>NC_054381.1:98855954-99455954 GCF_017654675.1 Xenopus laevis | reverse complement strand
AGTATGAAGATCCAAATTACAGAAAGATTCATAATCAGGAAAATCCCGGGTCCCGAGCATTCTAGATAACTGGTCCCATATCTGTTTATGAATTGATTCACATATCACAAATGTCTTATTCATAGGGCACAAATAAATTCAAAATAGATACTGATTTGCTATTTAGAGGATTTATGGTGGAATTATGATTTGGAAAACATTGTCTCATGAAGCATATTTAATTAATAAAAAGTTTAATTAACTCTCTGTTTTATCGGTTTTGTGGATTCATACACGCATTAGTGAAAAAGCCCCAGTTATGTATTTACTATGAATGCAAAAGGTATGTTGTACCTTGTTACTGTGTCCAGACCCATTTGCTTTGGTTAAAACAATTTATATTATATGCAGTGTTGTTCCCTATTTTGTACATGTCCCCATGTAGACTATGTACAAAATTGATGGCATGATTTATTTGCAGTAGTTGAACAAGATGCATATTTGCCCCAGAATACATCATGCAGGATATATGGAAGGTGTGATGTATCTCAAACTCATTAAAGTTTGCCAAAACGATTTGGAGAGAGATGTTAGGGAATGTATCATTTAGTAAATAACATTCTCATGAACCTTTGTACTATACTAATATTGTAATATATCAAGATTACTTTCAAGATACATTAAGGGGCCTATTTATGAAGCCTCAATTTTTTCAAGTTGAGTTTTTTAGGGTGAAAACTAAAATTTTTAGAGATTTATTATACCCCACAGCTGATAAAAATACAAATATGAAAATACTCCAGCTAAAACCTGTTAAGGTCATGTAGAAGTCAATGACAGATGACCCTTTTACAATTCAAAGATGTTTCTTGACATTGTGATCTGCACTGCTTTTCGTATGATAATCTGAAAAAGTTGGGGATTTTGGGCGATAACTTGAAAAAATTATACAATTTGAGCATCAAATTTGAAAAAAAGACACATGATTCGAATTGTTGCACGATTTTTACACGACTTTTCCCGCACCAACTTTTTCGAGCTGTTTTTTTAATAAATGAGTTAAATTTGTAGATGGGAGTTAGGTCAACTTTGTTTTAATAAACAAATGGGATAAATTCAAGTTTTAGTACATACAAACAGATGATTTGTCCAATTAATTGAAATTTCTTTTTTGGTATATGGAAAGAGTTTGGTCGTTTAATTGGCAGTTTTGAAACCTGACATTGCTGCAAGCGTATCTATGTTTTTGAATCATTAATGGGATACTGTATATCAAGTTTGAGAAGAGGAGTAGGATGTCATTGCAGAAGCACTCATATTTGTTTTAAGGCTGCCAAGTGGGGGACATTTAAAGATTTCTAGGTATAGGGGGCCTTAATATAGGGGTAGATTGTATTTGAAACATAGAGCATTTGAGATTTAACAATTTACTTTCCGTGCTAGATAATACATCACAAAAAAATGTATTAATCTTTAATGCCTGTTTGAAAATTGCAGCAGGGGTTAATAATTCAGTATGGTGTTAAAACTCAGTGGAGATAGTGACACCTATCTCCGTTAATAAATGAGTTAAATTCTTTAAGAAACTTTTCTGACTGTCAGAAAATTTGATAATAAATGAGGAAAATATCAAACTGCTGGAAATCTGTCTGGATCCCCAGCTCAATTTTTGATATACCTGCCCCCTGTATTTACCTGTAACTTGTTTTTCTGTGTTTGCCAAAGCCAGTATTGGCAGAAAAATCTCATGGCAATAGAACAAAATTTTCATTTTAACCAGCGTTGCTTTCATGGGTAACTGTTTTTTCAGTTTACTCTATCACTTGTAAGTAGAGGCTTAACTCTGTTCTGAGGATATAAGCAGTCAAGGAAGAGCAGCAGATAAGTGACTGGTGTGTGACAAAGTATTGAGCAAGTGAAATATTCATGGCTATGCATATGAATATATTTCCAGACCTTGAATATTTTATTTTGTGTCTTATGCTTTCCAGCGAACTTGGATAATGTTTTTTTTTGCACTGGAAAGGCTTCTCAAAAAAATTCTGTGAGCATTGGTGCAAGTACATTTTTTTTCCATTTTGGGTACTAAATATGCAGATGTATACATATGTGCACAATCTAGTCTGTTAATAGGATACAGAAGAAAGAGATCATAACTTCTCCAGGCTCCAGCCATAGGGTCTGCTCCTTCTATTGAAGTACCAGTGGTAAAAGAAAAAATTGAAAGAAAAATTGTCTGGGGCCACACATGAAATACACAAACACTTTTGATTTGTAAAAGAAAAGAAAGTACACAAAACAAAACTACAATACCAGTTGGGTAACCAGAGGGAGCTATACACTGGAATATGGGACACCTGGATATTAAATAGACTTATTATTAAATTATTATGACATTTCCTCGGGAACTGAGCGTTTCAAGCTGGGCCGCATTCATATCCATCCTGGGCCGCATGCGCACCCCTGACATAACAACACAATATAATAATACTGTATACAGTATCTCTGTTTTATCAGAAAGCTGTCCCTGCTGTAATTAACCTGTGTAAATTCAACAGAGGCTGTATCGACTATATCAAACCCCAGTAATAATTGACCATGCCCTGAGGTGTATAATCAGATTATTCACAAAATAGGAGAGCTTCATGCTTTAAACATGGGTTGGGGGCAAAGTTAAGGATTATTTATTTATATATATATATATATATATATATATATATATATATATATATATATATATATATATATATATATATATATATATATATATATATAATACACAAAAGCCATGAATATCCTGTAAATTATATCCTTATAAACGGTGAGTTCTGATGTCATCAGTTATAAACGGTGAGTTCTGATGTCATTTCTGTCACATGACTCATTGAAATTTGTGTATTATAATAAATAAAGTACCCCCAGTTGTAAAATATGAGGATATTAGAAGTTACCTCGGAGTTCCATGACCTGTATAAAAACACTCGGCCTTCGGCCTCGTGTTTTTATATGGTCATGAAACTCCTCGGTAACTTATAATATCCCTATATTTTACAAAAGGGGGTACTTTATTCACTATATATATATATATATATATATATATATATATATATAATTAAGTTCATAATTATGAAATATTTTATTAATATATTTATATCCTAATATTTAAATTGCTCAAATACAATAAAAAAAGGCTTAGTTGCCATTTAATTCATTTCTTCCTTTCCCAAGTGGAACAAGACCAAGACATAACAACAGCAGTTACAGGGGTTAAAGGAGGAAATGCTCTTTAGTGAATGAAGAATGGTTTCTTTGTTCAGTCTCAATTTCAGTCTAATATTTACAGTACGTGGCCTGTGCTGGTGAAAACTAGCACTCTGATTAGGAGAAGCCACTGTTTATAATAGCAGCTACCTCAATGTAGAACTAAGTTTCTGAAGCCAATCACTGTAAATATCTGGAGGACAAAAAAGCTTATGATATAATTGCAAGAAATGCCTATGAACACAGCATTTAGATGTGTATTATGGGCACATACTTATCAAAGGATGAAGAGCCAATTTGCCTTCAAAATTGGCAAATATTTATGTTAAAGTGCTAGTATTTTTTAAAATAAAAAACTATAGATCTAATGTGTTACAAAAAAACAGAACCCAAATGAGATAATTTAGATATAAGTTACAAAATCTTTATGTGGGTTTTATCCAGCATCCAAAAACAAACTGGTGCTTTAGCTGGCTCCTGATGATATTGGGCCTAGTTTGGGAGACAGGTGCCACAAGAGCAGAAACTGATATGAATTATGAACAAACTCTTTGGAATCCATACCAAAGTACCAAAGAATTTCCTCCAGAATTCCAGAGTTAAAGTAGCCAGGTGGTAAGTTGAGTCGCATTAGTTGGAGGCACCAATATGCATGCTAATTAGTTGAGCACATTTGCAGCAAACATGTTCAGAGTGGGGATGGTATCACACCAATGCACAAGCCTTACTAATGGCACTAGTGTTTGATTTGTTGGGTGAATCAGTAATGCGCATTTATGTATGGCAGCCAGAGCTGAAGTAGACCCAGCATAAAACAGAAGTAGACCCAGCATAAAATGATTAAAATGTTATATGGTGCTCTTCATACCCAAGTTGACGATGACAGAGTTCACCATAGATATAAGGGGTGAAGTAATAAATATCTTAAGGGGGTATGTAATAAAAGGTACTAAGTTTGCCCAGGGGCATTAACCAATCAGCAGGTAGCATTTACTGGTCACCTGTTTTAAAGCAAACATCTTATTGGTTGCTATGGGTTACTGCTCCTGGGCAAACTTAGTGCATTTTATTACATACAGGGGTTAGAGTTTGTACCAGGTCTAATGTATAATAATAATATGCTATGGGTTATTATCTGAAGTAAATTGTAAGGCTCTATTACATGGGCTTTAGACTAGGCAGATCTGCACTTGGGCAGTAACTCATGGCAACCAATCAAATGTTTGCCGTTTTTCTAACTGCAGCTGGCTGAAAAAAAGCTATTCACTGATTGGTTGTTATGGGTTACTGCCCAGGTGTAAATTTGCCTAGTGTTGTTAAATGAGCACTACTTTACCCTACACTGAGAAAATACACTTGATGCATGGAGTGGCCCTTTCAGACATCCCCTTTTAATAAATACAACCCATGGATGGAGAGACAGAAAGTCAAAGGGTCAGCGAGAGAGAAACAATGACAGCGCATCACTAGGCTACATGTCACTTAAAAAACTAACACACACTGCATATCTTATTTTTGTGTAGATATTCAAGTATGAGAATCACAGGCTTGAGGCAAAATTACTGCTGTTCGGGTTTTTATTGTGTATTCGCACAACATGTTTGGGGCATCAAGGGCCCTTTCTCAAGTGTGTACAATTCTTTTCAATCTTCATTTATTCTTGCTTGCTGCTGTATGACTTACCATGCGGAGTTGCTCATTGCACTGGTACAGCAGACCCTATCTATACTGTTCCTCAAGGCAAAGAGAAAGAGGTGGGCCTCACTGTAAAAACCCAGAAGCTAAATAGAGCTAGTAATTAATTTCTTAATATTACTGTTAACATGTATTTATAAAGTATTAACATATTCTGCAGAGCTGTACAATAATGGTTGTATACGTGCAACATACAGATCCCATACAAAAAAACAACAACCGATACAAGAGGTAAAGAGAGCCCTGCCTAAATGAGCTTATTAGGAAAAATGTGGTGCACCGTCCTTGATTGGTATTGGTGCTGTATGTCTATATATATAGATAAAAAATGTAACTTTATCTTTCCTGTTTGGTAACATCTTTTGCAGAATTCATCTTTTCAATGCTCACATACAAACATGAACACATACACTAGTGCCAAAAGAATAGAGGGAGAAGACCACATGACTGTTGATGGAATGGGAGAGGGGCCTGGCAAGGACAAAGCAGATATATGACATTGCTGTAACCGACCTCCAGATAGTGTGTTATGGCTCCAGATAGTGTGTTATGACATAGGACAGCCATTAGATAAGCTAATGACAATGTAGAAACAACCACTGGATATGTTTTCCCCTTTTCAATGTAATTATTGTAATACTTAATGCACAAAAGTTGCTTTGTCAACTAAAATGTTGAAATGGCAGGTTTCAAAGGAACAATGTCATTCACTTTTCTGTACAGTCCATTTAGCTAATGACTTTTAGTTATTTAAAAAGGCCACTCAGGAACACAAAGTTTTCCAATACCCATTACTGTATTGCTTAAAAACAGAAACACTATTATAATAAATTATTATAATAAAGAGAATAAAGAAATTGCTGGATCATATGCACTCGAGATGACTTCAAAAGGGAATTTACCTTTTCCTTTAATTAACTTTTAGTATATTACAGTAAGCTATTCTAAGCATCTGTTCAGCTGGTCTTCATAATTCTTTAAATACATTTTTTGAATTAACATTCCTATTCTGCCTACAATATTTTCAGACTGCAAATGAAAAAGGTTACCTGGTTGTTAGGTCACTAACCCCAGCAATCAAAAACCACATGGAGAGTGAGGGGTGAATTTTATTCTTTTTTATCATGTTTCTTTTTAAACCTTCTACAGCTCATCTTCAACTGTCACTTAAAAACTGCTGCATGGTTGCTAAGGAAATGAAACCCTATCACACAGATAGCAGTTGAAGAATAAAGCCTAAGAGCTGCCGAATAAAAAATATAACATTATACACCTCAAGCACTCCCCGCCACCACGAAACCCCGCTTTGGCCCCTGCGCCTACCTTTTTTCCTGTTTTCCATGACCAGGGGCTGGGGCTGGGAAGGAGGTCAGGGAGCAGTGCCAATAGCGGGTCTGGGCTGGGGGGGGCCAGGTGCCCACCGGGCTTTTTATCGGTGTCCTGCCGGCCAAGTCTGACCCTGCATGTGAGTATGCATTTCACTGCTGAAATGTGCTCCGTGTGCCTCCACCTGGCCCGATACAGTGCTTCCATTACATCACCTTATTGCTCAAAAATGTACTGACAAACATTTGAATAATATGCAATTAGCATCCCAGACACTGGCTCAGCAGTGCAGATTCAGTGAGTGCCAAGCCTGGGGGCAATGAATGAGTTGTATAGGTCTGCTGCACATATGCTCTATGTATTGAGATACAAAACAAACAAAAGTTAAGAGTAAACTTTACCTTTCAAAACGCTGCAATATTTATGTTACCATTTTATTTTGTTAATGAATAGTGGCTGTAGTGATGTAAGAACATTTTATAACGTGTTGACAAATAAAGAACCAACATTTGTAGGACTGTACATAAATATATTAAGCATGTGTTGTATTTGTTGGTAATGTGGGTTATGCCATGTTCTGTACTATTACACTTCACACTCATAAATATGTCACCTATGAAGATAATTCTAATGCCTAAAGTGACACAAAAAAAACTACTTTTTCAAATATGAATGTACATTAAGGGGCAGATTTATCAAGGGTCGAATTTCGAAGTTAAAAAAACTTCGAAATTCGACCATCAAATTGGCCAAATTCAATAGTCGAAGTTTTCTTTTTGAATTTTTTGGGCGTTTTCGGTCGAAGCAAAATCGTTCGATCGATCGCAGAAATCGTTCGGATGGAACGATTTAATCGATTGATCGAACAATTTTAAAAAAAAAAAAACTTCGACTTTTTTAAAACTTAGCCAAATATTGGCTCTAGGTTCTAGGAGGCTAACAAAGCAATTGGCAGGTTTAAAGTGTTTTTAGTCAAAGTTTTTTAAAGAGACAGTACTTCGATTTTCGAATGGTCGAATATTCAAAGTTTTTTCAATTCGAATCTAAATCGAAGTCGAATTAGGCCTATTCGATGGTCGAAGTACCCAAAAAATACTTCGAAAATCAAAGTTTTTTAATTCGAAAATTCACTTCGACCCTTAGTAAATGTGCCCCTAAATGTTACTTAAAGGTCATGTTGACCCCCTCAAACAATGTAGGTTTCTATAAAAAAATATATTGCATAAAACAGCTCATATGTAAAACCCTGCTTCATGTGAATAAACCATTTTCATAATAATATACTTTTTTAGGAGTATGTGTCATTGGGTCATCATAAATAGAAAACTGCCATTTTAAAAAATAAGGGCAGCCCCCTGGGATCGTATGATTTACGGTGCACACAAACATTCCAAACAAACTACACTTGTTAGATCACATGAGCCAATTAACAGACAAGAGTTTTGTCTTTTGCTTCCACACTTCAGTTAGAGTTGTAGTATTTCTGGTCAGGTGATCTCTGAGGCAGCACAGAAACATCACGAAATGGTGGTTAAGGCAAGAGATGTAAAAGGGCAATATTTATTTAAATACAGTATATATTCCAGTTTGGTAAGATTCTTTATATGCCACTTCACTTGAGATAAACTATCTGTTGCTCAAGTATTAATTTCTAATGCTAACGGACTCCTGCTGCACAAATATGGCAGCCCCTCTTAGATGAACACGGGGAGTCAGATAGGTAATGTAAAAGCATCTGGAAAATACTTTATCGCAAAATTATAAGTAGCATGCAAAGCCAATATTAGGATAGATGTAAAAAATTTATCATTTCTGGTGTCAGTATCTCTTTAAATACTAGTATGTATTTTGTTCATAATACCCCATCCAAGTACTGTATCAGATACTAATCAGTCAGTGTGATATACCACAGTTTTATTTGAGATTAGTTTCCATTAGTGGAAAAGCTTGGCAAAGTTCAAGAGAATATCTGTCAGTGTATAACCTGATTCAATTATTAACTATAATATTGCACTGTTTTGTTAAAAGAAAAAATATATCCTGAGCACTAAACTAATACTGAAATCGTGTATTCAGCAATTTAAGGGAAAGCTTAATAAACTTAATTTTTGCTTTCTGTAAACATCAAGGTAATTAAAGCTTATCTGATTTCCATGTCCATCAATCTGCATCATGTGTCTAATTTGAGTTTTAGACACTTCCAGTATATAACAAGGTACTGAGATCTCCTTTGGAGTCATGTCCAAAAATAAGCGTGTGACAAATAATTTGACGTAGGCAATGCACACGTCACATAGAACCATTCGTTTCACGTTGTGCACTTTCAACAATACCCGTGTAACACATCTTAATTCTGACCAGAAAACACTGCATTCATGATTAACATTCAGGAATGTGATTTATAAAGTACACGTACGGATCAAACTAAAAGATAAATCAGAGGCAAGTAAAAATTTAATTTTAATACTCATATGTCAAAGTGCATGAGATAACAGTAGTCAGAACAGTTAATAAGTGAGTGAACCTCCCACTACAACATTTCATCTTGACTTTGCCATCAATGCATGGGATGGTGCCTTTTATTTTTAATCATACAGATAACATCATAAGTTCATCGTCTAGCTTAAACAGCCTGCAAATAGGGGGCATATCATTTGAATGTCTAAACAAAAATGAGATTCCTATACACATTGCTAAATGGGAAACAGAGAAACACGAGGGTTATCAGAGGATCAGAGCAAGAAACAGTTTTTGCAGCAATAGAACTGGGTGGCGGTAAATGATTTCTTTTAACAATCTTTAAAATACTAACCGTGAATATACCCTAGAATTTTGAAACAGGCATAGGATGTGTTATCTGGAAACCTGTTAACCAGAATGCTGTAAAATATTTTTTTTTATATACAGTACTGAGTTATAAGCTTCGTCTCATAAAAGACAGTATCTAATATCTAACTAAACTGATATCAATTCAAGCGGGTGGCAAAACAATCCTATGGATTAGTTTGTATCTTTCCACATTATGGAAAGACCCTATATCCAAAAACAACTCAAAAATTCCATATTTATGTCATACCTGCATAAAGGAAAAACTGTGATCATTCTTACTGCCAAAGTTGGTCTTTTTAAAAATGACGACAGTTCATCAGGCTTAAACACTGAATTAGTCTTAATACACCTACCGATGCTAGAGCTGTTTATTCAGTCTCAGATAATAAAAATGATCTAAAGTAAAAGGATATTTGGTGGCGATAAAGCCATCAGGAAAGGAATTGCAATATTACAGATAAGAGAGAGGGTACTTTCCTTTCTTACATTTTAAATCCACTGATAGCAATACATTTATACATGAAAAGGGTAAAGTACACAAATAGGATTGGATACAATACTTAGGACCTGTTATGAAGATCATGTTGTCTGACGGCTATAAAAAAATTAAAAAGCCCTATTTTGATTGTTGTGCCATCAGCATGCTTTAATGTTCGCATAAAAAGCATCAAGTACAAAGTACTGTATTATTATAAAATCAGTAAAATCTAGAAATGAAACATTATCTGCCATATTTCTGACCTTTCTGGATAAATGGTTTCCGTATAATAGCTCCCATGCTTGTACACATCACAACTGCACCGAAAAACCGTGTAGCCTTTAGGATTTGAAAAATGCTTCCGTAACACAATCCAATTACATATACTTTTTTACTTTAGGGAACAAAAGTGTTTTTGTGTAATGTTCCAAGATGGACAATTAAATGTCCAATTAAAATGCACCAGGCAATCATGCAAAGATGGGGTTAACGAGAAAGTTAAAAATAAAATAAAATAGGCTCTTTACTTCTGGGCGGAAGGGCATCGACAGCAAATGATTGATTTTAGCAAATTCTCAATAAATCGCTGTTTATTTTCTTATACCTATAGGAATGGAACCCCCAGGAGATTAAAAAAACACAAACTTATATTTACACAAAATATTTAATTAAAAATACTTCATAATTACAGTAGTCTATTAAAGCATATACTTTATCACTTACACTTATAGAACATCTCTATATATACATAGTATGAAATGTCACTCGGATTTCTCTATACAATATGTAACATTCCTGCAGGGAAGAAAAATTCCCTGAACCAATAAAATCATCTATTTTAAACAATAGATGTAAAAAAAATTATCTACAAAGCTCTGGTATATTAGTAAAGCTTCAATATTCAGTTCTTCATATTATAGCATATTCTCTCTCTCTCTCTAGCCCTCTAAACTGCCCCCTCCCAGGTACATTGTATATCTGACTCTTCCGCATTTCCATAATTCTTCACAACAAACAAAAAAAGGTAAGAAATTAAATCAAGTTGGATGATAGAGGAAAATACGAGGGAAAGTGTTCACTGGTATGAGCAAATGGCATAGGAATATATTCTTCGTGGTGTAAGAAAGTGATGTGTACGTTGCTTTTTTCCCTCTTTTGTCTGCTTTTCCTTCCCCTCCCTTATTTCTCTAATTTGTCTCTCTCCTCTTCTGGCTCTGGATTCGCCTGCTGCACACCTGTGGAAGAGGAATGAATAGAAGGGGGTGTGTGAACGATTCTGCTCCAGACTGACTGGCGCCACCAACAAAACACAAGACATGCTTGATCAACAACCCAAAACAAACCAGGTCAAACTACAAGCAGAGCTCCCAAGCTAGTCCAAGCATAGGAACGCAGCTGCAAATGGATTACTCTACCCATGCTCTCACACAGCACTGGGGTAATCCACCTCCCTCCCCCAACCACCACATAAAAAATACCCTTCCTCTTGCTAATTCTGCATTGGAATGGATTAGTGATGGTGATAAAAATCAATGCCAGCAACTTCCTTTGCAAAGCATAGATTAGCCATTAACTGGTGTCATTAACCCTTGCCTTAGCTGGAACTCTGCATACTTTTTATTCATTGGCTTTGCACTAGTTCGCACTGAACAATGAATTATTATTAGAAAGGGGCTGCATATGAGACAAAGGCTAACAAATATGGTGTAAACTGACCTGGATTATGAGGGTGATGTAAAATATACAATATAGGGGCAGATTTATTAATTTTAGATCAAACTGCCCACAACTCTGTGTATCGGCGTACAAAGTGATCCGTTAAAATGATCCAAATCTGCTCTGAGTGGAACGGATTTATTGGCAATATGGGCAACAGTCAGTACTAACCTTGTCCTGACCTGGCTATTCAATATGCCTGTGCATTTAGCATTTGCACTGTATAGGCCAAATTGCCCGATCTCTATATTAATGTGTGCAGTTTGGCTGTCCCTGTGTGTGGCCAAATTACATTAGAGTCTCTTGTTTACCCCTCAGGGGCTGAAAAAGTAGATTGCAGGAATATTGGCCATGTACTGTGCACCCATTAATAGGGGGATGGGATGGGTATTCATTAACTGAAAGAAATGATGTGTGATGGACCGAAAATGTGATGAGGAATGAGAGCGAGGAGGAAAGGATTCATAGTACTGCCATTTCTTTATAAGCATCAAGCTGAAGTAGAGCTGAACTGCAAACAATGACATGCTCTCGGACTGACATTAAAGCACTATGGGCCTGTATAATAAACAGGGACTCACCTCAAAAATGGTTTAACGGCACAAAATACTGTCTCCTTGCTTGTTCACCACTAAGGCAGCCTGCAATGGAAGAAAAGAGAATAAAGTTGAGCAGAGGTCAGCACGCTGGATTAGCCCTATTGCGCCTACAGTGCTTGGCACATGGACTGGGCACTGCTGCATTGGCAATGACTTGACACACTCCAGCGATCAGAAGACACAAAGACAGATCGCCCTCAGCCTGCTTGCTCCTAATTAAAATCGTGACATACCCTCGATTCCCAAGCAATTGGTGTGTAACAGATGACTTGACACAATGGAAATGGGAAAGGGGGTGAGGGGCAGCCTTTTTCTGTTTAAGCTGGGAAATGGCCATCGTAAGGAAGGCAGTGGGAGTTTTAATTCTTCCTCCATTTAGAACTGTGCCAGATTGCAACATATTTCAGGGCGCATAAGCTTGAGAGGTAAACAAGAGGAACAAACAGTTGCTTGCCTCCCATCACACAGACGGTGCTTTTTGCTGCAAGAGGAAATTACTTAAGTAACCGGCAGAAGCTGCCATCTGGGGGCTAGTCCTACAGGGTGCCTTGGTGATTTTATTGTCAGCTCCCTGCAGCACGCTGCTCTTGTGACACTTTGCACACAGGAGTGGCAGGTGGATCTTCCCTTCCATTGCTGTCATATGTCATCCCGTCCCAAATACGCCTCTTATTTCTGCCACTATGCAAGCATTCTCAGTAGGATTGCTTTAAAGGGATATTACAGTGACATCTGGGAGTTGACTAAATGCCATGGATGCAGTTTGCTGTGGAGTATTTGGGGACTCACAGAAGCTTAGTTGAAAAGTTGCTTACAGTAAATAATTTTATCATTTTCTTGGGATAAGATGTCCACTAGGGGGTCAATGTTTTATTACAGCCTATGGCTGATATTTAATTTTACCTCAGCAGAGAATATGGCTGCCAACCCCTAAGAAATAATATAAGTGGCTTATTTGATATAAAGTCTTTATGGGAAGAGGCAGCCATGTCCCTGGACATTACAGGAAAGGTAAAGTGATAGTAAAGCAATTCTCCCAGCACAGAGAATCCCTCCCATACCAGGCACAGATTCTCCCTGTCGCACCCCGACCTTGTGGGAGAGGCAACCCCCTTACCGGGTCAGTATTGAGGTCCGTAAGAGGGGTCCTGGTAGGTGGCTGTTGCCTGAGCAGCACTGGGTGCGTGTCTAACGCCAACTGCAGATCCAAGATATAGTCAATAACATGCTGCAGGATTTCCACTTTGCTGACTTTCTTGTTGGGTGGAATGGTGGGCACGAGCCTCTTGAGCCGGCTGTAACAGTCATTCATATCATACTGCAGGCACAGGGTCTCCTCTTCTTCCATCTTGTAGCGAGCTACCCCGAGGCTGTGCTCAGACAGGCAATGCAGCGCCAGCTCCCCGCACACAGACGGCACTTGGGCTTTCCGACTCTGCGGGCGCACTGGACTGACAGCTTTCATGGCAGCAGATACCTGGAGCCTCGTGTGTGCGTGTGTTGTGCAGCGACTGTCTACCGTGCGACTGAACAGCAACCGAAATAGACCATGCGACTGTCAATCCAACGCAGAGACAGTGGGGGAAGATACAGGTGCCGCTTCTTCTTTCTAGATAAGGGGCACCAACTGCTTGGCAAATGCAATTCCTTATTAGGCTCGTTGTGGCTGCTACAAAGCAGCTGTTTGCTTGGGTAAACAGGGCACTCAGGCGGAATGACAGGAAGGCAGCTCTGCAGATAGTAATGGCAGGGACAGCAGGATCCTATCAGTCAGCCGGACATGCAACCTCCCAGCTCTGCAGCTCCCTAGCAGCCCCTGCGCTCGCATATTTATGGAACAGGCACGGAGCAGGGGAGGGTGAAAGGACAGGGAGGGGGGAGGAGTGACAACGGGGGGAGGAGTCAAGTACAGAATGAGCCTGACTTTTCCCAACTTTCAGCCTCTCTTACTGGACACATTATGCATTTTTATAATCAAGCTCACAGCAGCCCCAAGCATTACCATAAAACCTGTAAACCACACATTAACAGCTGGGCTAATAAGTATCTATTAACTAAACAAATGGAGTATATTTACAAGGAATGCTTCTTAGCTGTGAAATATGTACAACACAAATATTAAACGTGTGTGCAAGTTATTCGATGGAATGCTGGGGGTCTGTGGGTTTTTTTATGTCATTTGCATGCCACTAGGGATGGGCGAATTTGACCCGTTTCGTTTCGGCAAAAATTCACCGCCGGCGAAATGTCGCCGACGCCCATTAAAGTCTAAGGGCGTCAAAAACATTTTGACGCGAGTCTTTTAATTTTGACGCACAACGCCATACAAGTTTATGGGCGTCATTTTTTCGGCGAAACAAGGCGAAAAAATTCGTCCATCCCTAAATACCACACCTTTCAGCTACTGTCGATAAGACAAAAAATAAAACTACAATAGTCCTTATAGATTTATGGTATTTTAGCTATTATTATTTGCTTAATTATTACCCGGAAAAAAACAAATCTGTAAAGGAAAGGAAAATGCTTGTTTAAGTAGAACTCTGTGGGAAATGGCGTGCTGCATTTCAGAGCTTTTCTGGATAATGGGTTTTGGACACACACATATACAGTTATGGTATCCCTTATCCAGAATCCCAATATCCAGAAAGCTCTGAATGGCATCTCCCATAGAGTCCATATCTAATAAAAGCTAAACAAAGCTGCATGGATGCATATTGGTGACAAAACAATCCTACTGAGTTCATTTAATTTTATAAATATATTTTTTTCAGAATTAAGGTATAGAAAGATTCCTTATACAGAAAGCCCCAAGTCCCATGCATTCCATATATATATATATATATATATATATATATATATATATATATATATATATATATATACTCATATTTTACAAAATGGGCACATTATTTATTATAATTCACAAGTTTTAGTGGGGCATGTGACAGAAATGACATCTCCAAGAACTAATTATAAAGGATGACACCACTAAGCACTATTTATAAGGGCATCATTTATAGGATATTCATGGCTCTTATGTATTATATACAGTACAACCTTAATTTTACATGCCCTGATTAAAAATGTCTCGCTTTGGCACTGTTTTTTTGTGGTCCCACCAATTTATAATTAATTTATGTGGGTGCTTTGACAGCTTTTCCCCAATTATACAAAATGACTGAGAATATTATTAGTGAAATGAAGAGGTTTAAAATACTAAGCAGACGCATATTTTGCCATGGTTCTGTCTGTAATAGTCATTTCCAATTAGTCTGCACCTGCACTAATCACTTATTGCTTTAGGTTGGTCATGTGACTCTTGCACATACTCCCCCCCATAGTGTCACATTAATGCTCAAACGCTTTACCCCTGCATATTGTATTTCTGAGTAAAACAGGTTCATGTGCTTATATATCTTGAGTACTTAAATACGTTGCTGAAACTACACTATTCTTGGTATCCTAAAAACATAAAATGGGAGTTCTGTACTATATGTGTGTATATATATATATATATATATATATATATATATATATATATATATATATATATATATATATATATATATATATGAAAAATGAACAAGCATCTGAAGCAGGAGAGCATTCTAAGTACAGGCTAATCAGCACTCAACCCTATATGCTAAATTATTATGGACTGAATTAAGTAAACAATGAAATGCCTATCTCTCTAAAGGATCCAAGCTCACCAGCTGCTTTTGTTTATCAATGGCCAATGGCTGTAGAAATAGTATGTGGGCAATGAAAAAAAAATATTTGAAATTAACCAATATTTGAAATGAAAAAAAAAATTACTTCCATTAGTCTTTGAATGTTACTTGGCATCATTTGGATTCAACTACTTTTTTACAGCAATAAACTATGATATTGATGGGTATATTGTTTTGTTAAACAGGGAAACAGAAATGACAAAAGAAAAGAAAACAGGAAAGAAATGAAAGTAATAATTTCTGACAATAAAAAGAGATAAATAAGAAACAAAGATTAATAACACAATGTTATGTTGCACATTAAGGGCAGATTTATAAAAGGTCGAGGTGAATTTTCGAATGAAAAAAATTCCAATTTCGAGCTATTTTTTGTGTACTTCGAGTAGGGAATAGTCCAAATTTGATTAGAATTAGAAAACAAAATCAAAAATTCAATATCGAAATTTATCATGTACTGTCTCTTTAAAAATTCGACTTCGACCATTCGCCGAATTGCTGTTTTAGCCTATGGGGGACCTCCTAAAAACTATTTGGAGTCAATTGGTGGATTTTAAAAAAAAAAAAAGTTTTTTTGGGAAAAGCTTAGAATCTAATTCGATCGAATGCGCTATTCCTTCAATTCGTACAATTCTTATTTGGCCGAATACAGACTTATTCGATCGAAAATAGACCTATTCGACCAAAAGAAAAAACCTCAGGAAAAGTTATCAGGAAATCTAAGCTACATCTCCTTTCATAGCAAAATACATATTGTATTACTTTCAGTCATTTGCATGCAGTTTTTCTGGCCTAGTAAAGGAAGGTTCAGTTTTCATCTACAAAAGTGGGATACACACCCTAATTCAGGGCTGTCCAACTGGAGGCCTGCTGGGTGGATGTGTGCACAAACTCCTGCCTGTCAGCTCTCATAGATTGCTCTGTATGACATCATCTAGGGTTGAATTCCTATTGATAGGTCACTTCCATTCATAAATATACATTTAAATTTTCAAGTTTTACTTACCTAAAGTTATTTCTAACTCCAATGCCACTCTAAATCACATTCCAGCAATTATTTAAACATCAAGAGAAGTCACAATGAAAAAAGAAACAAGAACTAGCGCGGAACACAACATTCCCTTAGTATCCTTGGCTGGATCTCATTAACCCACTCGTAACAGCCAGCTATATTTTAATCATACTCTGCTTATTTATCTGCTTGTTTGTACCTTGTGTGTCACATTTTACCCCTTCACTAAGATTGTAGGTATGTCCTTGTGTGTCCTCATGTCCCCTTCATGTCTACCCTTAGCTACTACTTCACAATATGTTAGCACTCAAAATAAAATGTAATTGTAATAATAAGATTTACCATTGAAAGAATGAAATATCCAGCTAGTACAATGCGGATATCTTGCTATCTCATTATCCATAATTACACATAAATCAATTAGCTGTTTGGCAAGCAACCAACTGAAATAAACCTGCTATACAAGCAGCTTCTTCCAGCACTCTGTTCTAACATGAATTGTTGAGGGGCCATTTGAGGCCAGGTCCGAATGCACTTTCATACTGTGTGAAAGCTGGCAATAATGCTGGCTATGGTTTTAGAAAGAAATGCTACATCTGGAAAGCTCAAGAGCACTTATGTGAGCTTCTAATCAGTGTCACTTGCTTCTCTGAGGAGTCACAGCAATGGGGCAGCATCCATTGCTAACCAAAGGTGAGATCTGGCCATTGACTACAAGCGAGTTTGTGATGCATACAGACAATTTGAATCTATCCAGGACATAGTAAGTGCTGTCCTATTAAACAATTTTATCACAAATACATAATACTTCATTGCCATTTACCTGAGGAAAAGTGAATGGATGCATTACAATTTTAAAATATAAAAATATATGGAAAATTAATGTGACAGAACACATATTATAGATTAACATTTTATATATTTTTATAGTTAATGATCTGAATGCATCTTTTTACTTTGCCTCAGTTAAGCATGTTTAGTTCTTCCGCCATGACATACCCTGGCCCGTGCGTGGCTGTCTTTATTGGTAAGCAGCAACAGGTGTCCCAAGCAGCAGTATATAAAATGTTAATAAGCCAGTCACATAAAGTGTAATTTATCCTGCCTTAATGCAAAATAGGGCTACTGTACCATAAAGGAAATAGAAATAGTCATATAAATACTAGGAAATGGATTCCCCCATACAAGCATTAAAAATGGCAACAACGGATCCATCAGTTAAGATAAATATATTTTTTTAGAACTTCAACATTTTATAATTTTAGTAAATATCAAGTATTCCTTTAAGCAGCAGTATTTCACTGCCTTTTACTTGAAAAAGTTCAGGACCAGTGGGGCATGGGGCAATTTCTTGTAATGCAGCAGTCCATGGTTCAAGTCAATTATCACCTGGCAAGTCCTTGCACAAACAAGATGCTTTGGTGTTGTGGAAATAAAATTGTTTAAAAGATAATGTTTAAAATATCTGGCAGAAATAAGCAGCCAAGTAACTAAATTCACTTCTTCCTATAAAAGAATGTGTATGCTTCATTTGGCTCAATTGTCCAAAATGAACAAGTTACATTGAATATGTAAAGTTATGGTACTAGTCACTGCTGTCTGGACCACTACAATAATGCATACCCTACAGATATCAAATAGGTACTCTTTGAAAAATGACAAGTTTTTGCCCATAAACATTTAAGAAATGCCAACTGACCACATCAAAGAACATTTCTGAAGAGGTCAGCAAGCTGCTGGGGCATTACAAGGTCATCATCACTCCCCTCCTATAGGACAGACCTTGGCCCTGACTGTTGACAAGAACATAAGTACTCCATCAGAACTGTGAAGGGCCTTCACATTGTGAAGTTGAGACCTCACAGTGTTATCATAAGCAGCATCACCATTACAATAGGAAGAAACAAACGGAAAGGTTGAAGAAGAAGGGCAGCAGATAGATGGAATAAATGTGTCCTGAATTTGACTCTCTGCCTTTTATATGGTATCAAGTGAAGCATAATATAGCTACAATGTGTCCTTTATCTGATGCAAGAGGGTAAGCCAGTGTCAAAATAGATGAGCTTTTGTTATGGAGATTTCAATTCCAAAGTCAAACTATAACAATAACCAGCTTACTCTTTTACCCTATCTGCTGATACCACGCTATGATCGGAATGTTATTCAACATGTAAAATAACTGGAAATGTTGGGTGATAGTTTGTATAGCGGCCAATTAAAGGGTCAGCTATTTACTTTCAGTGTGAAACTATAGTAAACTGGAATGCAATTCCAAATACTTTAAAAATTTCACCATTCCCATATTGAGCAAGATTTCAAGGTAACAATTTTTTTAAAATTTCCATGCTCATATTCTAAGCCCAGGCTTGTGATAGTGTGCATTTAATTTTGATGTTTCCATTACTCATTAAGTCTTATTTGTAAACTCAAGGTGTCGAACAAACTGCAAAAATGGACACAGCATTATGTCCATTCAAATGCCGTTCACAAAAGTATGTGTGTCAATACATACTCCTCTATAATTACAACTTTCACCCAAACACATTTGTGCCCAAAATGCTTTATTAGGTGCAAAGAGCAAAGGACAAAGCATAAAGGCACAAGAATCCTTGGGATTAACACCTGCCTTGAGGAGATCATACTTCCAGGCCTCTCTATGATTGTAACTGGAAATGGCTTGTACCTAATGAATTCCACACTGACGTCATTCCTAGTGCCACACACACCACTTCAGCAGAAATCAAAAATTCACATTCACACTGACAGATTATTTGTTATAGCCTAAGAACCCTTTAGGCACCCTAAAGATATTTTCTTTTTTTGGTGGAGGGTTTGTTGATTGTATGAAAGCATTTTACCAGTGATTCGATTGATCGGTCCTCCAAATGCATAGCCAACTTAACAGTACTGACCAGTTCACATGAAACATTAAGGGGGTTATTTATCAAGGTCCGAATTTATCTCAATATCGGCTGCTACAAACTCCGATCTACCCCACTCGGGTTTTTAATGCTCATTTATTATTAAATTTTCCTGAAAATTTGCTTTGCGGGAAAAGCTCAGATTTCCAAGATTTTTTTCATGAATTTTCCCCCGAAATCTCCTTATTTTTCGGAGTTTTCACCCGAAAGCTCCGAAAACATCGAATTGACCAAAAATCAATGGGACTGTTCCCGTTGACTTTTATGCAAACTCGACAGGTTTGAGATGCCTTGGTTTTATATTCAGGCTTTTTAGCCCTCGGGGTTTAATAAATTCCGAAAAATTTGTGATTTTTTTAAAAATTCTGATTTGATAAAATAAATTTCAGGTATTCTTAGCTTAGTAAATAACCCCCTAAAAGTAAATTGGAGGTTACAGTCGAATGTAGAATGACAGCCCGGGGTTCTGCACAGGCAGCAGTAAAAGTGGCTCTCTGCAGTGTACTAATATCACTGTATCACTTTGGTCCACCTGCACCCGCAGAGCAGATCACTTAAGTTTGTCTCCTTGGAAACTAATAGGTGTCCTAAGTCTATCAATGTTGTGTTGAAGGCCTTCATTTAATTTACAGCTTTATATTACTAACAGCACATTGTTTTCATATAAACTGCACTCTGGCTCTGTACTACAAATTTCAGTATTCAGCGAAAGACCAAAAATAATAACATTGCATTTATAATATTTAATTGTAACTTGTATCTATGTTGTGACATTCATTGTCTATTTAAGATAGTATGGTAAAGAAATAATTACTTTTGTAAGGGTTAGTTATACCGCCTGTAATACTGGATTCCACATGCCTATGATTAGGTCATTATTGCCTGAAATGTGCCAGTCTCTCCTTGACTGAATAAACAGCATGAGCAATGCCCCTTATCTTCTCCTGTTTTAGTTGCCCCATTTGCAGATATCAATAAAAGATTTATTTAATAAACAGTCCTGCAGAATTATACTTAGTGCAGAGAAATACCTATACTGGCAAATGTTTATGGGAGGTCATGGCACACTGGACGACATTCCCTGCCATTGTTTTTCAGCTGGAGGAGATTGTTGGAACCCAGCTGAGGAGCCTTGATGAGAAATCTTCATGGAAATCGCCTGTCCCCAGGTGGGTTTCTGCCCGATAATGCTTTTCTATTAACACTAATGACAGGTTTCTCTGCCGAGTTTGGGCGTTTTACACTGGCTGAAAAATGCTAATGGTTATGTACGTGTGTCATGAGCCTAACTGCAAGTTCAGTCAGTAGCACCGACATGAAAGATACAAGAGGAAAAACCAAAAGGGGATAATTATACATTACCTCTTAAAATCTCCATTAGACAAATCTGAAGCAAAAACAACAGAAAATGTACAGTAGCCCTTTAATAAATTATCATAACTGCAAAGACGTTGCTACTAATTATCTAAATAATATCTAAACAACATGAGATATAATTTCTACAAGCAAGCAATTGTTTTATCAATTTTAAATAAATAACATGTATTTTTCTGTTTCATAATGGAAGGCTGAGCTAATGAAATGAATGCATGTTTATAACGAAGGTGATGTTTTATTTGTATTGTCATGTGCATTCCTCTGCATTGACAGACTGGCATACATTAACATTGTTACCCATTTTGTTGCAGGTCCATGTTGCTTGGTAATCCTAAATGCAAGATAAACTGCAAGTAGATATCCAGTCTGTGTCACTGGGAGAGACATTCATAAAATGGAATATAGTACTACATAAAACAGAAACGATGTGTAAGCATATCAGTAAGCAAAGGAATGTTTGTATAGTGTGTGATAATACAGTATATTTAAGCTCCGTTCTACATTTTACTTGCATGTGCCAAGGGCAGCTATGATAATGTCACATATACATTTAACATGGGATTAAGCATAACAAATCTCCTGCCAGTTTTACAGAAAAAGTGTGAGATGAAATAAAGCATACGCAAGCAAAATCATTTTAATCCTTAACCTCTATTGTATGTGGAAAACAGTGGAGTTCTAGTGCTATAACTTAAACCTCTTAAATTGCTGAGGATGCTGGGAGATATAGTTTACAGCTAAAGAGATACATGCATGCTATCTCCTACTGATCAACTAAAAATGGCTTAGTATATGTGATCGTTCAGACCCCATATGGGTTTTCTGTAAGTAATTTTCCCCATACCACATTAATATGCATTAGCTGCTGAGAGAAAGGCAGAATGTTAGTCGCTAAAGATGACCAAGAATTTTAAATTATTATTCACTTTTGCAAGATGCTGTCTTGCAATATATGTCCAGAAAAGAAAGTTGGATTTATGTCTATGTTTCTGTTGTATCCCTTATAACTATTAATATATATATTTATACTTACATACTTACATACAGTATAATGGTTTTTTAAAAATTAGTGGTGAGCACAACTTTCGCTTGTTTGTTATATATATATGCTTTGTATATATGTTATGTATATATGTGGTTTATGTCTTATTCACACATACCTACAGATATATATTTTATATAATATATATTTATAATGCTAAGTAATATTATTAATATAAATATGTGTGTGTATTTGTGTTTTCATCTATCTATCAGTCACCTGTTTTATCATGTTACTGTGTATATTTGTTGACCAGCTTTTTGAAGCAAACTGGAGAGATAGATAATTGCAGCTAAATACAAATATATATTAATAATCCAACACCACCGAGTATGTCAGTGCTTACAATGGTCTAATCAAGCATTTCTAAAATAAAAGAGGCAGGGTTGATGCATGCTGTTTGTCACACTGTATAAAGGGTAGGGAACCCAACATGACGAGAAAGCAATCTATCTTCTGGCTTTTAGTGACAAATATAAATCACCCTAGTCTCGCTTGGTGGTTTATAAATGTCACTGGAGTCCCAATAATAAATTATAGCTTTTAATGTACAGTTGGATGCACTTCACTTCATCAGACTTATCCTTTGCAGTTCATCCATCTCTGCATTCCGTGATGAGTTTCAGGCATATTAAAGCTAAAAATTCATTTTTTTAAATTCTCATTATAAAAAAATGTTTTTATGTTGCAGCCAAATGCTAAAAAGCAACACGGAAACCCTGCAACCAAACTGCACTGAATATATAGTCGATTTTTCTCTGTCAGTCTATAATTTAATGATTGGGATTTCTTTTATGATGATCATATATTCTTTTCCCTGCAGGCATCTATTTCCCAGAGTCAATTCTATCATTTATTCATAAGGGCATGTCTCAAGTACAAGGTAGCATTACAAGGCTGGCTTGACAGTACCTCCATACACATGAGCAGCATTAATAATTTATGAATTTTTCTATGGTTGTGAGGGCTGAATAAACCTGAGGCCACATCCCTGGGAAAAGCAAAGCATGCCATTATATCAGAGGAGGGAGGAGTTAACCCTTTACTGCTGCTGGCACTGTCAAAAACTGCTACTGTGTTGCTATTTATGCTAGGTAAGGAACAGGTAACTATCAACGCTTCAACTATTTCAGTACTATAGTGCTAACAGGGAACACTTTGGTTGTTATGGACATGTTGGTAGTTATAGTTGGAGTGCTGGGGTTGCAAAGTTTTGTGCCTAAGGTATTTTAGATACCATGCACAGCATTTACCAAACCTATTCTGTCTTCTCTCTGTCCTTTTCACTGTGCCCTGGCTGGCAAGATTTCCTTTAATCGTTCTACAAAATGTTGTTTGGGTGGGTTAATTTCTTCGAAAGAAAAGTACATGCCATTCATGGTTTCCTAGCAGAATGAAGGCACTCAAAGAGAAGGCTTTAACTCCTACATTAACAAGGGCAGTTAAAAATCAAGTTTCTCAGGACATCCTTTCTCCACCCCCTTGTCCTCCTCTCCCCATTCAGGAGGTTTTTCCATCATCTATCAAGTAAATCTGAAACAATTAGAGGGAGCAGTCCTGTTCTTGTGACTAATGTGGACTAGTGGGATTCCAGTTCCAGTGCTAAACTAAGCAAAGGCCTATGTTATTCAAATGTATCAATTGTAAGCAAAAGAAAGCAGACAAATTGCCAACCTGAAAGTGAGGGAAAAGTAAAAAGCTCAGGAGACCTGGAGAGAATAAAATGTTCTTAAAACAAATAAAAGCGTCATCAATTTGGCTTTGTTAGAGAGATTCTGAATAAAAATTGCTTTCTTAATCAAGGTTTCTAGGCCACCAAAGTGCTACAAAAGAGCTGGGAAAGAAGTTCAAGTTATTTTAAAAGTAAAGCTACTAATGAAATAACATATTGATGGACATGTCATTAAAATGTTTTGCATCTTTATAGAGTTTAACATATGCAATTCTGCTTGTGCTGCCTTTATGCAGGTATACAAATATTACATGGTGGATTAAGGAAGGATGCTTTCATACCCCAGTGGGAATTCAAATAATATTATTATACTTTATTTATATAGCACCATCATATTCTGCTGCACTTTACATCATGTACATGAGCCGCTGCCACAGTTGATCTAACATACACCACTATGGTCAGTTGTATCAGTAGTCAATTAACCTTCCTGTATGTTTTTAGGGTGTGAGAGGAAACTGGAGAACCTGTTTTCAAAATAACTAGATCTTTTAAATGAGAAGGAAAGGACGAAATCACTAGGGGATTACCAAAAGTTAGGAACCTCTCATGGTTGTATCCACTTACCTGATACATCGGTTCTGTGCTCCTGTTAGCAGAAAACGACACCAGCCCAGGGTGTGGTGAGCACCATGAAGCAATCCTCTTCATGCTTCTTCTTTCTTCACGTGGGTGCACATTCGCAGTATAGTGAAGACTTGAACAAAAAAAAGCCAGCCTTTTCACTTTACTGCACCAGCCAAGGCTATCAGTTAAGTGAATACACCTAAAGGTGGGCACATAGGGGACAGATCTGCTAGCCAAACTAGCAGATCTTAAAGTGTGTGGCCAGCTTTACCATGGGGTGTACTTATTCAGCAGAATTGTTGAACCCTAATCCCTTTGCCATATGTTATCCCAGCAACTTTTGAGGTTAGGCGTTTATGCACTGGAAAGCTTATCAAAAGCTAATGCAAAGCAGGGAAAAGCAATTCTATTTAACAAAAATATTTAGGAAAAAAACACAACCAATTTAACAGGATAGGCCACAAAGAATATTTTTTTTTTTCCAGAAATACAGAACTTAAATGTTAGATGCCTATTTATCAAATTAGAGTCTTGGTTTTTTTCACAATTGGAGAAAAAAAGCAATGAAAAAATATTAGTACAAATACTGTATACTTGAAAATATTCTTTGTAACCTTGAATAGTCGCCATTTATTTAAGAATAAAACCACGAAAAGTCACCAGAAAAAACTCAACAAGCCAAAGCTGGCGAGGCTGTACAGAGGTCAATGGGAATGTTCTCTGACAACTTTATTTTCCCAGTTTATTAAAACATTTGAGATTTTCAGCCTCACTGAAAATGAATGGGACAATGAAGTTCTCAATGGCATGCGACTTTTTTCTTTTGTCTTTGTCGCCAGTTTTGTCTGGGTTTTTTTTTGCTCATCTGCATTTTTCGATTTTGATAAATCTTCCTTGGCATCTTCTATATGCCTCTCTTCTTGTCTTTTCTTCTGTCCCTTTTCTACCAGCTATCCCTCCATATTGTGCCATTTTCTCCCATAGCCCCCAATGCTTCCTCACCATCCTCTTACTGTTTCCTCCAGCTTTCCAGGGTCGGACTGGGCTGGAAAAAACCCCGTGGGCCCCAGTCCTCATGGGCCTTACTTGCCCAGACCCGCTCCCCACAGCTGGCTTCTTTTCTGCATCCATTCTGACCACTCCCCTGCCCGATCGCATGAACAAATTATGCACAGTACGAAGGTTTGCTCTGGCAGGGTGGGGCAGAGGGGGATTTGTGACTGGGGCAGGGGCCCTGATTTGGCAGCTCTGTGGGCCCAGACCCCCCTAGTCCATGCTGCAGCTTTCTCTTCCCATCCTGTACCTGCATTCCTCTTGCTTTTCTCATCTATATGCCCACTTGCTTTCTAATGTTCCCACCCCATCCTGCCCCTATTTCCTTTATCTATCCCTTTCAATCTTCTCCTCACCCCCTTATATCCCCACCTCTCCCTTGTGCTACCTTGCTCTACCTTGCTCTAGTTACTTTCTAACTGGAGGAGACATGCATGAGCAAAAAGGTTTGCCCAAAGAAAGACAAAAATCATGGACACTCAAGGAATCCACAAAGGCCCCATAAATTTAGTGAGAAAAATACAGTATATTTATTATACTTATTATATACTATATTTATTATATTAAGAACCATCTCTGTCGCATTAGGCATTTCAAACCCCTGATGTCCTTAAATAAACTGTCAGCCAAAAGATGACATATAAAGGAAAAAACAACCAATAGAATGGAAAGGGTACAATGTTAATTATTAATAAATGCATTTGTTTTTTTTTTCAGTATATCGTTTTATTTTTCTCTTGGTTATTTTTCTTGTATAAGTTATGATTCTGTCACTCACAGTTAGAGTATAATGCACATATCAGGGGAACAAACTGTGTAAGGCTACAGACATGGTATCAAAAGATTCATACATTTTTAAAAAACTATATTTACATTGCCTGTGTTGATTCCTTGAGGGTCCAAGTATTTCTGCTTCCCTAGCTGAGGCTGGTGCACCTGGATCACTTTGATACTCTGTTCCTGTGCTCTCTTTGTTAAACTTAAGCTTAGCCCTAAGATTATAAAAAAGAAAAACTTTGATTTATTTCATTATTTTTCTATGAACTTTCCCAGCTGCAAAATATAGAAGTAAACAATGTAAGACATTTAAAAACAATTTCCCATTGAAACCAGGATAAAGTTGGTAATTTATTCAACTGTATTTTCAGCATGGTTCACTGACCAGAATAATTTGATTAATAGCCCATTTTATTTTCTCCAGGAACTTTTTTCACATATTTTAAGATCTGATATACACCATTAATTATTAGCAACTAGTTGCCTGCAAACTAAGGGATAATCTGGCGAGTCCTTTCTCACACATAACTGCAGTGTACCGAAAAGCAAATAAATAAACCGTAGAATCAGATAAAGAAATTATTTATAAACCATCAGAAAATCTGTGGCAGAGATAAAACATATTCCAAGGATGACCATTTCACTGTAGTCTACAGTACAAGCTCTTGGGAACTACAACCCCCAATATACCCCATTAGCCATGTTTCAGGTTTTAGTTCAAAACTGCAGGATAACTGCTTTAAATCCCAAATAAATATATTATACAAAAAGTACATAAAATAGAATAACTACACTATCCCAGGAGAGAAATAAAGCAAGTGGAAGGGGAAGAGGGATGACAGAATAAATAATATATTCTGCAGACTTGGGGAATTTCTAGGGCTGAAGTTGTGTAGGCTCTTGTGACCAATTAGGCAGTAAGCTTTGTGCCGCTGCACTGTGTTAGAACGAGTAAGAGTAATTTTGGTGTTTTGGACTCCAAGGGGTACAGCAGCACATAGTATAGTATAACTGACGGCATATTTCTTTCTATCATTATTCTAAATATTTCTACTAATTATATGCAACATTTAAAGCAGACTTTTTAAGGCACAGTGATTCACTACCCTATGGAGCTTGTGTGCATGAGGAACAGGGAGATTAAATAGTCGGTAAAACATACATTTTTAGAACCACTTCTCTTGCAATTGTCTTGAAGTTTTTAAGAAGTGAATCTATAATTATTTTCTTTTACATTTCTCCACAGCTTCAATGAAGGTGATACTAATGTAGTTACAGTAAGTGTAACGGCAAACCATGTATTTTTTTCTCCAGAAGACCGAACGGAGGTAAAGATCAAAATCGATCTGTGGCATTCTCCTGTCACTGCCTTTTCTACACCATTATATGCATTTTTTTGGGCCTTAAACTTTGCTTAAACTGCTTTTTCCCAGGGTGGCTGGCCATAACCTTTTTTATCACCCGATCCAGAGCCCTCATATTATGTTACAATATCCTTACAGAAAACTATCATGGAGCTTGACCTAGTGGACCAGGGATGTGTGCTGTAAAATGGAGCTGAAATCTGAATAATCCAGGAATAGTATAGACATATTCTTATGTTTATAATAATGTAAACACAAGGAAACTTAGTCAACATTTGAAAATATCGCTGGTAGGGAAACTTATGGAGAAGATTAGTTGCGTGCAGAAGAGGAGATGTATTGGGCAACTAATCTCTTTGTATACCTATACTCTTACAGTAACCAGCAGCAGCTTTCCTTTCTGCAGAACAAAAATCAGAATTTGCTTCCCTAGGAAAACCATTCCCATCTTCATATTTCATGACACTGTGTAGTATGGGGTCACAGACAAGTGCACTGAATCATTTGTGCAGTTTTGGTGTGCGTATACTGTATGTGTGTGTGTGGTCAGATTGTGATCACAAACATGTCTATCGGGGCAGGAGAGAGATCAGTGAAAAGAAAGCCTATGAAGCCGATAAAGTAATGCCTGTGTAATTATTGGGTCTAATTCAGTTTCCCTCAACAGATTGTGCTATTTAAAAATGCCACAAAATACCCTTTCATATTTTAACAGTAGTTTCAATTTATTGGTAGCTGACCCTCCAAGTTTTTTCATCTGTGCAAGGACATCACTATTTCTTTAAACGCTCTATAGCTATTACCACATATAACAGTATGTGGCAATTAACATCAATAAGTTATCTTATGATATATCAAGGACAGAAATATATAAGACTAGTAATGATGACTAAAGGTGGCCATAGGTGGCCAATCCTCGATTCGTACGATTTTCGGATCGTGTGTGGCGTAGGCCGACATCTTTCGCCCGGGGGAGATCGTCGTTTGGTCGATCGGTCAGGTTTGATTTTGACCCAACCGATCCCGCTGGAGCTCATGGCACATCGTAATCTGATCGTTCGGCCATATGGCCGAACAATCAGATTATCCCCGATATAGCCATGCCTGTTAATGGCATATCGGGGAAAGATCCGCTCGTTTGGCAACATCGCCAAACGAGCAGATCTTTGCATCTATGGCCACCTTAAAGCTGGCCATAGACGCAAAGATCTGATCGCACAAATCGAGGATTCGTACGATTTACGGACCGTGTGTGGAGAGTACTGACATTTTTTGTCCGGCGGAGATCGGTCGTTTGGTCGATCAGACAGGTTAAAAAAATTCTGTCGGCTGCTGGTAATATCTCTGCATGTATTGCCGATCGTACGATTTTCAGTGGGAGACTCTCACTAGCTTTGGTCGGACATAACTTTCGTACGATTGCTGTCAGGGGCAGAACATCGGCTGATCTGTTCTTTTGTACTTTATTTGATTGGAATGGTTAGTGGCAGGTCGGAAGATGGGGAAGTCCCCCAATCTTTGCATCTGTGGCTAGCTTTATTTATTAAGAAGTAAGATATATACTGGCACTGGTTAGTCTAGCTGCTATGCATTCATACCGACTGATAACTTGCAATACATTTTCAAGGTTTAGGACTGGAAATACTAGGTGACTGAATTTGCAATTAAATAATTAGAGAATTCATCTGAAATGTGACCTATTTTCCCAATGGAGTCAATCCAATGTGTACCAAGACAGTTAAATGCAATGTTTGTGCCTGAACTACTTTCCTGTAAAAGCATTTACTACAACTTTATGACCATAAAATTAGGCATCTGCATGCAGCTCTAAAGTTGGCCATATGTGTCAATTCAGGCCCTCTAGGCCAATTCAACAGTTTATAAAGCCTGTTTGGCGACTTTGTCAAATGAGCGGGTCTCATAATGAATGGTCACCATTAGGGTCATTTTCCACCAGTGTATCTTTGCTTCCTTGTATCCCAACATCAGTATCCATTGATAGCCACTGCAGTGGCGTGTTAATGCACAAAAGGGACAGATATCAACAAGAAGCTCAATGTATACTTTTTGCACACTGCAATCACCTCCATATTTGCACAAACAGGCCAATACTTAGTCTGTTAGTCTTCTGGGGGTTAAAAGGTGGCCATACTTTGTCAACACAGCCTGTCCAACTTTTTGGCCCATGTATGTGAGGGTTGGTCTGATATAAATTAGGCAGGTTAAATCCCATAAAAAGACTGTGACTGTTGATGTGGTCTTCTTCATCAAGTCTTTACTGATCAATTGGCAAGCTCACCAAACAAGCTGATCTCATTGTGTATGGCCTGTATATATTTATATATATATATATATATATATATATATATATATATATATATATATATATATATATATATATATATATATATATATATATATATATATCCTTGAAAAAGGTCCCAATAGGGACCGAAACGTCGGATATGCATCTGTGAATAAAAACAAGACACTATTTTCACAAAATCTCTTGGAGTGGGGGTCCATTTGTTCTATATATATATCAGTCCATGAAAGCACTCACAGCGATCACCATCCAGTGTGTATCAACAAAACATTTATTAGTACATGGTGTATCAACGCGTTTCGGCTCACTTGGAGCTGTCGTCAGGATATATATATATATATATATATATATATATATATATATATATATATTATATATATATATATATATATATATATAGTACGAGCAGGATGGAACGCACTCCCAAAATAGTGAAAAAACCTGGGTGCTAGTCTGTAGATCAGAGATACAAAATGCAATGGGCGACAGCACTCCAAGGAAAGTACACAATACTTGAATAGTCAAAAAATAGTGGAGGTTTTATTGAAATCCAACGTTTTGGCTCCACAAAGGAGCCTTCGTCAGGGAACAAACACCAGTGCATAAAACAAGGTTTAAATAAGGCCAAAGTGGCGCCAAAAAAACAGGCATGGGACGCCTGTCAATCACCATTAAGGGGTTAAAAACAAGAAACCTACTGCCAATCGCAACTGTACCTTATCTGTGAAGCCATTCTATGCAGGAGACCGTGGGTGCGTCCTTCTATCCCCCGACAATTAGCCGAGTGACGTTAATCACCCTGAGAGAACCCGTCCTGCATGCTGGAGCGGCGGACCGGAACGGCTGTGTTCCGTCGTGCTGCCAAGAATAGACGCTTCGCGTCGTTGCTAGGCAACCAGAGCTTACGGCCGTTGCGGTCTGCTTCTACACCTAGCAACGCGACTAGTCCGACACACGGACCATTCGCTTGCCAAGTGCGGTTTAGCAGAGACCGCTGGTGGATACAAACGGGGCAGGGCCGTAAAAAGGATTGGGGCTAAGGTCCGGTAGAACGCAAGCCTTTGTGTGTTTCGTTTACCCGGCCCTGCCCCGTTTGTATCCACCAGCGGTCTCTGCTAAACCGCACTTGGCAAGCGAATGGTCCGTGTGTCGGACTAGTCGTGTTGCTAGGTGTAGAAGCAGACCGCAATGGCCGTAGGCTCTGGTTGACTAGCAACGACGCGAAGCGTCTATTCTAATTGTCGGGGGATAGAAGGACGCACCCACGGTCTCCTGCATAGAATGGCTTCACAGATAAGGTACAGTTGCGATTGGCAGTAGGTTTCTTGTTTTTAACCCCTTAATGGTGATTGACAGGCGTCCCATGCCTGTTTTTTTGGTGCCACTTTGGCCTTATTTAAACCTTGTTTTATGCACTGGTGTTTGTTCCCTGACGAAGGCTCCTGTGTGGAGCTGAAACGTTGGATTTCAATAAAACCTCCACTATTTTTTGACTATTCAAGTATTGTGTACTTTCCTTGGAGTGCTGTCTCCAATTGCATTTTGTATATATATATATATATATATGTATAGATTCATTACAAGGTTAGAAAAGTTAGAATATTTTCATAGTAGTTACTCTGCTATAGTGTTGCAAGAATATCAAAAACAATGACTGAAAATTAACCTATAATCTTATCCTGACAACAGTCAGGCTGGTTCCCTTCATCATCAGCCCTGGGCACCTGAACCTCTACCAGATGTATGGTCACTTGTTTCCACAAGTATTTACTTTTAGCTATGCTCACTCTGTGACATTAAAATGAAGCGTGTAATGTCAGCAGGTTGCAAACCAATCTCCTTTAACAAAATAAATGCATGAATAATGTACATATAGATTGCAACTGACAACTGCCTGATACAAAGTGAATTGGATCTCTCGTCTGTCAGGTGAATAGTCACTCTACTTATGAAGTCTTCGGGAGTGTAATTGCTTCTGTGCAGTTTTGCTGTGGTCTATACTTCATGCCAGATAAATAAATCTGCTGCATTAGGGGGCACAGGCCAAATCTGTCTTTAGCACTTGCCTTAGGGCCTACATGCCAACCCCCTGCCCCATACCAATACATCACTGCCAAATGTATTCAGATACATTGTATTCAGGTGCATTGTATTCAGGTGTGGTTTTCCCCTGAGGGTGCCTGGAGGCCAGCGTTCTCCAGCACCCCCCTCCCACAAGATTGAGCAAATTCACATACTTCCTTACTGAAACACTTAGGGGCAAATTCACTAACCAGCGAAAATTCGTCAGCGCTAGCTTCGCGCATATCGCAACACTTTGCCAGGCGTAAATTCGCCTGGTTAACCCTAATTTAAGAAGATCCGAAGTTGTGCACAGGGTACTGAACACTGGCGAAATTACGCCAGCAAAATTACGCTCAGCAGTTCGAAGTTATGCTAGCGTTGGCTAATTAGCATACGCCGTGCAGTTAAAGTACAATGGCCGTATATGCTGCAGCAAATACATTACGCTACACAAGGCCAGGGAACCTTAATAAAATTATATAAAGTTGTTATAATGCCCTACACATGTGTCCACAGTATAGTTTAGGTGCCATATGTTAGCAAATGTAGGGGGGAAGGAGGGTACCCCAAAAAAATTTTACGAAATATCACCCTTTAAATAGGAAAAACGCCAGTGTTTTTTGGGGACTTCGTCTGGTCTGAGGTGGCAAAGGCAAGTCTGGCGATAGAGGTAACGGTTAGTAAAATCAAAAACTTAGTGAATTTGCGTAGTAACGCTCTTTCGCCAGACCGAAAATTCGCCAGGTGTTAGAGTGCGAAGTTGCGCCAGAGCCTATCTCCTGGGCGAATTTACGCCAGCTACCATTAGTAAATCGGCCGTGCGGAAATGACGTCACGCTGGTGAATTCTCACCAGCGTTAGCCACTTCGCCCTCTAGTAAATTTCCCCCTTAGCGTCTAGCACTTAGTGCTTCACAATCGAGCAGAATTACCCCTTCAACTGGGCGGCATGCTGCCCCTTAATTTATGCTCCCTAGGCCCGGGCCATTTCCGACATTTCTATTACTTACCTTAAGGTGGCCATATACTGAGAGATCCGCTTGTTTGGCGATGTCACCAAACGAGCGGATCTCTCCCCGATATGCCCACTTTGAGGTGGGCGATATCGGGCTGATCCGATTGTGGGTCCTAGGGCGGTCGGATTGCGGGCCTGCATCAATGAGCAGATGCGGCTGTGATTTGATGGGATTTTTAGTCCTGTCCGATCGACATCTGGCCGACTTTTGGGCAGATATCGATCGGGGAAGAACTTCGGAGGGCCCCATTCACGGCCAATGAGCTGCTGTCGGCAGCTTTTATTGGCCCGTGTATGGCCAATAAAAGCATGCGATTCCTCTAAGCACATTGCATCGGACCAGCTTGCACTGCGGAGTTCAGCCCTTAAATGGCTTACATAATTGTAAGTACTTAATACAAGTTTGGGTGTGTTTTTATATAATGGAACATAAAAATACCTTTTAATTTAGTTTTAATATGTATAAGCACATATACAGTATGCATTGGTAAAATAACACTCCCGGATCAAGCTTTTTGCACCATATTCAAGTTGGTATAATATGTCACACTGTCAATTATGTAAGACATATTTAATGACTGGGGGAAATTAACAGAAGTGGTGTAAACTAATACTGGAGTAAAAAATATCATTGGAGTTAAACTGCAGTTAAAAAAGTCCAAATCTGGAGTACAATTAATGTCACTCTAAATTTGGTGTAAGTTTTTCTGGTGTTATTTATGAAATTTTGCTGGAATTAATGTAAAATTCTGTTAAACTGGTGATATTGTATTACTTTAAAGGGAAACCCCCCATATCTACACTCCGGAAATATACTGGTAAATTGGCTCCTGTATATTTTAGCAGCATTATGTGTGACACAAGCAGTGTTTGTGGCATCAGCTAAAATCCACATTTGATAACAGTAATTAAAGCTGGCCATAGATGTAAAGATTTTTAAAAGATCTTTTCATTATCGTGAGACCACGATTATCTTACAGATCGTTTAAATGTACGATTTGTCCATCAACTAAAAAGACCATTTCAGGCGATATTGGCAGGAAAACAAAGGGGAGCTGCCTGCTTGGCCCTGCAAACATAGATAGATTGCACTGGGACCGATAAAGATTTTTTAACCTGGCCCATCAATTTCCTGACAGATGTCGGACATATTGACATATTGTCAATTTCCCAGCTGCCCCAAGTCATGTGACTTGTGCTCTGATAAACTTCAATCACTCTTTACTGTTGTACTGCAAGTTGGAGTGATATCACCCCCTTCCCTTTTCCCCCCAGCAGCCAAACAAAAGAACAATGGGAAAAACCCATGTCTCACTGAGACACATTCAGTTACATTGAGATGGAAAAATAGCAGCTTGCCAGAAAGCATTTCTCTCCTAAAGTGAAGTCACATGACCAGGGGCAGCTGGAAAATTGACAAAATGTCTAGCCCCATGTCAGATTTCAAAATTGAATATAAAAAAATCTGTTGGCTCTTTTGAGAAATGGATTTCAGTGCAGAATTCTGCTGGAGCAACACTATTAACTGGTTCTTTTTGAAAATTTTTTTTTTTCCCATGACAGTATCCCTTTAAGTCCTGTTCTGCTGATTGCTAACTGTATAGTGCCCACATTTATGCAACATATATCTATCATCTATCTATCTATCTATCTATCTATCTATCTATCTTATCCTTGATTTAGACACAGTGCTTTACAGAGAATATACTGCATTTGCTTATCTCATTCACATACACTATCATCTTCTCTCATCCCCCTCAATAGTCCAACAGGGGCCACACCTCAGCAAAGCTCCTGGAAAGCTTGTTCTTTATCCCATATCTGCTTTCCCCCAGCTGTGTGTATGTGTGTGTGTGTATGTATGTGTATGTGTGTATGTGTGTGTATGTGTATCTGAGTCTGACTGTATGTTTTGCACATTCCGCCGCTCTTCCCTCAGTCCCTCACACTCTCTCCCTCACACACACGGCAATGTATTGCAATGCACTCAGCCCTTCGCCCTGACAGCTGATTCATTGGCTCTGCAGCCCAGACTGACTGGCGCCTGCCTCGTGATGTCACCCATTCACAGTGCGGTCCAGCTGGTGCCGGCAGGGCGGTCGCCGGAGCAACGCAGACGCCAATCTCACAATGACTTCCAGCTGGATACACACAGAGCTGCAGAGCCAGTCCGAGGCTGTTCGCATCCACCCAGCGAAGGCAAAGGGAGAGCATGGGAAGAGGGAGGGGGAAGCAAACAATTCCCAGACTCGGCCCTGCACACCTGCACAGCTGCGAATGAAGCCTGTGCCAAAGAGTTGGAGAAGGGAAGGGAGGAGAAGGGGATGAGGGCTGCGCTGGAAACACATTTAAAATGTTGCATCTGTTCGAGATATGCGGAGAGCTGGTGTGGGGGCTGCACAGGGGAGGCGGAAGGAGGGCGATGCTGGCAGCTCTGTGCCAATGCCTGAGGCCTACCTGTGATACTAGCACTAAACTGACTGCCTGCGGTGACAGTGAGGGCTCTGATTGGGAGCGAGTAAATAAACCCAAGTATTGTTTTTCTTATCCGGCCTGTGTGCAGTTCCTTTTAACCCTTACCGGCTTGCTTATTACAATCCCCTTAACCATGCACTCTTATTTGTAAATGTGATGGTTAAACTTGATATGCAGACAGGAACTAAGTACAACTAATCCCCTTAATTCAAAATCATTGTTTTAATCTCTCCAAATGAACCCCAGTGCACATAATATACACATACCTCTACACTCACTTACACCTCTACACTACAAAAAGTCACGTGACTTCCCTCCCTGCCCCTAATTTGCATATGCAAATTTGGTTCGGCCGGTGCTAAGGATTCGGCTGAATCCTGAACCGAATCCTGGATTCGGTGCATCCCTGCTATATACCAATATCAACACTAATTGTAGATTTTACCTCCATCTTCCTCTACACAAAAAAGTGTGCAGACCTCAAGCATAAGGGGCACCAGGCATTTTCGTCGGCTTCGGGCAGTGACCCCGCCCCCTTTGTGACGCTACTCCCATGGCCTGCCCCTTTTATGATGCTACTCCCTGTGGCTCCGCCCCCTTTTGCATCACGTCCCGCCCCTTTCTTTTCCGCCCCCCACCATGGCAGGTAATTTGTTTTTTTTAAAAGGTGGCAACCCTAGCCATAAGGCCTTTGTGTAGGGTTGCCACCTGGCAGGTATTTTACCGGCCTGGCCGGTAAGAATGTTGCTTGATGCCAATATTATTTATAGGGAAAAAACATAAAAATATAGGAAGGTCAGTATTTTTTTCAGAAAGGCTGGCAACCCTACCTTTGTATCACCCCTCCTGCCCCTGACCTTCTGATCACCTGCAGCATTGTATACATGTAGGGCTGCCACCCAGTTCTCCACTCCTTTTATGGCACGGCCCTCCCCTTTTACATCACAACCCACCCCTTTTTCATCACGGTCCGCCCATTTTGTACCTGCCCCCACCACTGGCCGGTGAAAATTTTATGAAAAGGTGGCAATCCTATATACATGTGGGTGACCTACCTATTCTTTCTATGTTAGTTAAACCTGATAAGCAGACACTGTATTCTCCGGTGTATAATCTCTATGTAAAATATATGCAATATGTCAGCACTATATAAAGGATATTAATAATACAAGTATGGGATCCGTTATCCAGAAGGCCTTAAATTACAGAAGGCTGTCTCCAGGTCCGGACTGAGAATTAAAATCGGCCCTGGCATTTCAGGTACACAGAGGCCCAATCAGCCCACATAGAAGCGCAAACAGCCCCCACCCACCAGCCCACTAAATACTGACTTTCTATGGGACCTTATAGCAGCCCCTCTGGCATTTGCCAGAACCCACAGATTGCCAGTCCGGGCCTGGCTGTCTCCCACAGACTCCTTTTTATCCAAATAATCCAAATTTTTAAAAATGATTTCCCTTTTCTCTGTAATAATAAACAGTACCTTGTACTTGATTCAAACTAAGATACAATGAATCATTATTGGAAGTAAAATTAGCCTTTTGGATTTATTTAATGTTTACATGATTTTTCAGTAGACTAAGGTATGGAGATCCAAATTACAGAAAGATCTGTTATCCGGAAAACCTCAGGTCCCAAGCATTCTGGGTAACAGGTCCTTACCTGTAGTATATCTAAAAAAATCTAAAAACAGTGCTGTGCAAATTTTCAAATTTAGTGGGATGATTATTTTTTCTAAGGACTGGATTTTCATCACCATTTATTTATATAGGACGGCAAATAATGCAGCTCTTTACATTAATTTATGACAGGGGTCTTACAATAATTTAACAAACAAGGGTTACAGAATAAACAGAGGGCCCTGCTCAGAAAAGCTTACAATCAAAAGGTTGAGAGAAGTTATAATAAAATTGTGATTATGTCTTATGAGATCATAAGACATCTCCAAAGCCTGTGAAGGGTAACATCTGGCCCAGGGGTCTGCTGTTGGACAGTTCTGATCTAAAGTATGTGTTTTAGCCACAGAGTGGAGATTCCTGCATGCCTTTTTTTGATGCAAATGACATGAATAAGAGCACAGAAGTACGACTGAAGCATAGAACAATGTATTGGGATATCAACTGGCAATATGAATTCCTTTCAATCTATGCCATGGTGTCTAGGAAAGAACAAGATAAAATGACTTGTTGAAAGTCACAAGCAGATCCTCCCACTTGAGATGGCCATGCTTTCTTTTGTATGTGACCATTTGGCTGGAAAGAAAACAAAGGGTGACTGAGACATTTTCAAGGGCAGCACTCATGGGATGCATTATAAAGATTTCACTTTTCAGTCCAATGATAATAGCCTGGAAAATGATGAAATACAAGATAATCATGTTGGATGTGTGCACTGATAGAACTAAGCCCTAAAAGTGATGGAGATCTTCTTGCATCAGAATAGTGTGATATTATAATGTCATTAAGGCCACATTCCCTCTCCATTTTCTGTGGCAGTCACCCTGCACCCAGACATCTCATTCTCTGACTTTTGTTGAAGTCAGAGTAGTTATCTACGCATTCTATATCAAAAGCAGTTTAGGCAAGATGAATTGGAATGTTGATACATCAGCCCCTAGGTGTCTCGAAAAGTTAGTCTTTGCTTTTGGAACCATGAAAAAGTATCTATCCAGGTATTTCCTCTTGACGGTATTTTTTACTAGCAGGGGCGCTCCGCCAATGAGGCGAGTTGAGGCACTCGCCTCAGGCGGCAGTGCCCCCCTGGTTGCCAGTGGCGGCAAAAATGGCGCTGCTGGTAACTAAGAGCCAAATTTCCGGTTTTCAACTCGGAAATTTGTCTCTTCTAGTGCAGAGAGCGCGAGTGCAAGCACTAGCAAAGTGGACCCCTCCGACCCCTGTCCAGCGCTGAAGGTGAGTGCCGTGAGGGAGGCGTGGGGCGGCAAAAACAAAGGCCGCGTTGGGCGGCAAATTGGGCAGGATCGCCCCTGTTTACTAGTATGTGCAGATTTGCAATTATGGAGCCGTAACTTTCTGCCTGCAGAGGGTTAACTTTCTTTTACTTACATAATATAGTAATATGGCTCTTCTAATCTTTGTTCATCTATGATTGTTTTTCTATTGATCTTGTATGTTTCTATCTTCCTAAAGCTGTGCATACACTTGAAGATCCACTTGTTTGGCAAGGTTTCCAAACAAGCAGATCTTTCCCCTGATATGCCCTCCTTGAGGTTCTCTCCGCTAAATGCCAACCTTGGGCTGATCCAATCATTGGGCCCGAGGGCCACATCAATAAACCAATATGGTCAGAGCGTTGACAGGATTTTTAAACCTGTCTGATCGATATCTGGCCAGATATTGGTTGGGGGAAGCCCAATGGAAGGCCCCTTACATGGGACAATAAGCTGCCTATTTGGTCTGTTGTCATGTTTTAATGGCCCAAGTATGGCCACCTTTATTCCTTGCTTTTCAGATTTTTTAACTGGGTATACTGAATACTTTTCAATTTAATAGGGGAATTTAATAAAATGGGGAGGGTGCTCCCAGTACACATGCATAATGTGCTTCTGATGTCATGCACAAAATGAGCAAGTCACAGCATTCACTCATTATGCATTATGGAGCTCCCTCTCGGTGCGAGTGGCCTAGCGCTGGAGGGTGGCAATTTAAAAAAAACAAAACAAAAAACTACTATTACCCCCAACCGGAGTGCAGACTCTATTAACCTGCAGCTTTGGTTGGGGATAATATTTTTGCTCAACAGGTACCCTTTAAGTATTCCTTTTGGGGGTAAAGTTTTCCTTTAAGTATTTTCAGACTGAGAAACACCTGGGGCAAATTCACTAAGATTCGTAGTTGCCCCAGGCGCAACTTCGCCGCACTTCACCGCACTTCGCCACACTTCGCCAGGCGTAGTTTCGCCAGCGCTCCGCAAATTCACTAAAATCCGAAGTTGCGCACAGGGGTAGCGTAAGGTTGCGAAGTTGCGCTAGCGTTGATTCGCTAAGTGAAGCGAAGTTACGCTAGCGAAGGTTAATTTGCATACGGCGCCAAATTCAAATTTCAATGGAGGAATACGTATCAGCACTACAAATGCCTAGAAAACCTTCAAAACATCAAATAAAATTTTTATTTTGCCCTACACATGTGCCCACTGTATAGTTAAGTTGCCATGAGTTAGAAAATGTAGGGGGAAGGAGGGGAGCCCCAAAAATTTTTTCGATCTTTTTCAGCCTATCACCCATAATATAGAAAACACGCCAGCGTTTTTTGGGACTTAGAAAAAATTTGAACTTTTTTTGAAGCAATCCCTATCTACTCTATTGCGCTTCGGCTGGTCTGTGGTGGCGAAGGAAGTCTAGTTTAAAAGGTACCGTTCAGTACACTGCGCGCGTTAGTGAATTTGCGTAGTTTCATCCGTAGCGAAAATTCGCCAGGCGTAAGGGTGCGAAGTAACACTAGCGAATCTACGCCAGCGTTCGTTAGTGAATTTGCGAAGTAACGAAAATGCCCAACGCTAGCGAATTGACGCTAGCGTTCGGCGCTTCGGCGCTTAGTGAATTTGCCCCCTGGTGTGAGAAGTGATATGCATTTGCCATTATGCTGAGTGCAGGGCACTGCTTCCCTCAGGCGAGTTGAGAAACTGCGAAAAAACGCTCCTGGTAACTTTAAGCGCCAAATTCCAGTTTTTTTAAACCAGAAATTGGTCTCTTCTAGTGCAGAGAGCACTACTGTCATGTAGTTGGCCAGCTCAAATAAACTGCAATACTGTATATGGACAACCAATCCCTGTTTTCTTTAACGGGGAGGACATTTTTAGTAGCTTAATGCACAAATTGCCTTAATGTACTATTTGTATTGAAAATGAGTGCAGAGGACATCTTGTCTTTGTACAAAAACTCCTCTGTAGCCTACAAATGAGCTGGTTGTAGGAGTGTTTGTCAATGAATATCACTCTTTGTTGTAGAATATATACCCCACAATGCCTTGATTTCACCAGTGTGTGGACTTGCACTAGCCAGATAAAATTCAAATACATAAAATAAAAAATCAGAACTGGCGCAGTAATAAAAAAAACACTCCTATAGTTCACTGTCTCATACTCAGACATATAAATCAATTCTCTTCAGTTACAGCATTAGAACACAAGTTTTACCGAGTTAATCTTTACTGAAGCCAAATACATTCATCTGCCATTGTCTCAGCAGTTAAAAATCCTATTTATTTAAAGACTTTTAGTTATTCAATTCTGGTACAATATGATAGGGAAGGAAAAGCTGGTAAGTATCAGAGATCAGATGTTGTGTTTTGATGCAGTAGATAATGCTCTTTGAAATAATATCGAGTCCTCTTTTCATTTAACAGCATTTTTACATCATCTTTCTAAAAAGACTTCAGATCAGAAGAAATAAATGGCTGACCGTGACCCTTACTGAAGGATTCTTATTTTAACTTCTGTGTAAATAGACTTGTCATAGAGGGTTACCAAAGATCAAGGATTCAGTTTCTATTTTGTACACTTATGCTAAAGTACATTTATATAGAGATTGTACTGGATCACACCATGTGCCATTTCCCCAACCAACAGTGAGATTAGGGATGTTTTAAGGTTAGGTCTATGGCAGTGTGTGAAAGATTACTGTGCAGCAAAAAGCATAAAAATACTAATTTCCATTTTTTTTAAAAAATTTGGCTCCATTAATTCAGAGAAAAGAATTGCACACTCTGTACTACTGATGCACCGCCTCCTTAATCTGAAACTCCCCACTCAGATTTGATTTTAGAGAAAGCCAGTGGGACCATCAGTGGCCACAGACAAACCGATAATATTGTATGAAAAAAATTTTGTACGTGTATGGTGGGAGACGAGCCAACTGATATTGGCCGAAGACTTGGATATCGATCTGCTTGTTGATTGGCCTGGCCAGAAATTTTTTATTGGGCGCCGTTAAAGGCACATCGCACATTGTTAGTGCTGAATTGTCAGATACAGGTAGAATTCTATTGTTTCTACTTGTATGTCTGAGAATTCAGCTCTACACTTGTGTTTTGAAACAAACTATCTTTCCTAGAAAGATCTTTTCCAGGAAAGATTGTAATTGTTATGTCTATGGCCACCTTTAAGGACCAAATATGTATATAAGCATAAGGACATCTTGTAGTAACAAAACTCAGCAAAGTAGAATAGTGGACCAGGTGCTCCTGCCTCAGGTCCTCAGTTTAGGGGAGCGAACAATCCGTGCAAAAAGAAAGAAAGGGTTAGGACACACTAGGAAGCTACTTGTAGATCAGAACAAAAAATGTTGGTTAAAAAGTAGAAAAATCTTTATTTAAGCAATCATCTCGAGCCTTATGTGTTTCATGTCCCTAAGTCACTTGATCATAAGGACCAAACACATCTTCTCTTTAGTGTTTCTAGTGTTATAGCTTCATGACATATACAACATCTTGCCTAACAAGAAGACAATTCCTTGCACTTAAATATTTGAAATGGGGCTCATTTGCAAACACAAGTGCATCCACCATGTTTCATCCAATTCAAAACAAGCATGAGGAGTCTCAGCTATTAAAAAAAATAATTGTTAGGAGGTGGGCAGAAAGTAATGTAAGCTGGAGAGGAAATGGGAGGAAGAGACAGGCCATCATGGTTTCCACTGTGTAAATATATTTATCTTTGTCCGTTCAGATATTAACAATTGTACAATAGATGAAGATGGAAAAAAGGCTAACATCTATTACTTCATTAATTGTTTTCTAAGTGAGCCTGCCTAACTGCTAGTTGATACTTTTCTGAATAAGGCCAGGGCAGTAGGAAAGTGGATGTACAAAATACATGCCGAGGAAAGCAAATATGGTGGTATTTTTCTGTGTACTATTTCCGTTAGACCAACACAATGTGAAAAAGAAAGAAAAAACAAGTTTAGCAGCTCTTGAAGCATGTGTATGTTAAGCAATGATGGAAACAGTTTATGCTGCACAGATCTGTGGATTCTGTCAAGTTCAAAGAGTTTTAAGTGTTGTTACATGGATTGTGAAATAGAAGAAAGAAAGCTTTGTGATCAAAAAAGTGTTGTGTTTGTCACCTGCTGAAAAAAATACAACTTTCTCTTAATTTAAAACATATCCAAACATTCACACATTTTTGTCTTCTATTGTAAACTCTGCTTACATAAACATAAGTGCCTAACAAAAAATTATTTTTCTCTCACCTGTGGAAAAAAACCTCACAGCCGATCTGTCAAATGGGATGGGTTCTATTATCTAGAAATCCATTATCCAGAAAACTATAAAAACAGTACCTTGTACTTAATATTAATTTATAAATTCATGTTGATGGCAAAATAATCCTGTTGTTTTTTTTTTAAATATCTAAATGTTTTTTTGGGTTACATGGGAAGTAGTAATTCTTGAAAGTAAGTTTAGGGTGAGTCTTTGTACCGACTGTATTTGTCTAGTGCAGGGATCCCCAACCTTTAGGACCCATGAGCAACATTCAGAAGTAAAAGGAGCTGAGGAGCAACACTATCTTGAAATAATTTCCTGGGTGATAAAATAAGGGATGTGATTGGCCATTTAGTAGCCCCTATGTGGATTGCAACCTACATTAAGGCTCTGTTTGGCAGTGCACCTGGTTTTTATACAACCAAAACTTGCCTCCAAGGCTGGAATTCATAAATAAACTCCTGCTTTGAGACCACTGGGAGCAAAATCCAAGGGGTTGGAGAGCAACATGTTGCTCATGAGATACTGGTTGGGGATCACTGGTCTAGTGTATGTCTGGTGGAACTGGTTCAGATGGTCTACTAAATACTAATATTTACAGCTAGACACATTTTAAAATGTTGCAGACTATGCATTATTTATTGTACTGTTGTTATACAAGTATATACAGTCTTGTGGAAATAGTGTGTACACCTGGTAATTTTTTACTTTTTCAGCATACAGATATATTATCTTGATTTCAACAATATTGATAGATAGAGGTGATATAACAAATAGCATGAACAATTTGCAGTGCACAGTGTCATTTGAATGCATATTTTGTATGTGGAAAAAGTAAGCAAACCCCTACATTAACATATAACATCGTTGGAGAAGATCTTGGAGGGACCTGTTTTGTTTAAAAATCAGACATTTGGTTTGGTTTGCTCTTTATTTTTGAAGTATGTGGTATCACCATACCTAGATTGAAGGAGTTCTCTGTGGCCTTTTAAAATAATGTTATAGATGCTTATGACTCTGGAAAGGGATTTAAAAAGATATTCAATAATTTGAATATAAATTAAGTGCCGGGTCAGGCTATCCCAACAAGGAAAGTAGAATACAAGTTGGAAAAAGTCTTCAAGAATGCCATAATTTAATTATGGGAATATTAATGGCTCAGACACTAATGTCAAAGTGCACCATTTTAAAGAGGCTGCACAAATTGAATCGACATGGATGGTGTGCCAGAAGGAAACAATTGCTAGCCAGAAAGTATGTCAGGCAAGTCTAAAGTTTGACACATGAACACTAGAACAATGTGCTCTGGACAGATGATGTAAAAAAAGTTATTTTACCGCAGCATAAGAAGACATGTTTGGAGAAAACCAAGGATAGCATTTCACTAGAAAAATATTATACCCACTTTAAGGTATGGTGGTGGAAATGTTATGGTTTGGGGCTGCTTTGTTGCATCAGGGTCCGGGCAGCTCACCAGCATAGAATCCACTATGAATTCTTTATTAAACCAAAGCGTGCATGAGGATAATGTGAGACCATCTCTCAGAAGACTGAAGCTCACCCAAAAATAAACCATACAACATGACAATGACTGTTATCATTTCAGTAAATCCACAAAGGAATGCCTGAAAATGAAGGTTCTGGAATGACCAAGACAAGCCTGATTCTAAATATAATCAAGATACTATGGGGGCATTTGAACAGGCTGTGCATGCATAAGACCCATCAAACACTTCTCAGCTGAACCAATTCTGTGTGGAGGGGTGAGAAATAATTTCTTCCAGTTGATGTCAAAGATTGGTAGACAATTAGAAGATACACCTACTTCAGGCTGTTTCCACCAAAGGGGAGAAAAGTCAGGTATTAGAGCCAAGGGTGTACTTACATTGTCCATAACAAACGGCACGTTTGTTCATTTTATGTTGAATAAATTAAAATAAAAAAAGAATTATAGAGCAACACAAGCATGAAAAAATGTTCCTGGGTGGTGCAAAATAAGTGTTGTGATTAACCATTTGTTAGCCCTATGTGAATTGGCAGCCTACAGGTGGCTCCGTCAAATCCATAATGCATCAAGTCCCACTATTAAAGGAATTGTTCAGTATAAAAATAAAAACTGTGTAAATAGATAGGCTGTGCAAAATAAAAAATGTTTCTAATATAGATAGTTAGCCAAAAATGTAATGTATAAAGGCTGGAGTGATTTGATGTATATTATGTCAGTCAGATCACTACTTCCTGCTTTTTCAGCTCTCTTGGTTTACACTGCCTGGTTACCCTGGTTACCAGGCAGTAACCAATCAGAGACTTGAGGGGGGGCCACATGGGTCATTTCTGTTGCTTTTGAATCTGAGCTGAATGCTGAGGATCAATTGCAAACTCACTGAACAGAAATGTACCATGTGGCCCCCCTTCAAGTCGCTGACTAGCTCAGAGTTATAGAGCTGAAAAGCAGGAAGTTGGATTCTGGCTGTTTTATTAGACATCTGTTCAATCCAGCCTTTATACATTACATTTTTGCCTAACTAACTATATTAGAAACATTTTTTATTTTGCACAACCTATCTATTTATCCAGTTTTTCATTTCACACTGAACTATTCCTTTAAGAGGCAAATTGGTTTATTATTAAACTTTATATAATGAACAACTGCTATGATTTAGGACTTCATAAACCATATCTACAAGATTATGCAACACATATGCTCCCTCCTGCCATTTCTACATGTGTGTCTTGTCGTAATAGGTTAACTTTATTGTGACTGCTTCCTTGTCACACATAACAAGGCTATCACTTGTGTGAAACAAATTTATACATTTAAAGTGCTACCCTTTATTGGCTTACAAAATATTGAATTGCTAAATTTTGGGGCTTATTTAATTAAGCACCATTTTATACCATATGCTAATAACAATTTATGTAATGATAGTTGCAGTTTTCTTGCTACTGGTACTTCTCATCTGGAAGTTTCAGCTGCCACTTGCAAGAATGTCCGACGCTGAAGCCACCTAGATGTTACTGCACTAGGGATGCACCGAATCCAGGATTTGGTTTGGGATTCGGACAGGATTTGGCCTTTTTCAGCAAGATTCGGATTCAGCAGACTCCTTTTGCCCTGCCGAACCGAATCCAAATCATAATTTTCATATGCAAATTAGGGGCTGGGAGGGATAACACGTGACTTAATGTAAGAAAAAAAGGAAGTAAAAAATCATATCCCCTTCCCACCCCTAATTTGCATATGCAAATTTATATATGCAAATTAGGGTTCGGATTTGGTTTGGTATTCGCCCGAATCTTTCGCAAAGGATTCGGGGGTTCGTCCGAATCCAAAATAGTGGATTCGGTGCATCCCTATATTGCACATTTATAGGCAAACTTAACCCTTAAAACAAAAATAGCTAGAAATGCCATAATTTATATACTAAACTTATTGCACTAACCTACAGGTTCAGCATCCCCATAACAGTAATGATCCAGGCCTTCAAAATTGTCACAGGGGTTCACCATCCTGGATTTTCTTAGAAGTGTCAGTGACATTGCATAAATTCAGAGTGCGCTGGGCACCTGTAGAGAAAGTAAGCTGAGGGGTTGCTTTGGTCTGGTACAGCAATCCCAAAAAATAGTGTACAGCATTGCGACACTACTTCTTTATTAAGCTTTAGTTATCCCCTTTAATAAAGTATCAGTGCAGTTCCCCCGTACAGCCTCAGCAATGTAGTTTAAATTTTTCTTTTGTATTGAAATTGCAATAGAATGAATAGGAAAGTGTGTAGGAGTGTCTTTTGTTCTGTGTTCTGCTTCAAGTTCCCAAGATAACAAGTATCTCTTATTACCAGGCTCATACATTGGTATGCAGTGCATAATTTATACTTTTTACACAGTATGACAAATTATTGTTGCACAAGATACAGTAAGTAAATTTATATTCTATTAAAGCAATAGGACTTCCAGTTTAGCAAATCGCTTCTATGTTTGTTACATCAGTATAAGTTGCCAATATACGCAAACTACACATGTGAATAAATTGGATAAAAAAACCTGATTGGCTGATGACCCCACAATGGAGTATATACGAGGGTCTTCAAACACCAGTGTTTCTTAAGCTCCCCAAAGACGTGCCGATTCTTCTTGCCGAACGACTGATTTTAGGGAAGCTGACCAATCCTTCGAAATTATCGTGCGGTTAGTGGTATTCGAACGATCGTACATCTTACGATTTTTCGGCCGACATCTGTCGGGAAATTGATCGGCCAGGTCAAAAAATCTTTGTCTGTCCCAGTGCAATCTATTTATGTTTGCAGGGCCAAGCAGGCAGCTCCCCTTTGTTTTCCTGGCAAATTGGTCTTTTTAGTTGATGGTCAATTCGTAGGATCGTACGATCATTCTGAGAAGATCTTGGTCTCACGATCAGGATCTGATCTTTTAAAAATCTCAACGTCTATGGCCAGCTTTAGACTGAATATAGTGACTGAGAATTTGTACAAGCACCATTAATTGGTCATGGCACAGGTTCTTCATATGTATGTGTGGGTTTCTGCCAGGTACTTTGTTTTTTCGTCCGTACGCCAACAACAATGCAAGCAGGTTTACTGGCTCCAGAGATGACTGATACTAGTGTGAATATGATATTGACCTTATGTTGTAAGCTTTGCTATCATAAACAATCTTTTTTTGAAAGGATGTACTAATAACTTTGGCTGCTATTCCAGCTTAATGAAGAACTTTGCAACCCCTTTCTTCTTCTTAAGGTGGCGAGAAACTTACTGTGATCCAGTAAGATTAATTCCTTCATGGTAACCTACTTTCACTCTGAAAAAGCTATAGACTGTTGATAACCTTCACATTTTTAGAGGCTTAATGTATTATATGTACATTATAAGTTCCCCTTTAAATAACAATTTAAAATGCAGTAGTTAAATGGTGTAATGTGAAGTTTGGTTTCTCTGTAATCATCACATAAGTAACCAGGTCAAGCCTGCTGATGATTCAACAGTAACCCATTGCCTTTGAAGGCAGCCAGTAAAAAATTTCCATCTTGACCGATTGATGAGACGACTGATATCCAAGTCTTTTGCTAATATCAGTCACCTTGTCTTCCCCTATACATGCACTGAAAATTGTACAAAACAAAATGCATGTTTGGCCACCTTCGCTTCGATATAAATAGACTCCATAATGTCAGAGATGGGGTGGGTGTGGGTATATAAGGAAATGTGGAACCGCATGCCGTCTTGATAAGTCAGGTAAGGGTTGGGTGCAGGTCGAAAATTTCTCGACCCGCACATAACTACAGCCAACATTCTAAACATTTTATCTGCATATTTTCTAGCTTTCCGTTGATTTGCTGATGATTTTGCTTGGCTTTGGATGCCTCCTGATGGTCTGTTTGACCAAAAATTAGCCAGGTATCTTTTGGGCAGGTTAAAAAGTCTGGTTAAGAGAAGACTGCTTCAACGCATTTATGAGGTTCTTTCCTCATGGGTCTCCCTAGGCCCCCATTTTGATGAGATCTTTGGTTCAAATCCCAAACAATACAATATTCTGCTTTGGTCCAGCGTGTTGATGGGCTTAAGATTGTTTTATTTTCTTATTTAACATCCTTGCCAAACGAGCAGATCATATAGATTATGTCCACTTTAAAAGTTAATGATGTACTAAAGAATAAATGAAAAGTTTGTCTTTTTGAACAAAAGATTCACCTCTCTAACCCCCATATGTAAGAAAAAGCACTAAGTGTACCCTGGGAAAGTAACCCATAGCAACCAATAATGCTTTAATCATGATGAATCCTTTCTATGCATTAGCTTACCTGGGAAGACGTATTTTATTTTACAACACCATAAATGTTTTTCTTTAATTTATTTTTGTAAAAAGCATTGCTCTTTCTTTTAGCCAATTAATTGATTTCTAGCCAGTTAAAACAATGCAATTTATCTTTTACGTTTAATCTTACATGAAGAAAAATCACTATCTAATAAATTAAATGTGTCTTTCCACAGGGGGAAGGATGCATCTTTCTCTTATTTGCTGTAATCAAGGACATCAAATATATAATTTTCACAGCAGGACTAAAACTCACTAGATTGCTTCATAGCAGAAAACAAACACAGAGCTGGGTTTTCAAGGCACTTGTACATGCCATTGCCATTCTGTAAACAACAGGCGTTTAATGTGGAGACTCAAATGTATTGCTAATAACTAACTTTTTGTACCAAACGGAACCTGAAAATATAAATTCCTCTTATATTTAATAATAAGAAGGGTTGTTAATATTTATTGGTACTGCTCTACTTTAAATTCTTATTTGTTCTAATTTAAACTTCCCTAGAAGCAAATCAAGAAAGATAACACTGACAGTATTATAAATTCTGCATTATTTATATTTGATGTATGACATATCTTTTTTCACATAATGTATTACAGTTCCTTTTTATGTAGATAAAAGTAAATTATGGCATGAGGGTTTTTTAATGTCATGTGAGTTCCTTTTAGCAAATTCATAAATACAACTAAGCCAGTCTTCCCTTTTTCTCATCGCTAAATGCCTTTATCCTTAACATCTGTCAGTGCATTAGTATAAAGCCATATGTGACTTTATTTCCCTATTTTTCCTTGCCTTGTAGTTCCTTGTATTTCTAGTACTTTGTGAAAAAATAACTGCAAAAGTGTTACATTTTTCCCAGAGCTTTCATAATGTAATAATTCCTCCATACCTGTAGCATATATGTTATATTGGCCAATACGATCTGCCTAGTGTTCCTAGAATTTTTCATGTCGGTTCACCTGCTCACTATATTGCCAAAATGACTTGCTCTGCTGAAACATGTACTAATTACTTTGAGTATTTCTATTGGAACCAGCATGCAGAGTGTTGATGTTGTGTCAATATGTGCAGCGCAAAGCAATTTGCTTGGTGCAAGTCAGTGTTAGCTATTGTCATAACCTACTTGTGAAAGCCTCTAAATACCCCCAGTGTATCCTTATGTCAGAAGGTGCACTTGTGTTTAATAATCAGAGATGGCTGGGTGAGAGCACTGTCGCTCCCCATAAGTACATGCAAGTGCAAGGAAAATGAATGGGTGCAAGTGCCTTTTATGATTGAAGTACAATGCATATGCAATTCTGCACTCGTTTTAGAGCATGAAACTCACTTAGTAAATGAGACTTCACACTCTGAAGCTGCTGGGGGGGTCTCAAATGTATGGGGGCCCTGACAGATGCATAACAATATATGCATGTGTGGATTATAGTCTGGAGATGGAGAGAGCCTGAAAATGATTTTTCTTTGTTGGCTAACAACAAGATACTCCACTGTTTGTAGCTTGGGCTGTAGGACACAAATCCAGCTCCAATATGAATAAAATGAATTTGTCTAGAATTATGGCTATGTTGCTGTGAGGTATTTAGTGTTCTTCAGAAACTATTTGGATATCCTGCAGTGCTTTCTAATTCCCCTGATTACGATGTAGCAGACACATAACATAAACAGTGTTCTAATGTACGGGCAGTGTAAGCACACATTTAGTTCATCAAGTACCATCTATGGAAGGCTCTTGGACAACTACTGATGTAATTGACAAAGTATGAAGAGTTGATTGCATTTTAAAGTGGCATAACAATTTTTCTACTTAAACTGGTTTGGAAAGTATTGTTCTGTGCCTGACAGGGATAGGAAGAGACTGACTGTGTACACACTTGTCAGCCAACAGGTCTGCAACTCTGACAGGAAGGATAAGGGATCAGAGTACAGTGTAAATAAACCCGACAGCTGGACTTGTCCTGCCTGCCTTGAATTACATGAAGGGCGGTCAGGTTATCTTAGGGCTTGCAGTATGTTGTACTTCAGTGCAGTTAAAGCTGTAGCCAAGTAAGCCATGCATGGAATACTTTCATGTTCATATAAAGTCCTGTAAAGAATTGGTTGCAAAGTGTACCGAAAACTCATTTATAAATGAAAATTGATTTTCTTTTTAAAGGCATAAATTCGCAAATGTTCCACTGTAAGCAAAATTACTTTGACTGGGTATATAATATTTTATTTTTAACAGAGAGAAACGTTTGACTGAAACATGGTTAAAGAATGGTCTGACTGCCAGCACATACAATAGTTTTAAGATGTTTACCGTGTTAGCCATTGATAAAATTCAGAAAATGTAAAGTTTGGTGAGACCTTTTATTGGCTAACTGAATAAGTAACAATTGCAATTGCATAATTTCAAAAGAAAAAACTCCTAATTATTAGTCCTATTTCACAACTAGATGAGTTAGTGGTTAGCATTTATACCATGAAGTTTTGGGTCCTGAGCTAGATTACAATCTGGTTACTATCTGCAAGGAGAAAGTTTTTGTACATTCTTCCTTTGTGTTGCTTTTTTTCCACACTCCAAAAACATACACAACCCTAGTGTATGTGTGTGACTGGAGCAGGGACTTACAGTATGTAAATGGTGTATACTTTCTGTAAAGTGCTGCTTAGAAGTGTGGGAACTATATTAATTAAAAATAATAGATAATAACTACCATTTTGTGTAAGAAGTGAGAAAGAAAACATTTTAATCTATAAAACACATTTTAAATTAATTAAATATATTGCAAAACAGCAATATATATAGTCAATATTATAACATCATATACCATTTAGAATAAGAAAAGTCCAGGCCCCTCTTTATTCCTTCTTGTTTATTCTTTCTCCTTCCTGTAGTACTTTCAGATGAGTTGGTCAAAATATGTAAATTAAAAAATAAATCTCCCATCACCTATTGTAGGATGCAGTAGAGTCAGTCTCCACACAGAAGAATAAGACTTAATGAAAAATACATCAAGGTGAAAACTGTTCCTGGGTGAGTATTTCAGAGAAAGCTATGTATCCAGAATATTTAATTAACATTCCAATTTACTATAGGCATATTAATAAGCAAAGAACATCATGTTTTGTTCTTAGTGGGTAGTGTATGCAGCATTCATACTGGCAGTTTTCCCAACTGATATGATTATTTTCTACAGTATATTAGGGTTTGACCATACATTTTGGATACATACTTTCCTCCTCCATGATACACATTAACTGTCATAGCTTTATGTATTCTGATACAGGGCATGTCAGGGACAATTTTGTAATTTTGCTTTAGGGCCTGCACATTTTAGTTATGCGCTTGGGTTATGTTATAATAAGGTGTTTCTATTAAATAGAGCGGGGCAAACAATTCAGCATTATACATTTGCAGTTAATTCCCAAAGTTTTAGAAATATTTGTACTTGCTAACAATAGACCTTGATTTGTCCACTGACTACTTTGTCTACAGCACTGTGTATAAAGGTAGCACAATATAAAGTAAAATATATACATACATAACCAGCTGTTCTAGTTTAATTAAAATCATGGCATATCCGAACATAAAAATCGAAAAAAAAAAAAAGGTGACAAATGGTTTTCCCTCATTTAGCTGCAGTTTCTGCATTTAGTACTCATAAAATTATTTATTTAATATTGACATACCAATAATGGTTATCTGATACAAATAAAAATGTTCCCTATGCAAGAGAGCTTTTATTTGTGTCTAATTGTGTCTGCTATTAGCATTGTCTTTGTTCAGCCAGGTTTGTATCTGTCCAAACAATTACAATCCCAGTTCATTGCTTTTAATGGTGCCGAAGGCTAAAACCACACAGGGGCTGATCTCGGCCTTTGGAAAAAACTGCGCGAGAATCAGCCCCTACTCAGGCAGCTGCTTTGTTTTTACCTACACCAGGCACAATTGCGTCCATTTCAGTGCAGGCAATTTTCAGTGAAGAAGTACAAACTCTTGTATTTCTTTCTGTGGCGTGTGCCTGCACCTGACTGGACTCAATTGTTCAGGGTGCGAGAGAATTAGAAAGCCACTGCCAGCCTAAGGGCTGACTTTTGGACAGCTTTTTTTAACAAAGGCCAAGATCAGCCCCATGTGGCATTAGCCTAAAGCTGGCCATACTAGAGCTGCTAACATGGCCCATCCAGAGTCAGCAGCTTATGGGGCTGATGAAAGTGTCTGCTTAATATCATTCCAAAAATTTTCTGCTCTACCCAGCCTGTGGTCAGTGGGCACCAGGGGGCAGGTTTTGGCCCAAAGATGCACACAAGGCTGAAATGCTCAATTTACTGGTGTAGCATTAGCCTATATGTTCAGGAAGAGATTTTTTAAAGATTATGCTTGCTTGGAATGAAGTAGATTTCTAAAGAACGTGAGCTTAAGGCTAGTGCCAGACGATGTAAATGATTGCAGATTCTCCTCAGGTAGAGAGTCCACTGCCCTGCTGCTCCCCTTGTCTTTTGAAGGCAGGGCAGATTTTGCGTGAAATGCAAAATGTTGCGTTTCGGCAATGAATTCCACCTTATCTGCCTGCACCCCAGCGGAAACAATGCTTCTGGAAGAGCAGAGTGGTGGAGAAACGCAGGTCGAGATCTGCAATCATGTGGCCCTAGATTAATAAACCTTGTCTTAACTAAGGGATTCTTCTTAATTTCATGGTGTTGATGGATGTTTAAGTATTGTGTCCCGTGTGAAGCTTTATTTAAAGGATTTCAATTTGGAAATTTTAGAATATTACTGTATATACAAATGTACAGTACTGTAGCCTGACTGCACTTCTATATTTGCTATCAAAGTGCAGCATGTACACTGCTGCTTCCACAACCTTTATCTGTGTATGCTGACAGGCATAGGGTCCAGGGGCAATGCTGGCCCCTTTGCTGCCTGAGGCAGTTTACTGCTGCTGGGGTCCAGGAAGCTTGCGCAGAATAGCACAATTGCAGTCAATTTTCAAACTTAAAGGTACCAGGGGTTGCTGCCTCACTGGCACATAAAATGTGTGATAAAATACAGCCACTACCATTTAGATTACAGGCATTGTACACTGGCATAACTAAACTCCTTTATTATTGCTAAGTACCAGAAAAATCTATTTTCCCTCCATAAATACCATTTTGTGAATGGAAATGTTGGCTATACAACTACCTTAAAATAAGCTACATATACAAACAAAAGAGAAGCTTAATTATACATTAGGGCCTTAGCTAACCATATATTTGTTTAGCTGGTGATAACACTGGAGGAAAGAATACAATCCTATCAGTGTTGTGTAGAAAAACAGTGTTTTTTTTTGTTTGTTCATTTATATTAGACAGTCAGGAGGTATGCTGATGGGATCACAAGGCTGATAAACTAACTACCCTAATGACTTAAGGCTGAAACACCAAAGCCCTAAGGAAAATAACAGCAGGTGGAACCGAACATCGTGTTCTTCACTATACTGTTGTAATGCTATATTGCCTCACATAAGAGCATTTCACCCATTTTACTTACACTACAGATTTAGCCAACCTGTGCATTCAGTAACTGGCTTGAATGTGATCTATCTGTCACTGTGCACACATGGCACATTTCACCCTAAAATGCACACAAGCATGTTATAATAATGATGAACCCTTGTACTTAGGGGGTCTAATTATAGTGTTAGTTGTCCCTGCGACTGCTCAACGACACAGAAACCGTAGGGGGCAAAATTGGGAACATGAGAAGCAGTTTCAATATAAGAAAAATGCTTTACTCCCAAAATTTAGATGGGCACTAAAATGATTTTACTGTGGGGCCCAATAACTTTCAGATATGGCACTTCATTGCACTTGTGGCTTGTGTATGATACTGAATGATGTGTTCACGTCATGTAAAATGGGCACTTGGGGTTTTTCTAGCTGTAGTCCTTACAGAGTGAATCACAGTGGACAAATCACCTCTCCCAGAATGCATTAAAGCACCAACACTTGCCAGAAAATTCACCACAGTACCCTCAAAACTCCTACATTGCAAAACAGCAGTGATATAGTCACTTATATTCATTGTATTTAATATATGATTTGCATTCGACTCTTGAACGTCCCCTCCTACCCAGTCCACTCCGTCCCCTCTATTTATAGACCCACACTGCGGCACGTCTGGACTGAGAATCAAAATAGGCCCTGGCATTTCAGGAACCCAGAGGCCCCAACAGGCCACACAGAGGCCCAAACAGCCTCCACCAGCCCACTAAATAGTGAGTGTCTATGGCATCTTACGGCAGCCCCTTCTGGCATTTGCCAGAACCCACAGATTGCCAGTCCGGGCTTGCACTGCGGTGATGTCACAAAAGGGGCGGAGCAGGCACAAGTATATAAATTCAGGGAACAGAAGCCATGACCCGATATTTTTTTGGTAGTTGTCCCGAACCCACCCGACACGCGGGTCCCGCGGGATTCGGGCCAGCCCGCACATCACTAGTGTGGTATTTTCCAGAATGTGATAGAATATAGACTGTTCTATTTTGTTTGCCCCCCTCAGGCACATGTGCAGTGCAAACACAAGTAATGAACAAAATCATCAGTGATTGGCATTTAGCACCAAGTATGCAGTGATGTGCCAATGTTTCTTAAGTGGGCACAGAAAGTTAAACCAGCCATAATCCAAAGGTTTTAGAGTTCCTCTATTTAGCCCTGTGTGTTTAACATAGTAAATTGCTAGGGAATAAAAATATTCTTGTCACTGTTAATGGAACTGACCTCAAACTAATAAATACATCTGTGTTTTTAAGTATATGTGGTACATACATATATCATCATTATTTTTTAATGCATGCTTGCTTATTGTTCTGCTTGGTTTTACTTTCTGTTTTTCTTGGGATCGAGCTGGCGTCCCCATATAATAGTTGGTTCTGGAGTTCTTGATCTGGGTGACCTTTCTACTGTGCTGTCTTCAGGGTATACCATACATTTGCATTTCATTTAGCAGGTTTTATTTATTTAATCTTATATACCATCCTCTGTTCTGTAAACACATCAATTAACCATTTGCAGGATGCAACTGTAATCATTTTTTCTTCTGCATTAGAATATTGTTTTAGATAAACATTACAGCTGACATACTAAGATGCAATTTGTGTATTCCTTTCAGTCCTGAAAGACTGGCATACTTGCGGGCAAAGATTTTTTTTTTCCATTTTAATGCATTATATCATACTGTGCAGTCATGGTAACTGTCTGATATCCCACTGTGCTCTTATGGAAAATGACTGCATAGCAAAAATGCAACTATTGTTTGATTCTGGGGTCCGGCCATATAGCCAGGCTAAAGTCAATGTGAAATCTTGAAAACATTACATCTTGCTAATTTGTATACAGTCATTAAAATATAAGCAAGTAGAATTAAACCGAGCACAAGTAGCTCTCTCATGTGTGTGAAGGACCTTTGTTGTGGCAAGCACACATTTAAAATTAAGAGCTTGTCTAATCCATAAACTACCCTTGGAATGTAATGTATTTCAGTGAAAAGTAGATTATATACCACAGCATGCAATAAAAAGCTTTATTTGTAAGGCGCTGCTGGTCTATGGCTAAAACTTTGATTTAATGTCAGCATGTACATTTGGAATGGCATCAGTGCTCAGCTATAATAAGTATTGTGCTATGTTAGTGTCAGTTTGCTCATCATTGCCTTAATTATGATTTAACAACAAACAACTCTTGCCTCTTGCAGAGGCATTATGAAATTCATACCTAAAGTACACTTTTTATGATTCTGGTGACCAGCCTAAATGCCGTTTAGCAGTAGAATTGAGTTGGGATGGATAATCTGTTGTCATACAGCAGGTGTAGTTTCTGATGTTGCGATGATATTGCATAAATCATATGTAGATATAATATGATATAAACATATGTAGATATGAGATTTGCCTAAATGTTTGACTAAATGTTGGGCCAAAAAGGTGTAAGCTCTGTTGCATTAGAAATTTCAGTGACACACAGGATATGTTATGTTAACAGTGGTAAATTAAGGACAAAGGAAGACAATTTAATACCCATTAGCTATCCAGAACCCCCTAATGCATATTTGCATATCCACGAATACAGGCGTTATTGATTATGTCCAGGAATACATGCTTATTGATTGCTTAATCACAATGCTGGATGGCATAAGGAAGCCACTTGTAACACAATAGAAAAGAGCTGAAGCAGGAATAAAGATGGGCATACACTATTCAATCAAGGTTACCTTACCTGATCGAGTCAACAAGACTGGATCATAATGGGGCCTAGGGAGAATCAATGAAACCTGCTGTTGAGGTCTTTGCCCAACGGCATTTTCTAACTAATTTTCAGATAAAGTTCTGCCTAATTTTCATCTATAATCCTAGAGTCGTCAGCTTTTATTGGCTCCTGTATGGCCACCTTAGGGCATGTTGATCACAGTGGTTTTCCCATAACATAGTGTACATACTAAAAAAACACTCAGATCCTAGTTTTTAAAATATGCTATACAATAAAGGCATATTGCTTTCTTGTTAAAAATTAAACTGAATTATATCTTCACCTGTTGCTTTTTATGTGAAACATTATGTTATGAGTGGAAACGTTTAAAATCCTCAGTTCTGTAGTAACAAACTAATCATGGATTATAATTCAGATCTGCATTTTCAAATGAAGTTATGCCTCAGTGCAGGAAGGATTTCTTTGTGTAAGGTTTGTTAACCTATATAATTCCCATCCAAATGGAGGTGGCAAAAATGTATTTATTAGTGGGGTTAAAGGCGTTGTTCACCTCTAAATCGACGATTAGCATGATGTAGAGAGCTATATTCGGAAACAATTTGCATTGGTTTTCATTTTCTATTATTTGTTGTTTTTGAGTTATTTAGCTTTTTATTCAGCAGTTCTTCTGTTTGCAATTTCAGCATTCTGATTGCTAGGGTCCAAATTACCCTAGCAACCATTCATTGATTTGAATAAGACAATATAATATGAATAGGAGAGAAAAAAAAAGATAAGTAATAAACGGTAGTAATAACAGATTTGTAGCCTTACAGAGCAGCTTTTAGATGGGGTCAGTGACCCCCATTTGAAAGCTGGAAAGAGACAAAAAGGTTAGGCAAATAACTCAAAAACTATAAAATATAAATAATGAGGATCAACTGCAAAGTTGCTAGGAATTGAACATTCTATAACATACTAAAAGTTACATCAAAGGTGAACCACCTCTTTATAAAGAGGTTCAGATGTCATTTATAAAGAGACAATATGTACTTGATTATTAAAAAAATTAATACATTGGATTGATCTAGAGAGCTACAGTATGCAATTGTTATTTTGAGATGATGGAAAGCTTGCCTTGAAAAAAAGACTGAAATAATGTACCTAATTTAAGTAAAGTTAACTAACATGATACAATAGGATTTGGAATGATTTCTTAGCGGGACAGAATTTCAACAGCAAGTTTGGCTAACTGGGTAGGAATGCTTAGCAGCCTGCTCATCCACTTGCTCCTCATCTCTGTCCTGGTTCCACCCCGAGGAAAGAACAGTCTGGGTTGGCCAGACTATGGGGCAACAGACAAAATGGTATTATTATTATTATACATAGTGACCATGCTTAGTTCCTATTCTTTGTATGATCCAGTATACTGCTGCTTAACTAAAGCCTGTGGAATGTTGCCTTTTCTAGCACCTTTGTATGAACCCATGTAACATTTGACACAGAATTAGAGAGGAGGACATATTTAACTACATTTATATGCCTTTTTTTTATCAAATCACCGACCATATGTCCTTGTGTACTTTCACCCATCTTTCTTGCATGCTTTGCCTTGGTCTAGTAAGCCACAACAACCAATCAGATATTTGCTTTCTTTTATATTACATTAGTGTTGCATAATTGTGAAATATATGTGCTTTAGCCAAGCTGGACATTCCTGAATAGCTACTAGATTTACAATTTGTGGATTTGACTGTAAAGATATCAATAAGGAGATCCTCTGAGCTCTAGCACCCATGTCTCTTGCATGCCTGTGTTCCACCATCCACTTAGATGGAACACTAGTAGATTACATTTCTAGTTTGCATAAAACAATTTTTATCATATGGGTTCTGTTGAAGCTGTCCTAGAAGATGGCCCTCCATTCACAGGCTAGGTAGGTACTTACAATTCAGCCAGGCTTCCTAATGAAATTTAGGCATGTATAACCACATGGTACAGGTAAGGATCGTTATCACTCAGCAAACATAAAACTTCGTCTTGATAATTGTGTGCTCTGTTAATAAGTTATTGTCCCATTTATCTGCATTTCTAAGATCACAGAAACAGATTTAACAGATGTTTATCCTGTTTAATTTGCCTCTAGCTCTTTTCTAGTCAGATTATTTGAATGATGATGAAACCTAAGTTTCCACAGCAGCCTGAAATGTATCCAGCCATGACCCTTTTAAGTGAAAAGAATAGAAATCCAATTTGGAGCTTGTAGATAGCTTTGATCTGTGGTAGTTTAAATCAGGAAATAAAGGATCAGATTCCCATTGTAAATCAATGAGATCTGGTAGAAAATATTTCTCTTCAAATAACAATAAAAAAAAATAACACCTGTTTCATTCTCTCCAACACATTAGTATCCCTTTCCTGTGAAAATATAAACTTTTTAAAGTTTATAAGAGTGCAAATATATTAACATCCAAAACAGATTGGAACATGTCAAAATGATGAGTGGATTTGGGAGAGGGATGATAAATAAAAATAATTATATTGAGAGTAATTAATATACTGTAGGTTGGGAGGGTTAGAGTAGGACTCCCTGCAGTTTTCCCATGAAAAGTAAGGTTGTATAAGGGAGTTGAGTACCAGTCACTTCCTCTTTGGTCAGAAGTATGCCATCTGTCGAGGTGAGGCGATAAATTAGTGCTTGGTTTAGTTATTAAAAGGCTAGTGTGTATTTCAGCTCACTGAAGCAGGGGGATGCAGTAAGGCCACATAGCACAGGCAATCTGTTGTCCCAAGAAGGAGCTAGAGAGGGGTTAGTACCCCAGAAGACACCCTGCTAGTTAGAGTTACAGCAAGTAGGATAGGACAATTAATAGTTACTTGAAGATTCAGGCTACACTCTCACAGTGGGAAGGTTCCACATGTACCTACTAAAGGTTGTTAACAGTGTGTTAGGGTATTACCTAGGAAAAAGGTAATGAGTTAGGTGAAGGAAAGGCTTAAAATAGTTAAGCTATCTTGTGTGTGAGCAGAAGCAACTTTAGGTGTAAATTAAAGAAAAGAAAAATTTTTGTGTGAATAGGATAATTTGTGAAATGATGGGAAGAAGAAACTGTAATTTTTTTTTTGTAAAAGTTTTAATGAGCAGCAACTCCTTCTGAGTTTATTCCTGAATAAAAATAACATCTGATTAACTGCAGTTGGGCTAATATAGTATGGGAAGTCTTTGAGAAGAAGCCACAGTGAAAAAATATACCCCAATACATTTGACAATATATTATACATCTCTAGATTAACTTAATTTCAGACAAACTCTTCTGGCCATAAAACTTACATTTGACCTATGGGGTGGGTAGGAAATAACATGTAGATGGTTTTTATAAGCAGTCGCTATATTACAGACCCTTCTAAATCATTTGTCATTATTACTTTCCAATTGCGACTTCAGATACTACCCTGGTGTGGGTTATCCAGGCATGAACTGTCAACTCAGTACCAAAATATTACTTCTCACAACTCAAAGGGGTCTTCAACATCAAGATATTTCCAGGATGGGGCACTTATATGAGCCACACGCCCCTCTGTCATAAATGGTCAAAGCAATGGAACTATTAAATTATGAGGATCAAGGTTTGGGTCGTTGTGGATTATAGACCGATAACGGGGGATTTTTTTTCTTTATAAAAGAAAAACTCATCAAAGAACACCCCTTTAGACTAGCATAGGTGGTTCTCCAAGGTGAGGACAGTGAAAGTGCGGAATGCCTTTAAATGAACAGTTTAGATTAAACAGATAGGCTATGCAAAATAAAAAATGTTTTCAATATAGTAAATTAGCCAAAATTGTAATCTATAAAGACTGGAGTAAGTGGATTATATAACAGAACACAACTTCCTGCTTTTCAGCTCTCTAACTCTGAGTTAGTCAGCAACTTTAAGAGGGGCCACATGGGACATAAATATTCAGCTAGTTTGCAATTGATCCTCAGCATGCAGCTCAGAAAAGCAAAAGCAAACTGTTATGACCCATGTGGCCTCCCCCCCTAAGTCACTGATTGGTTATTGTCTGGCAACCAATCAGTGGAAACCAAGAGATCTGCAAAGGAAGTAGTGTTCTGGCTATTATGTTACTGTACACATCCAGTCACTCCAGTCTTTATACATTACATTTTTGCTATCTATAGTAGCTATATTGGAAACATTTTTATTTTGCGCATACAATCTATTTACCCAGTTATTTTTATACTGAACAATTCCTTTAAGAGTGGCTTGAATGATTTTTTTGAACAAATATAATATCCAAGGCTGTTATGATCAACAGTTAGTTTATTATAGGTATATATTTTTATATATGTGATATTGATTAGAAAAGAAATATCACATATTTGTATGTCCCTAGTTAATGGAATGATTTCATTAGTGTATCTAAGATTCAGAGATCAGAGCTTGGAATAACATAGATAGAAGCTTGTTCTGTTTAAAGCTTGGGCAAACTGAGATTCCCCTTTAAGGTACTGCCACACTGGGCTGTTTCTGGGGCTGCTTATAAGTGGAGGCTGAGAAACAGCCCCTTCACTGGCATCTGTACTCTTCTGTGTCTCCAACCAGAGGCACAGTGTCAGCCTGGGTGCAGACACACAGAGCAAATTTTGGCACAAAAATGCATAAATTTCAGCACCGAAAGCTGTGGGTGTCTGCACCCAGGCTGACACTGTGCCTCTGGGTGGAGACACAGAAGAGTACAGATGCCAGTGGAGGGGTTGTTTCTCAGCCTGAGTGTGAACTTGCTCAAAGATGACTGACATTCATGCAGGGAAAGGAAAGTGATGCAGAAAAAAATGTATGTCACTGAGATTACTGTGCAGTTTTGCAATTTGGGATTTGCTATGAGGGCATGATTAATTTGGTATAATTAGCAGGGATGCATTGTTACTTAAATGGAAAATTTGATAGGGGTTTACTTCCATTTTAATGCAGGACATTCATTCTCCATGCTGCAGGACTTTTTATTTAGGACAGATGTATGCTTTAGATGCGTGCATGCAGCACGCATTTATCCTCATTTTGGATTAGTAATGAAATTGTGGAATTTTAAGATGGGTTTATTAAGTATTAATAAAGCCAATATAAGTGGTAAGCAGCAGGAAAAACATGTATGTAAGCCAAGAGTTAAAAACACACAAGCTTTTGTGGAAGACTCCCTCAGTAGGGATAAATTGTGTGTCTCAGCCTCATGGAATTCTGCAGAGTAAATATAGGCAAATAAAAACCTGAAAGCAATATATGTATTGATATTATCACTATTCCAAATATGCAATATTAGTAACAGCTTGTTTGGAAACTAATGTTATTCTCATTTATTCATTTAAATCATATATGTTATTTTTCAAGGCTGTAACGTCTCTTTACTTTTCCCTGCACATATACAAATGTACTGCACCAATCTGTATACAATCTTATTTCCTTTATGTGCCCCTCAATTGAATTCAGCCATTATTATTGCCTAAAGGCAGCTCTAGCTTGCTTATCCTCTTTGCATAATTTCTCTGGAGAATAAGTCTTGTGTCGTTGTTTGGAGTATTATTAGCTCTGTTTATATTGTTTATTATAAAGGCCTGAATGCATACCTCGCACTGATATTAGCAAGCCGCCCGTAGCCTCATGTGGAACATACTGCATTATACATGCTACATTATTTTCTTGTTTGCACAAGGTTACACTGATAACATCACATTGTGCATGTTTTTGTTCATCATTTTTACCTCTGGAAATGGCATCAACAGTACATGGTATGGGCTGTGTTTTTCTTGTGTTTTTAATCTGAAAATGTTGGGCAGTATATTGACTATTATGGATTTAGAATGCATTGCTCATTTTGCATTTTTTTATGGAATAAACAATATAGATTGTTTGTGTAAAAGTTAATGCTGGTGAAGCCAAACGACAATCTGTCATTTTATATTAAAAATGGATTAAAATCTTAACCAATGTTCCTTCATCAAAGTATTGTAGCTCCAAAGCATGGAAATAATTAAAGCTTATTATCATGCAGAATAGCCCAAGTCAATATAACTTACTGAACGTCTATATAAAATAAAGTAAATCCTATATTTACTTTTTAGTTCAAAAACTGGCTAAAACTACCACTGCAAGTAGGCTGATTGGATTTCCTCAGGTAGATGCCTGTTTACCAGAGACTTGGTTTCAAATTAGCAGAAGTTATAGAAGATTCAGAGGTGTAGCAAAAGAGCAGTGGTGGAAGACCATTTATCAGATAGACCAGGTAACACAGCGTCCTTCTCTAAATATGTCAAGGTTCTTTGGCCAGATGTCTGCTATAGACCCAATATTAAACATTATTGCTCTTGGTTCAGAACCCAGGAAACATCTGTTTATGTATGAGACCCTGAAGGGTGTGAGAACAGAGACAAGAGTCCATGCCATACAGCTGCTGTGGGCTGAGTGCCCAGAAGGAACACTGTCTGATACACATTTAAAATGTGCTTTTATGATCTGCTGTTCGTCTGCTATGACCTGTGCCTGGGATGCTCTGGTTTCTTGAAAGATTTGTAATAGGCAACTGGAATGTGAGAATATATTTTAATATGCAAATATAAACCTATGAAGTGTTGCTTGACACAGAAGTCAGACTTTGTTACGTGTAACAATGAACAATAAATAACAATACATTTTATTTATTACTTTGTTTATTATTTTGTTTGTCATTCGTTTTGATGTTTCCTATCAGACCTACTGTACATTTAGGGGAGTTCTTCTTGGGACATGTTATATATTGGCTACTCCCTGAAGACATGTTGCAGGAATTGCAAAGGATAGAAATGGTCTATTTGGCAAATGCAATCTTACACTACATGCATTCTTGTCAATATTGACAAATGGCAGGATTTATTGTTGCACAGCAATACATGGTTTTATCTTTTTATATGGGAAAGTAATCTCTTCTTGGTAAAAAGAATGCTTCACTGAAAGTTAGTTACTGTTATCATTTATCAAGAATGCTCAGGAAACAGCTTGCACAAAGTCTGCACTGTGTATCCCACCATTTTTTTAACCCTAGTCTTACCCCTGAATTCATTCCCCTCTATAAATAGAGACCGTAATTGTAGAGTGAGCGCAGCAAAGCTCCCAGACACCATCTTCTTCTCTTTGGCAATATCCGTCTCTTTCGGCACATGCACAGTTGTTGGGAATCGGAAGATCGTTCCAACTGCGCATGCGCCAATACGCTGCTCACTTCATGAAGATTACCGAAGAGAAGAAGATGGTGCCCGTGAGCTCCGCTGAGCTCACTTTGCATTTGCGGTCACTATTTCTAGAGGGAAAATAATTCATAGTTAAGACTGTGTAGGGGGGAGGCAGGGAGGGAGGCCAGTGGGGACTTATCTCAATGGGGGGGTTTAGTTCTCCTTTAAGGCCAGCTTGCATGAAATTAGGGATGCATATTGTTTCACTGGTTAAATGTTAGGATGATGAATTTATATTTCATTTGGGGCTTGAACTTAATAAGTCTGACAACCTCTATCCTAAGTTGACTCTGGCATTGCAGGGAGGAGAATATCACCCTTGGTTCCCAACTTTAAAAGAATTTATTAAATAAACCCCATTTTATGTTGCAAGGCAATGTGTTATTCTGTGTGTATTACAAAACTTTGATTCATATCAAGTTGGATTTTGGCCTTAGGTGGTGATGTGTCTACCTGTCTTCATATTATTTTAATAGCCATAAATAAAATACATTTTTAATTTACTTTATGGAGGTGCAGTCCATTTTCCAGTGAAGTTGGCCTTTGCTTTCAAGTTTTGCTTTCTGTGCCAGCAGTGCTTCTCTTAAAGAAACAGTAACATCAAAAAATGAAATTGTTTTAAAGTAATACAAATATAACTGCTGTGTTTGCTTCAGAAACATGACTATTGTTTATATAAATAAGCTGCTGTGTAGCTGTGGGTGCAGCTATTCAAAGGACAAAAGGCTCAAGTTACACAGCAGATAGCAGAAAAGCCCTGTAGAACATAATGTTATTTGTTATCAATTATTTAACCTGTGCCATATAGCCTTTTCATTTTTTGGTGTTACTGTTCCTTTAAGAACTCATGGCAGCATTTTCATTTCATTTTTCCTTAAAGAACAACTAACCAGCAAAGGGAATTCTGGTAGTTGCAGTTGAACAACAGATCAAGAAGTTCAAGTTGGAGATATTTGTTTATGCAGGTTATGTCAAAATATATTTAATAGTGAGAAACCTTTCCATTATTGCTGATACTCTAGCATCTGGGCACCAGTAATTGCAAAGATGTTAGTGATGTTTAAGCTTTCACATCATCATGCAGGGCCAATTCTTCCAGCACCAAGGAGCCAATACATTTTCAATCTACTTGAATCACTACTAAGAAAATAGGCTTCACAAGGCAAAGTCTATTTTCCTTTGTCTGTAAAACACACCCCACTGGGTTCTAGCACCTGTTACACTTTCCCAGGAGCTTGAGCTTCGGTTTAGTTCCAGCTCTGTTTACTCTTTGTAATTTGGTTGTCTTGACAAACATTCTACATTTCCTCAAGACTTCACTGCAAAGCTATGAGGCTTGTGAATACTGTATAGTACTTAAAATGTAGGGCTGTAGCAGTCAGTAAGTCATTCATAAGTAATTTCTATTAAAATATTCAATGGAATTGCAGCTTTTGTATCACATTTTCTGTATTAAAAGGCTTCAATCATCAATTACAACTTTATTAAAATGATATTTGCTAGAGTGTTGCAGTCCATAGCACCAGTCTTTAAGTATCTCATATCAGTTTGGCACACACTAGAAGTAGTGGCACTCCTTGTACCAAAATACAAAGCGAGTTTAATACAATAGACCTGCAACCAACCTGGCTAGAATTGCTATAAATATACAAAATGTGAGTATTTATCAATACATATTGCATGGCCCCAGTTTTATTAGTAATATTATTTACATGTGCATACACTTTTTTTGGTTACTTGTTTATGGTCATTAAATTGCCATAGTGCATGAAATAAACCCAATGTGGTGATCTTAAATATTTACTTCTCCCTACCTTTTTTTTTAGGCTGGCAACAACCACTTCGATGCAGTTCTTTGGAAGAGTGAATCTTGACCAAATCATTGGTCCCACAGGCTAATCCCCCACCTTTAACTTTAACAACAAGGCAAGTAGGTATTAGGTACTAGAAGAGATAAGGTAACCGGACAGGCAAGGTAAAAGTCTTAAGCTGGCCATAGACGCAAAGATCAGATCGTACGAATCGAGGATTCGTATGATTTTTGGACCGTTTTCAGCTACCGATAATATCTCTGCATGTATTGTCAATCGTACGATTTTCAGAGGGAGACTGTCACTAGCTTTGGTCAGAAATAACTTTCGTACGATTGCTGTTAGGGGCAGATCTCAGCACAACTGCACCCAGTGATCTGTTCTTTTGTACTTTATTTGATCTGAATGGTTAGTGGCAGGTCGGGAGATATGAAAGTCCGATCATACGATGATTTGTACGATCGGATCTTTGCGTCTATGGCCAGTTTTAAGAATCCATGTTCAGGCAAATGTTCAGGGAAGGCAGTAGGGTCAGAAACAGGCCAAGGTAAAAACCAGGGAACAGGATGAGGATTATCACAGTAAGTGCTTACAACAGGAGGTCCTATCACAGGCAGGATAACCAGCAGCAAGGTGGAAAGAAAAGTAGACATGTCAATGGCATCAGTAGGATTTTTACCAAAGAAGTTCACACTAAAACATCTTCAGCAGATGCATTTCTGCTTTATATTGGCACAAATGTTGTGTTTACTGATTCATTAAAGGGCAAGTCAACCCCAAAATAAAAATTTGCCCAATAAAAGAAAACATAATTCTAAGCAACTTTGCAATATTTGCATACGTATTGCTATCGAAATCACCTTTACACCACTTTTGTTATTTTTTTTATTTCAAAAGGGTTGCCCTGTTATTTCCCATTCTATTCCCTGTCCTGATGGCCAAGACTGTTGATACAATGTAAGACAAGGCAGCTGATTAACAGACCTGTCTTTACTGGGGAACCAAGACTTTGCAACATTGTTTAAAAAGTAACAACCAAACATTAAGCAAATGCTGCTTTGAATAGCAATCAGTTTTACAAATAACTTTAAAATCACTGAACATTTGTAATTAATGTATGTTGGAAAGTTGCTTAGAATTATGTTTTCTTTTATTAGTCACATCTTTATTTTGGTGTTGACTTGCCCTTTAAAGTTATGGAATAAGATAATACAATCCTCATTCTATCAATTTTGATTGCAGCTTCTGCCCAATTTGTAAATTGGGCGCAAATCAGCACACGTTCGTAATGACACTACTACATTGTGAGTAAGAAAAACATAGCAATTTGCATCCTTAAATGTAATTTTGCATACTGCGCTTGTGAATGACCCTTACTCGTGCCAGCATATAACATTGCATTGTAATATTCCCGATGAAGAGATGTAAATAATAACCTCAAAAGCCTGTATTGTAGATAACACAGCAATGAACAGCATCACATAAACAAAAAAATCTACTTATCCATTAACTAGGAACCAGCACAGACAACTAAAAATTCAATAAACTGTAAGACTTTACAGAGACCCCAGAATATATATATATATATATATATATATATATATATATATATATATATATATATATATATTGTATTGGAATAGCTGTTTTAGCTCAAATGTTTGCCACTGCTTAAAAGAATACCTTATAACCACTAATAATTATGTTTACATTGCTTAACTGTCTTTTTCTCTCAGTAATTATTGTAATCACACACACTGGAGCTATAGAATATGGACTAGGGACCACCAAGTATTCCTTTTGTAAACTGTGAAAGAAGCATTTTTCTTCAGACTATTGTAGCCATGTAAGTAAGTGCTTTCAATTTATTTTCTCCCTATTATTCTCATATATATATATATATATATATATATATATATATATATATATATATATATATATATATATATATATATATATAACTATAAAGTAGAACTCCAAGGGTATATACATGCATAGAATTGTGATGGGGGGGGGAATTCTTTCTCCATGTGATGGGAATTCATTATAAAAAAGCAACGTTTACAGAAAGACAAAACTTCAACATGCCTGCATACAGATGAGGGGAGGAAATAATAGAGCGCATTGCTCTAATGACTGTTCTGTATTGTCAGAGAACATTCCAAAATTTGTTTAGCCTGAAAATCCCCTGCACATTCCCACAAACGACTTCCTTTTCTTCCTATTCTCGCAAAAGTTCCACTTTCTAATGAAGAGAAGTTCAGAGAGTTTCTTCCCATGAATGGATGGCAAGCACCTGGGAGTTATGAATTTTAAAGTGATCATTTTCTTTTAGCCGTGCTGGACAATGGGGATCTCCTTTTGACTCACTTTCACAGCTTTGAGAGGCTCTCAGATCAGCCACATTCCAATCAGATTGGAGTCAGATCAGAGCTAAGCACAACTGCATCAAGGTCTCCCATAGAAAGACAAGGAGCAGATGGGGAATAGTGAGCTCTCCTCCCCTTTTCAAACAGCATTGGAAGGCAATGTGGGAAAGCGTTCCTTCAGCTTTGCCTATTGATAGCTGAATAGGACCACCGCATGCCACCAGCCTGTAGGTATGAACCTCTGCTAACAGATGGTGAGATCATTATGAGCAATTAATTCCTTTAATGTATCAGTGGGAATATGTTTGAAAGAATGATGCAAGCTGCGGGTAAATGGTGAGCTCCTTATTCCTAGGATGAACATGATGAGTACATGCTAAACAGTGGGGATATATCCCTTTTAAAGTTTTCTTCTTTTCTGCATTCAGAGGCTCGGGAGATGTCTGTTTTGATGCCGAGAACAGCAGTGCGAGTTTTATTAACCAATTTAACCTTCAGTCATTCTGCTGCGCTGAACAGCAGATTCCATGTAAGGTAATTTGGGTCATGCCGTTTGAAAATAATGGAAAAATTTAAAACCATCTTTATATCAGCACGAAGATTTTTTTTAACAGTTACGCCAATAAAACTTTAATTCACAGTGTTCAGTTCTTAAGCAAATCCACCTTCTGTAGCAGAAATTGCAGTAAAGCAAAAAAGGAAAATTAAATTAAACAATTCCAACAAGATAAAGTTCAGAATACTGATCAGAATCTGCACTGCGCTGTCTGTGCCTACTCGCCTCCCTCCCACCCTATTTTTTAACACTGCATTGAGTTTGAGAGAGTGGAACATTTTCTAATATATTCTACAAATAGAGCCACAGGTAGGATTACTGCCCCTGTTCCATGTTTAATAAACATAAAGCCATGAAATGATTCATATTCAAATGATACTCTATTTTGCTGATAATTAAGACACTTAACCACTGACCTTGCCATTCAGCCTGTAAAGTCGCACAAAAGCCTGTTCAAGTGAACAACTTATGCTAAATAACATTGACAGTATATAAATGAAACCTTTAACATTAATTTAATCAACACAAACATAAAACCTTTCAGGTTTTTGTAAAACAAGCCTACGGTCTAATAAATTGTTTTACCTTCAGATTATTTTGGGTTTGCAGATGCTTTATTGCATTTTGTAGTTCAATTGAGAAATAATGACTTTTAATCTGCTATATTTGCCTGTTGCATATCCCATGAGATTCATTTGTTTAAGTCTCTGTGTTTCACATCTGTGCAAACGGCAACATCAGGGCCATTGAAAAAAAGATCCCATTCTTTTCAGTTTTACTTTTGTACTCTTCTAATTCTCCAGCTCTGCAGTAAGGAGACAATGGTAAGAGTTTTATAAAAGGGTTGTTTCAAGAACAACTGTGTTTTATATATATATATATATATATATATATATATATATATATATATATATATATATATATAATATATATATATATATATATATATATATATATATATAAATAAAACAATTTGCCTTGAGAAAGATCCCATTTGGGACCGAAACTACACGTCGGTTACACATATTATAATAATAATTTATTCATGAAAAATCCCAGTGTTGCTGGTCTTCTTTTGTTTATGGATTCCTTTACCGTGTACCTGGGTTAACACAAGTAATGGAGTGCTGTTCTTTGCTACGATATATATATATATATATATATATATATATATATATATATATATATATATATATATATATATATATATATATATTTATATATATATAAAACCATACAACTTTAAATATAAATTTTGCAAATGTGTATTAGAAATGATAAAAGGCAACATAATTTTTAAAATGATGGCGCGTCTAGCACTTTTCAGCCTGACGCTATTTTGCCAACTGATATTTAAACAAGCCAGCTGAATATCATACAAAATAAACTCCTGCAGCTCTCATTAACTTGAATGGGGAAACAGCTGAAAACACCAGTACTAGTACTTTTCCCATTCAAAAGATAGAAGGAGCTACAGGAGGGGATTTTGGGAGCTTATCAGCCCCCTGAAAAGCACCACATGAGCAATTCATGAAGCAGACTGAAAATATGTGCTATATTCATTAGGCCCATATTTAAACTTTAAGGCTTTGAGTCTGGCTTTTTGGGCCAAAAATTTTTTTTGTGGAAAAAAAACCTCAAATGTTTTGAGATTTATTATACCCCGATGCTGCAAAAGTCCAGAATGGAAAAATCCACCATCTTTGACCTGCGAGGTCCTGTATAAGTCAATGGGAGATTTCCCTATACCAATTTCGCTGGGTTTAGCCATAACCTGAGAAATTCTGGGTGTTCGGCAAAAAACTGAAAAAAAATCAAGCGATTCAGAACAAAAACCCAAATAATTTGTACAATTTGGGTTTTTACTCAAGTTTATCAGGTTTTTTTCTCTATCCGATTTATTTGAGTTATTTTATTAATAAATAAGGCAAAATCGGGCATGGGAGTTTGGTTATTTTGATTATAATTATGAGATAAATTCAGATTTTAGTAAAAATAACCCCCTAAATATTCTATTCGATTTTGCTCCAAAAAGATTAAAATATGACATAGAATAAAATAGTATCTTTATAAAGAGGCAGCATTAAAACTTATCCCAAGCTTCCCCTTTGGCATAAATTCCATATGTAACATAGTAACATAGTGAGTTAGGTTGAAAAAAGACACATGTCCATCAAGTTCAACCTTTTAACTTTTTTTAACCTGCCTAACTGCCAGTTGACCCAGAGGAAGACAAAAAACCCAATCTGAAGCCTCTCCAATTTGCCTCAGAGGGGAAAGATGTTCCTTCCTGACTCCAAAATGGCAATTAAAGGCTCTGTGCTACACTTCAGATGGGTTTGAAGAGTTTAGGCAGAAATATGGCAGAAAGAAGTCTAGTAAACTTGCTTATACTTTGGTTTCTAGTATTATTATTATTATTATAACCAGTTATTTATAAAGAACATATTCAGTTACCATCCAAGTTACCTACAAATACTCACCAATACAGGAGATAAAGAAGGACCCATTCTAGAAACCTTCAGCTGCCCCTCAGCATATTAAATGTGCTGTTTTACATAGAGGCAGCAAAGGAAATTGTATTGAGCCTCTTTTGTTCACAGCTTTATATATAGATGGTGCATGAGCCCGATACGAAATGGATTTTGGTAAGATAACTTTAATGATATCTTCAAAGTTGAGCTTAGTATGGAAAAATGGATAATGGTGAATTATGGAATATATTTTCATGAGATTGCTGGTCCATGTTTATTGTTGTTCCACTAGTAAAATTAAGTGTACATCAGAATGAGATTTCTGAAGTTTGGAGTTGATGCTAAAATCCTCATATTATTCCTCTAACTACAATCATAGATATGAATTCTATGAATGACTGTAAGGGCTCTTACACACGGGCGTTCCGACCTGCGCTCCCCTGCGTTCCGTTTTTTGGCATTCAGCCGCAGGGGAGCGCAGGAATAGACGCAAGTCATTATTTCAAATGGGGCTGTACTCACTCAGGCGCGTGTAGGCGCCGAATGCAGGTTCAGACGCAACATGCTGCATTTTTCCTGCGTTCGGTGCCTACACGCGCCTGAGTGAGTACAGCCCCATTTGAAATAATGACTTGCGTCTATTCCTGCGCTCCCCTGCGGCTGAACGCCAAAAAACGGAACGCAGGGGAGCGCAGGTCGGAACGCCCGTGTGTAAGAGCCCAGGCACGAGATTCTTTAAACCTGTTTATGTTTTAATACATCAAGGGGGTTATTTATTAAAAGTCGAGTTGTGTTTTTCCCATAGAAGTTTAGTTTTTCTAGGGTAGTTTCAGAAAAAACTTAAAGGGATACTGTCATGGGAAAAAAAAAAATTCAAAATGAATCAGTTAATAGAGCTGCTCCAGCAGAATTCTGCGCTGAAATCCATTTCTCAAAAGAGCAAACAGATTTTTTTATATTCAATTTTAAAATCTGACATGGGGCTAGACATGTTGTCAATTTCCCAGCTGCCCGAAGCCATGTGACTTGTGCTCTGATAAACTTCAATCACTCTTTACTGCTGTACTGCAAGTTGGAGTGATATCACCCCCTCCCTTCCCCTCCCCCACAGCACCCAAACAAAAGAACAATGGGAAGGTAACCAGATAACAGCTCCCTAACACAAGATAACAGCTGCCTGGCAGATCTAAGAACAACACTCAATAGTAAAAACCCATGTTCCACTGAGACTCGTTCAGTTACATTGAGAAGGAAAAACAGCAGCCTGCCAGAAAGCATTTCTCTCCTAAAGTGCAGGCACAAGTCACATGACCAGGGGCAGCTGGGAAATTGACAAAATGTCTAGCCCCATGTCCCATTTTAAAATTGAATATAAAAAAATCTGTTTGCTCTTTTGATAAATGAATTTCAGTGCAGAAGTCTGCTGGAGTAGCACTATTAACTGATGCGTTTTGAAAAAACATGTTTTCTGATGACAGGATCCCTTTAAATTGTTTGAGATGTATTATGCCCGAAGCTTCAAAAAGCCAGAATCCAAAAATACTCCAGCTAAAACCTGTTGAGGTCATGTAGATCTGGTTCCTAGGGTCTTATTCACTCTATCAACAAGGCAGTGGTTTGAATGAGAGACTGGAATATCAGTAGTAGGGGGACTGAATAGGAAGTTAAGTAACAAAAAGTAGCAATAACCCCCAATTATAGTAGCAGTGACCCCCATTTGAAAGCTGGAAAGTCAGAAGAAGAAGACAAATAATTCAAAGCCTGTCAAAATAATAATGAAGCAGTTGCAAAGTTGTTAGGAATAGGACATTCCCCTTTAAAGGGATTGTTCACCTTTTAGTTAACTTTTAGTATGATGTAGAGACACTGTGATATTCTGAGACAATTTGCAATTGGTTTTTATTTTTGAGTTATTTAGCTTTTGTATTCAGCAGTTCTCCATTTTTCAATTTCATCTGGTTGCTAGAGTCCAAATTACCCTAGCAACCATACATCGATTTGAGTAAAAGACTGGAATTTGAATGGGAGAGGGCCTGAAAAGAAAGATGAGTAATAAAAAGTAGCAATAACAATACCTTTGTAGCCTTACAAAGCATTTGATTTTTAGATGGGGTCAGTGACCCCTATTTAAGAGTTGGAAAGAGTCAGAAGAAGGCAAATAATTGAAAAACTATAAAAAAATAAAAATAAAGACCAATTGAAAAGTTGCCTCGAATTAACCATACTATAACATACTAAAAGTTAATTTAAAGGAGCAGTACAAACCCATATTCATTGGAAAGGCCATAAAGCCTTGAGTGAACAATCATTGAAAGAGTCCATATATTGTAGACGATTCCATGTTAATCCCTTGCCCCTACTGGTTTCTAGAATGAGTTGATCCTTTCTGCCACCCTTTATCCAAGCAGGTGAATACTTAGACAACCAGCAAATTACTTTTTGTGTCTTTAGTAAAATATATTTTGCAACTTTATATTTTGAAACACATTTTAGTTTCTGTATTGATGATGTAAAGGACCGTTTATAAAATGTCACATCTGAGATACACAGTCTTTTAGAATAAATCACAATGCAATTGTTATTTGCATCTCTCTCTATTATATTTCCAAAAAATCAATGTAACCCAGAAGAAAAATTCCACAGTAATATATTTTGAGGAAAATAGCCAATTCCTTATGCCAGGTCTTGATGCTAGACAATTTTCAGTCCTAAACAGAAAGATTGAGATATGAAATAAAATAATGTATTTAAATAAAATAACTTTTTTCTTTTTATTGGTATTACTATGTTTTAAGCTTTGTTTAAAAATACTCAGTTCTAATGATTTTACACATTGATATTTAAGGTATGATGGCTGCAGTCTTCAATGGCATTCATTTTCAACTTGTATGCATTAAATCTGTATAACAGGCTATTAAATTACAGTAAAATTAGATTACATCATAAAACTGACTTTAGTCTTTATGGCAGCAGTTAACTTTAATATATTTCTCTAGAAGATATAAAGCAAGCTTAGAAAACAGTATATTCCATTAGTTTGTAGATTGGAGAAGAGCACATGTAAGTAAGAAATTTGAAGTCAATTATCTACTCCAGCAAAATGGAATGAATCCATATGCAGTTTAATTTATCATGCAACTGATACATAACAAGTCAACAAACTCAATGGGGATTATTCTTCCCATATTGTGTGTCTGCCAATTTGCTTGGCAGCTTTGGGTGCTGACCAATGCCACTACAGTTTAATGAATAGTATCCATTAAACACAGGAAACAGATTCACTTCTTTTGTTACTAAATTAGCTGTTTTGCCATTTTTTTCAATAAATAAAATGTATTCATTCCTTTAAATTGCTACATGCTATTTAAAAACAGAACATGTAATGTAACAATGTATTAAAGCAAGTTTAAAGATGTGGGGGCACATTTACTAAGGGTCGAATATCGAGGGTTAATTAACCCATTGAAGTATAATATCGACCATTGAAGTAAAATCCTTCGACTTTGAATATCGAAGTCGAAGGATTTACCGCAAATACTTCGTTCGTACGATCGAAGGAAAAATCATTTGATTGAACGATATCCTTCAAACGATTCGAAGGATTTTAATCCATCGATCGAAGAATTTTCCTTCGATCAAAAAAAGCTTATAGAAAGCTTATGGGGAAGGTCCTCATAGGCTAACATTGATGGTCGGTAGGTTTAAAGTGCCAAAGTAGCTAGTCAAAGTTTTTTATTTAAAGAGACAGTACTTCGACTATCGAATGGTCAAATAGTCGAACGATTTTTAGTTCGATTCGAAGTCGTAGTCGAAGGTCAAAGTAGCCTATTCGATGGTCAAAGTACCCCAAAAAAACTTCGAAATTCAAAGTTTTTTTACTTCGAATTCTTCACTCGAACTTAGTAAATGTGCCCCCGAGGAGTCGGTGCAACTGTTATACAAAGGGGGAAATTTACTAACCTGCGAAAATTCGCCAGCGACGGCTTCGCACCCATCACCAGGCGAAAATTCACTCAGACAACGCTAATTTACTAAAATGCCTGGCGATAGAGTGCGACTGACCGCTAGTGCCTGTCTCTGTTGCTAGCGAAGTTACGACTGCACACATTAGTAAATCAAAGTGCCTAAAAATGGTAACGGGAGATGGGGAAGTCTGTTAAGTCTGATCGTTCGAGGATTCAAATGATCGGATCTTTGAATCTATGGCCAGCTTAAGAGACAAACTTGAACAAGGTGGAGCAGGAGAAGGGCAGAACACATGATGATATGGAGAAACTTGAATAAGTTGAAGTGCCCTGCAAGTACCCTTGTGAATAATGTCAAATCACTCTAAATTATGCATCTGTGTTGGCGCTAATGCACTTGTGCTGGCCTTCAGAATCAGGTTAACATGCTAAGGGCCAATATGCGGAAGGGTAAGGCTTTATTTAGGGAGGATCTATGATGTCCACCCTATGTACAGAGGGCATACTAACTGATCAAATGACAACTTAGGTATGTAGTGTGCCATTCAATTGAGTTACCCTTGTACAATATCATAAATCTTATAAGCTTATGATTCTTATTATGGGTATGAATGATGATGATGATGATGATGAATGAACTGTTGCAAATTTCAAAGTGGGTGGAAATCATCTGTTAAAACTGTGCTTTAGTTATGACTATAATATGCATCTAACAGTATAGGTGCAATTTTCTTTAATAATGTGGAATTCTGTGCCTCATATTTGTCTGGTACTTTTAATTGTTTTCTTCTCAGTGATTGGTCTCGGACTCCACACCCCGTCACCATATTTGATCCGATAAGCTCACAGTCTTACTGTATGTCTCGTTTGTGTGTTCTCAGCATAAGATTTTAGGAGTGAGCAATTTAAAATTTTAAGATTAGTAAAAATATAAATTACTATGTCAGTAAAGGAAGATTTCTGTGTTTAAATAGAAAAATGGTTGAATATCTAGCCTTCCCACAATACATAATCCCAATTAACCTGTTCAAGCAATGCCAGTGAATCCATTAGTAGAATGAAGGTTTATGGTATAACACCCCTGCCCTATATCTTATTCAAGTTATACAAACATATAAGTAGTACAAAAGTGTTGAGCACTACAGCAGAACTTCACAACCAGTCCTCAGACTTGGTGGGGATTATTAGCTGTTAGTTGAAACAGAATTTGGTTTGGAAATAAAAAAAATACTAAAACCTACTAAAACCCTAAACCTTATACTCACTTCAGTAAGGGTAAATAGTATATACTCATAATACTAACACTGAGCCATAACATTACTCTGTCCATGGTACTGGACATAGTGAAGTGTATTGCATTTTATGGGTGCTTTTCAATTAAAAAAGCTCATTAGTGTGAGTCAGGTACAGAAGCTTTGGCCAATGGCACATACAGGTGATTTCCAAGTGCCTTTGGGCAATGTCTTTTGGTGAATTACGTGTTGAGAATCAACAGTTGCACCAATCTAATAATATATAACATCTCTTTCCTTCAACATAAAATCCTACCTGACTGAAAGAATAGAAATGTAAATTCAGCTGGTGCCCCCACCCTACAACATTATCTCAATTTATATTTAAAGGAACAGTATACTCACCTTTTCAATATTAGCGCAATGAATAGGGCTTGTCCTCAACATACTTTTTGCCTATTGTTTGAATTAGTAAATATCTATGGTTTCTGTTATTTCTGGCCCTAACCAAAGATATGACGACAGCTTCACTTTAACACTTATAAAGATGATTACCAGTCCACTGTGAAACTCCTAATAATGAGCTGCTCAAAGGTTGCTGTCTAGAGAAGGGAAGGGTTTGCTTGTTTAGGTATGTTTGGAGCACAAGTACAGTGAACATAGCCCAACTTTCAAATTGGTGCTTTATAATGGGAAAAATAGGAACATATTGTTTTTTTATTAAAAAACAATATATTAAATTAAAACAATAGATAGAATGTAATTTCAAGTCCTATTTAATGTGCTATTTTTTTTTAGCAAAGGTGTGTACTGCCCTTTTAAATAAGTTTAGCCTCGACAAATGTTACTTTATCCTATACTTTTAAATGGCACAGCATATATAACGTGAAAATGCAAATTGTCCTTATCCTGTTTCAGGAAGTTGTGCATTACCTAATGCCACTTAGCATACCATCAGCACCTACTACCTATAAATATGAACTCTTGTTCCCCTTTAAAGGCTGATGGATTGACAAAGGAAGTTAGTTCTGAAATAAGGGATATTTGTTCATTTAACAAAAAAGAAACAAAACAACTCAAATGTTACATTGCTCTACTCCAAAGCTTTTTGTCCTAAGTTCTCTTCAACTTTTAATGCACAAGTTCCCATCCCCTCCCCTATAGGAAGTCTCATTCATTCATATAGTACAGGAATTTCTTAATTCTCTTTCAGCAAGATTACCACCATCCAAGTCCCCTTTTCCTCTTTCTTGCCTTTGCCACTGAGAGAAAGGGAAAGAAGCAGAGCTTGCCCAGATGGTTGAAAACCAAAAAGACGGAACATTTTCTCATGCTTTTTAAAAGAGCGCTTTCTTTCCTGCCTAATATTTAGCTCCTTCAAATGCAAATGGAGAGGTTTCGCTCCAAGGTTAGCATAACAATTATGGGAAAGCTTTAAATCTGAAGCATTTGTTTATATGATGAAAGGAGCCCCCGTTCCAAAGCACCGAGGCCAAGACTTTAAACCAATTTTTTTTCTGAGAGGTTCACTGCAAGTCAATTTTAGATCACAATAAACTGATGGAAGGGTGGGAAGTATATGATTTTATTTTACTTCATTTACAAATGGTTTCTGAATGTGAAATGAGTGTTTATAGCAGGCTTGTTGTTGTATTGTTGCAGAAGTGGTAGTTTGTTATAGGCTTTTTCAAAGTTTCACTGCAACCTTACAAAGCTGTATTAAAATAGGAAACAAGTGTTGCCTTCCTTACAAACATATATCACATGTGTATATGAATAGAAAAAAACTAAAAGTTAACATTTAAGGAAAAATACAATTTGTTTGGTTTGTAAACCTTAATTCTATGTGTTTCCTTTACAACTGAAATACTACAATAGCTGGTCCATTGCGGAGCAATGTAACACTTAGCCCATGTGGGTTGGCATTCAGATTCTTGACTTGTCCAGGTCAGTTCTGAAGAAAAGCCAAAATTATCCAATAACTGATCAGTGACCTACAGAAAATGAACTGATGTCCCAGGTCAGCTATTGACTAATTGACGTTCTCACAACCAAAACCAACAGGACAAAACCAACAGGACAATTGCTGACAGTTCCATTAATGGGCCAGTTTCAGTTCAGTGAGAAAAATGTTTATCGCATGACGAGATTCAATTTGAGATGCATTCCCTTTTAGACAACGTCAACAGTCAAAGGAGGAGCCAATTTGTTAAAAAATGTCTTAAAGGGGGACCTGTCACCCAGGCATAAAAAGCTGTATAACAAAAGTCCTTTTCAAATTAAACATGAAACCTAAATTCTTTTTTATTTAATATCCATACTTTTTATAAATTCACATAAAATCTCAGCTGTCAATCATATATTGCCTGTCCCTCCTCTATGCCTTAGGCATAGAGGTGGGACAAGCAATTACTTTCACTTTCTATTCTGCACTTCCTAGATGCCACTGCCCTCCTCATCTTCCCTCTCTCTTCTCACTGTCTTATTGCATAGCCCACACATTTGTAGGGATGTCAGGTTCATTATTCTGCCACAGATTTTGGAATGATGCAAAGCTTGTCTTAATAACAGTGTCTACAACATCTCAGTGCCTGCTTGCTGTCATTGGGAATGTCAACCCGATTTTAACTATGTATCTATGTAACTATGCCCCATCTTTACTAGTAGCTCTGATATACAGGCGATAGCTGTACTTTTGCAGCTGCCATGTTAAATCTGTTTTAATTGTCTGTATAAAACTCAAGGTATGCTTCCTTTCCTCCAACAAGGTTGCTATGAGTTACTATGGAGATATTCTCTATGGTTGCTTTTACTGTACTTTGCAACATGTTTTGTAGTTGTCCAAATAAATCTGACTTTTTCTTTAATGCAAAAGCCAGTGTTTGCATTGAGAAAATTCTGATTCTTTTGTAGAGCCTAGAATGTGCATTTTCAGCATGAAGTGAAGGAAAATCATTAATTCTCGTACAGCATATTTCTTCCTGTTCTCACAACAGGAATCAGAGCTCATGATTTTTTTATCCAGTGTGAGATGCCATGGGCAGAAGTTCTCTCCGGATAAGGAATAAAGGGTGCTCTCTTGTACTCCTTAATGCTCTTGCACTTCTATCTGGGGTCATAGTAACTGCCCCTAATAACTCAAATTAGCCTGTACTGCAAAGAGCAAAAGAGCATGTCCTATAGTGATAATGCAGAGAGAACACTCCTACATGCCTCCTCCACCCACCCCTCATAAATGCAATGCTGCCAAATGCGGACAGTCCTGTATTCATATGGGCAAACAGGTCTCTGCAGTTTTTGCACCCTGCCTTCCACATGGTAAATGACCTCTAAAGAGTTTTTTGCAACACACAATGCTCAGTGTTAAAAGAGAATGGGAACAGTCAAAAGGAACAAGAACTGAAATGTGTCCTTTGGATTTTACTTCCTAAGTCAAAACTGTACCCTTGTCCCATCTAAAAGGCCATTCAAATCCACCCATAATCTGATCACTTTTCCGTGCATTTGATTACAGCATCACCTAATGAATCGCTTCGGAGTGCTGATCAAAGTACATCTAGGAGCCTTGTGTATTTAATAACAACTTGGCTTTATTCAGGCACATATTCAAATTCCATAACAACACACACACATACACACACACACACACACACACACGCACACACACACACACACACTGTCTGTGTATGTGCCACAAGGTATGCCAAGCAATGTAATATATGGCATAAATGTGCTGCTTAATAAATATAAGCACCTCTAAGTATTAACGGATGAAAGGAATGATGCTCCAAACACAAATGCATTCCTCAGCTTGAGCCCAGCACACACTAGTTTGGGCCTCCCACTAAGTGAAAAGCAGTTTCAGAATGAGCACTGGGTGGGTTGCCAGTTTTGCTTCTAACAAGTCTCTGGAAGGGACTGGGGGCAATGGACCAGGTGAGATCTCTGGAACAGAGAAGACTTTTGTTTTGTCAGTATACACAACTGGAATATAACACAGCTTACTGACTTTAAAGATATACAAAATGTCTTGAATACTCTGAGCATGAAATGTGGGTAGTGAACAGATGGGAATAGGAGGTGCTGGTGGGTGAACAAGAACCTTTGGCCCAGATGATGTCATGGAATTGGCTATTCCATGCCTTGGTTTTGCCAAAGGGCATTGTCCGATGGATTCCATGTTGATAGGTACCTATTTCCACTTTTCTACAGAAGTTAGTAAAAAATTAATAAAAAAATACACATGATGGTATACACTGTCATTTGTTTTCCTGAAATGTTCATTTTCTTTGCAGCATGAAGGTGCTTTGCAAAATATTTATGGAGAAATACTATAATAAAACAGCAATAAAGAATAAACATAGCATATGTCCTAAATATTGAAAATTCTTGTGTGTGTCATCTGGAGATGGGTAGACATGAAATAAGACGTGAGATGCACAGAAGCCTTGTGACAGCTGCAAACTGGTTAACTGCCTTATACAAAGCCTGTTCTTGATTCTTCTGTTCTCTTCATTTCATTTTGGTTGTAGAATAGAACATTATACATAATGGTGCAATCAAGAAATCGCTGCCTGCTCCTTAGTACTGCAAGTACCTGCACACCTCACCCCCTGTTTCCCTGACCATAATGAATGCAGAAATGTTAGTAGCAAAACGACAGATTGAAATGGAAAGACTTCTTCATCTTGGCATGTGAGAGATTTGCAATCACATTTTGATTTTCAGAGTGCTGCTTGATTGGAGATTAATGTGTGGGTGGATTGACCTTTCTCGCTAGAACTGTTGTTTTTGCACTAAAAGTGTGAAAAACAAATTTCATGTTGCTGGCCTTTTGCACCTTTCTTGTGATTCATATTATCGTCCCACTTAGGTGTCTCTGTATTAATGGCAGTTTCCTTATTAAACCCACCAGGGGCTCTTTTTTATCTCGCTTCCTGTTCTGTTTTCTTGTCTTGTTTTTTTATGAGGGGTGGATTCACTTACTATCGGCAAGGTCACTCGCAACTCTTCCTTTGTGCTGTCACCAATGTGAAGTTTCTTTGACTGCTTTGTTTCGGGGCTGAGCAGCAGAAAACACTGATAAATGCTATTGAAGTTCACTGTAAAAACAAACATCTCTATAAAAGAACCCTGACAGGAATCTTGGTCCTTACACCAGAGTCCAGGGGTGCTGATGAATTGCATTCATGTCATTGTTTTGTATTTACATACACCGTCTAGGATTTAGGAATATAGTACAGATATTAGTATTTGTTCTTCTTCTTTTAGGATTGACTGAATTATTGTTTTATACAGTAGAACCCCTATTTTACGTTTTTCAGGGGACCGGAAAAATGGTGTAAAATCTGGGAAATGTATTGTGCATTATATATAGATGGGGCCACAAACAAATGTAAAATGTGGGGAAACTTAAAGTCAGAGGATGTATAATTGAGGTTATATTAAGGTTATTTTTCTTAAAGGGATTCTGTCATGATTTTGATGATGTACTTTTTATTTCTAAATTACACTGTTTACACTGCAAACAATTCCATTCCTGAACCAACAAGTGTATTTTTTTTAGTTGTAATATTGGTGTGTAGGCAACCATCTCGGGTCATTTTGCCTGGTCATGTGCTTTCAGAAAGAGCCAGCACTTTAGGATGGAACTGCTTTCTGGCAGGCTGTTGTTTCTCCTACTTAATGTAACTGAATGTGTCGTAGTGGGACCTGGATTTTACCATTGAGTGCTGTTCTTAGATCTACCAGGCCGCTGTTATCTTGTGTTAGGGAGCTGCTATCTTGTTACCTTCCCATTGTTCTGTTGTTAGGCTGCTGGGGGGAATGAAAGGGGGGTGATATCACTCCATTGCATTTTGACAAAAAAGTGTTTTTCATGACAGTATCCCTTTAATGTGTCCCTAACAGATAATTTCTGCTGTATTTATACCAGATCCACAAATCTCACTGTAAATGACATTCAAACTGGGCTTTCAGGTGCACATAGGACAACAAAGGAAAATCTTTTCCAAACCTCACCGTAAATGGTTTTTAGGCTGAACCCCATTGTCATTGATCCAGGCCCCTGGGAGGAAGGCCCATCTCACAGTTTGGGAACCACCAATTTAAGGCCTATATAACACATTCATATGTGTAGCTGCTATTGGTAGCATAAGGCTAATGGTACATGGTTGTTTTCCCACTGTTTCCTCTGCCTTCCAAGCCTTATATGCGTGTGCACTAACAGGCACGGGATTAGCATGTCAGCGCACACACACAGAATATCTCTCCAAACGAAATTGTTGGCACCTAGTTCTTTTATATGGAAGTTAAATTCCTTATGATCGGGCAGCTGTTTATTCATTTATATTAACTCCTGTCTCTTTATTATGTACGGTAACATACATTATTTTGCCACCCGACACTTGAATTGTGCAACAACTGTTGGTTGTAGTAGTTATTTTAAGGATGTATCTAAAGGTATCCATTAAATAAAATAAATAAGTAATCCAAGGAAGACAGAATGCACCAGAAACTCGCATCTTTTTGCAGCCAGGTTAATATGTCATTATCTTTTAGGTCAAACAGAAAAAAAGGTGCAGGTAAGTATTTTAAAAACATTAAAATTTTGTTTCGGGAAAGCATGTTTCAAAAGAGCATTACACATGTTATGAGTCCAGAGAGCTAGCAATGTTGCTGTGCTCAAGAGGTGTTTTTTTTTAATTTCAATTAAAGACTAAGACACAATAGAGCTTTAATAAGCTCCATTGATTTAAAGCTAATTTGCACTTGGCTTGAAGACCAAAGTCTGTAGAACAAGCTGAGGGCTTTTAGAATGAAGACAGAGAGTGAAAATCTCTCCCTATATTGTTTTGTTTGCCGTGTATAGGAATGACTGCTTTCTCAATCACCAAGTTAATTAACAGCAGAAAATAAATTAGAAATACAAATAATCTTATTTAGTGGTTAAATAACATCTGCATTTCTAGGATTCTCTATCGGTGGTTTTTTCTTTTTGTAATCGGTTAGAATTGCTATGGGGGTTCTTTTTTTTTTTTTTAGTTCTATTTTGTTTGAATTGACAAATTAAAATCCTAAAGACTCAGCCAGGATTAACATAATTGCAAATCTGATTACAATGTCCTTGTAATTATGAACATTTTTTTTCAAAAGGTTTTTTCTTCTTAAAACAACATTGCTGTAGCTGTTATATTTCGGTTCAGCTTGCCACACATTCTTGTTACAAATGATATTAAAGAATATTTTTTTCTTTTATTAAGTGATTGCAGTTCCCTGTTCTACTAAAGCTTAGAGAACAATATTGATCCAGATGCACTAGCCAAAAATCCCTGATGAATTTCTGCAGTTATATCAATTACAAAGCCATGGCCCAGCTTGCTGGAGTAAGATTAAAATTCTCTTTGCCTTTTGACCAAATCACTTCTTTGTCAACAAACAGTCTTCCTTTCACCCCAGAAACAGCTCAGTTCCACTAATGCTGACAATGCAGACTTTTGCTAGCTGCAATCATGTTTGTTAGAGCTAATTTTTCTATGAATCCAGCAAGTTTAAATCTTAAGTGTTACCCTAAAATGAATTAACCATGTTCAAACTAATCTATATTCCAACACCTTTCTTGGGAAATGTTTGGATAGACTTTCATGCATATAATATTGCATCATAGTGTGTCAAAAATATGTCATGACCCTCACAGGGTGTGATGGTAGGCTGGTACTCAATATAATATGGTTGACAGGCTGTTACCAGTAGAAAAATGCTTTCCAGGCTTTTGATTTAAATCTTGCTCAGTCTCACATTAGTTCAAAACAAGGTTATGGACATTCCTCCCATCAGGCTACTCTCCTCCATTCACTGTTTTGAGAGCCCTTGCTGTATTTTAGGAGCCTAACCAAACTGCCTGTCAAGATGAGTTAAAGCAGTCAACAGAGCTTGAGAAAAAATCGTTTTTCACAGCAGGAGAATGCTTATTTGTAGTTGAAATTTAACAAGATGTCCGCAATTGTTTTCATATAATTGTATTATTGTTATCATGGAAGATGGCATCCTGAGCAAATACCTGAAAACAAAGAGAGAGCTAACTCAAAAAGTGACAAAGGAACTGCACTAAAATGTTCAAGTGTTGGCCATAGATGTAACAATTACGATCTTTTCTTGGAAAAGATCTTTCCAAGAAAGATCGTTCGTTTCAATACACACGTGTAGAGCTGAATCGTCAGATATACAGGTAGATATACAGTTAGAAACAATAGAATTCTACCTGTATCTGACAATTCAGCACTAACAATAGCCGATGTTTGGGTGCCTTCAAAGGCACCAGATCAAAATTTTCCGTCCAGCCCGATCGACGAGCCGACCGATATATTGGTCGGCTCTTTTCCCACCATACACGCATCAAATATTGAATTAAATTTCGTTTTGTACAATACTATCTGTGCATCTATGGCCTGTAGGGCATCTTGAGGATATCATCAATGTGCCGTTCAATCTGCACTGATGAGTAGGGTTGCCATCTGGCTGGTATTTTACTGGGCCTGGCCGGTAAAGATGATGGTTGATCCCAATGTTATTAATAGGGAAAAAAAGATATATATAGGAAGGCCGGTATTTTTTTCCAGAAAAGGTAGCAACCTTACTGATGAGTGGCACTGAAATGTGTGTGTGGATTCAAGGGAACTCTACCGCCTTGACCTGCCAAAAATTCAAGGGTGCCCTTAGCTGGTTGCATCTACACATCCAGTGATTTGGACATTAAAGTGATTATTGATGGCATATGCCAGAACTGATGTCACATTCATGCAAAAAAGCAATTATAAAAACGTGTGCCACACCTTGCCAGATTACATATGCACTGCTGAATCACATGCAAGTTGCAGCACATCATATTTTGTTTGTAAATGAGCTTTACTTTATTCATTTAGTTATATATAGAAACAAGTCAAAAAAAGAACATCTGCTAGCCCATTTCTATAGTGGAAATCAAGGAAACCCTCTTGTTTTGGTTGTTTGTTTCACCTTATCCCTCTGTGGTTCATGGCACACCATGCACTTGCTCTACCACTACAAGATGATACCATTGGTGACATGTGATATCGTCATGAAAAATGTGCTTTTCAGTCAGAAATCTGTTTTCTGGTGGCAGGTGGTTGTCATTCAAGTCTATGACCTGATGGGGGTTATTTATCAAAGTCCAAATTTATCTCAATATATTCTGCTACAAACTCCGATCAAATCCGCTCAGGTTTTTTACTCTTATTTATTATTACATTTTCCTGAAAATTAGTTTTGTGGGTAAAAATCAGATTTTCACTATTTTTTCGGATTTTTTCATCCGATTTTCACCATTTTTTTCCGGAATTTTCAACCGAAAACTTTGAGGTATTGCTAGAAAACCAGTGCAAAAAAATCGTTGGGACTTCTCCCATTGACTCTGATTTAATAACAAAAAAATCACAAATTTTTCGTGATTTTTGCATTCAGAGTTTAGTAAATAACCCCCTTAGCTTTAGCAGTAACAGTCTTTTTTTTGCCTTTTGAAATATGCCATTGGAGCAAATAGTGTGCCATCAGCCTAATTATTATTAGCAACTTTTCTTTTCATTCATTAACATTGAATATAATTGCAAATGGCACAGGAAGGAAGGGGTGTATATTGAAATCTAGAGTCATGTACAGGTATAGGATCCATTATTCAGAAACCCATTTTCCAGAAAGCTCCAAATTACTGGAAGGCCATCTAACATAGACTCCATTTTAATCAAACAATTTTTTCTATATTATTTTCCTTTTTCTCTGTACTATTGTAATAAAACAGTACCTTGTACTTTATTCCAACTAAGGTATACTTAATCCTTATTGGAAGCAAAACAATCCTATGGGTTTAATTAATGTTTAAATTATTTTTTGGTAGACATGCTATGGAGATCCAAATAATGTAAAGATCCTTTATCCGGAAAACCCCAGGTCCCGAGCATTTTGGATAACAGGTGCCATACATTCCTGCACTGGGGACTAGAGAGTAAAATTTCTGCAAAACATTTTTCAGCTGAATTGCTCCAAATAATTTTGAGGGTGTAGAACTATAAATATAACTCTATGCATGTTATGTTTCAATACGGTAAGAAGAAGCAATTACACTACTGTCACTTCCAAAAAATGTATTTCATAAATGTATTTAGCTTTTTTGTCCCCACATGGAGTAATTCTTAATAATATCCCCATTATATTTTATTCTCACAGTTATTACAATGTTACAATTTGTTTGGCATACATAATAGTCCATTTGAGATCTTCTTTTGTGTAGCTTTGTATAGATTTTAAAATATAACCCTCTAATGTCTGTATTTTTCCACATTTATGTTAGGGTTAATGCCATATTAAAGTACATTGCCAGGTTTTTGAGACAATCGAACATTTCTTGTACTGCATTTGAAGCAAACCTTCTTCCATATTTAGAGTTACATTCTAACATTTCTGAATTAAATGTGTTAGTTTCTTCTTGTGCTGTCGAAATAACTTCTTCACATCTCTGCATTAAGTATTTGTGCCAGGGAGGCAATACATTCCACACTACAGCTGGACATTCATTTCAGACCTTGGTGAAATATACAGTACATGCTATCTATAATTATGGCTGAATTTATCCACGTATGTAGTGTGACAGCAGTTTTGTACAATATCTGCTTGACTGTCCTATGTATGGTAAGAATAACATTAAGGTAGCATTAACATTGACTGTTTTTTTTGCTGTTTAGCAAAAGATCTGTCTCTGATTTTATAATTATTTATTCATAATTTATTCACTGTGTTTCCTGACCGGCCAGTGTTTTTAGTGATTATATAATAAATTGTATTTTTAATAAATTGGTTTTGCAATCTACCTTCTATTTGTTCTTTGTACTTTGTTTGTAATCCCCAATAGGACCTTGGGGATTGAAGATGTGCAGTCTTGACCAATATAATACTTTTCTTCTATCTGTCACAAGACTTCTATTTGTATTCTGATTTTAATAAATAATGTCACAGTACATTTAGAGATTTTAGTCGACTGCATTGTTACATATTTAAAAACCTTACCAAAACCTTTGCTTTTAACAATATAATTGTTCTTTCTCCCCACATAAATTCTGCATCAGGTTTAAAGGGGTAGTTCACCTTTAAATTGACTTTTTCTATGTTATAATATGGCCAATTCTAGGCAACTTTTCAATTGGTCTTTGTTATATATTTTTTGTATAGTTGTTAAGTATATAATTGTTTGCCTTTTTCTTCTGACTCTGTAGCTTTCATTGACCCCATGTAAAAACCAAATTCTCTGTAAGACTATTAATGTATTATTATTGCCACTTTTTATTACCCCTCTTTCTATTCAGTCCTTCTCCTATTCATATTCCAGTCTTTTATTCAAATCAATGCATGGTTGCTAGGGTAATTTTTCCCCCTAGCGACCAGACTGAAGAGCTGCTAAATAACACAAAAACTAGAAATAATAAAAAATGAAAACCAATTTGCATATTGTCTCAGAATATCACTCTCTACGTCATACTATAAGTTAACTCAAAGGTAAAGTTAACCCATCCTTTAAGGATGTTAGATGTCAGGTGTTAGTGCTCAGTGCTGCAGCTGAGCTAAACTGAGCATGAATTCCCTGTTTAAAAGAATTGCTTAAAGCAACTGAACACCTACTAATGAATTAGCATATTTATGTGCCAACCTTATAACTCCCAATAAAGAGATTTATCGGGGATGGTCTATGTCATGCCAATTTGAGGTAAATCATGATGTTTGCAGCCACGCAGAGAGTGCACAAATTCAACTATGCATTTGGCTTTGGGAAACTCTATATTCTACAGGAATCAGACATATTATTCAGAATGCTCAGGACATGGGGCTTTCCCGATAAGGTATCTTTCTGTAATTTGAATCTCCATACCTTGAGTTGGCTAAAAATCTTTTAAACATTACATCAACCCAACAGGATTGTTTTGCTTCCAATAAGGATTAATTATATCTTAGTTGGGATCAAGTACAAGTTATTGTGTTAATATGACAGTTAATGTAATCAAATGTGAAACATTTGATTATAATGGAGTCTATGGAAGATGGCCTTCCCATAATTTGGAGCTTTCTGGGTAACGGGTTTCTGGATAACAGATCCTGAACCTGTATCTGGAATGGCCTCTTGTTAGACTCTAGACTATTTTCATTTAATATATTTTTTCTCCATAAAGTTGAAGGTTATGTGTGTCACCTAATATGCTTACAAGGCATTTCCCCAGCAGAGATGCTACTCATTTAAACATCTTGCAAATGTCAGGAGACTCAGCAAAAAGTAGTTCAGATGTCTGTCTATTGGCAGGGCCTGAACTAGGGGTAGGCAGAGTAGACATGTGCCTAGGGCGCAAAGCTGGGGGGTGGCAGGCATGCACCTTCTCTGTGCACTTCGTTTTTGCGTGCGCGCCTGTTGGATGCTGCAACCAGCCAGGTTGCCTATGGCGCCTGGCCAGCCTGGCCAACCTTGGAAACAATACTAATATGGTGAGGGCTGTTCTTAAGCAACCTTTCAAAAGCTTGAATCAATGACATCACAGGGGTAAAAAGACCACTCTTAACCCCATATATAACAAAAGCAATATGTTTGCCCAAGTGTTGTAACCCATAGTTTGCCTATTAACAGGTCAGCAAAGAAGCTTCCTTCTGATTGATTGCTATAGGTGACATGTAACTTTGCAACTTTTATTACATAACCCATTAGTGCATCGGTTTGAAATGCAATTTGCTTGTATATGGAGCAAATGTAATGAGATTGGCTAACATTGACTGACTAAACTTATAAACTCTACTACTTTCTCCTTGCACTTTCCCAAACAGTATTCTCCAGCAGAGTTTCCAGACTGTGGAACTGGTTTAGCAGGGATGGGGGTCACAAGACAGAGGCTGCTTAATGTAAAAATGGAAATGACGGCCAATTAAAGAGGAGAGAGGCATTAGTTTGACTCTTTTCAAGATATACTTGGAACTATATTAGCATGTCTCATAAGTCAATGCATTTATGTAACTGTAACCCTTTCTAGAAGTAAAAGAAGCCCTGGCCAAATAGTGGATTGAGGGGGAATTAACTCAACAAGCCAGAAAAACACTGCTTAAATGCGTGTTAGAATGGACTAAAGGAAAATGTAACAAGTGGCCCTTCCTTCACTGTACTCCAACTGTAGCTGATATTACAGTATGCAATATGTGGAATCATTATTCAGAAACCCATTATCCAGAAAGCTCTGAATTACAGAAAGCCCTTTCACAGCTTCATTTTATCCAAACAATCCAATTTTTTTTTTTTAAATGATTTCCCTTTTTTTCTCTGTAATAATAAAACAGTACTTTGTACTTGATCCCAGCTAAGGTATAATTAATTTTTATTGGAAGGAAAACCAGCCTATTAGGTTTATTTAATGATTTTCTAGGAGACATAATGTATGAAAGATCCGTTATCAGTAAAACCCCAGGTCCCAAGCATTCTGGATAATGGGTCCCATACCTAAAGTCATAAAAAACTGTTAATTACCACGTACGATGGGAGTTATTGCTGTTACGTGGAGCAATTTCTTTGCACTAATTTTATTTCAACTTCTTGCATGCTACTTAATATGCTTATAAAGTAAGTTGTGTTGAAAATAATTTATTAACAAATCTGAAATTGAAAACAAATCTTAAACCTGACCTATTACGTATATAAAATGTCTTCACCTATCCAAACAAATAGCAGAATTAGATAAACTGTGATACTACGATATTTAAAATCCACATTTAATGAATTTGAAGTAATTGAAAAAAGCATTGAAAGGAAACGCACGATTAATTAGTGCCCCCCTCACACCCCAGCACTTCGAAAATAAATAGAATAGGTATACTATATAAGTTAATTTATCCCATACGGCGCTTAGTAAGTATATTAATAAGTCACCTAGGAGATATGTGCCTGTAGAGCCTCAAAACCACCCACTGGCTTGCTTTTATAGCTGAATTGATCTCTGAGGTGCCAGCATTATTATTGTGGGAACAAAGGGATACTTTATAAAATGATTATAAAAAATAATACCTATCCATTTGTATTTAATAGGTTTAATGTCAATTAAGATAATGACGAAATGTAATAATTTTCAAATGATTAAGCCATTTAAATAGAAATATTTTCATTAAATCCTGGACTGAAATGCACATGAGCTGCAGTCATAAAGGTTTTGTTAATGATCACAAAGGATGATGGAAATCAGAACCATGCTGGTTTTCTTAAAATGGAAACATTCTGCTCACAACATAGAAAAGAGTTAACACAAAGGAAATACAAGAGAATAAATACAATACTGGTAACTGTATCTTTTTTTTTTTTTTAAGTGTGTAAGGTGGAAGTCATATCCCAAGGGAGTAAGGCATACATACGCTACTATAACCAAATCAATCAAATCTTCTGTATACACATTTATTGACTGGTCTGTCAATTTCTTGACACATTATTTTTTTATTAATTCAAATATTTTTTAAACAAATAATTTCTGATACCTTTTTTTGTAAATCATAATAATTTAGAAGGCAATAAAGTAGACAAAGACATGCTTAAGGCTTTCAAATAGATCATGGAATTCAAAAGTTTCGAAGCCATGTATGTATGTTTATATAACATTATTTATAAATGCTATAAGGAGATGCACTGCTGTACAATATACAGAAGTACACAAAGGGAGGACAAGTAACTTAATAAATACAAGAAATAAAAAAATATATATCTAAGTACACAGAGGTTATATAAGTACACAGCTTAAGTGCCATGTGGTAAGACAGAGAGACAGTAGAAAGGCTTATAGAGATTACACTCTAAATGGGTGGATAACATACAGGGACAAATTGGAAGGGAAAAGTACACAACGTAAAGGCATTGTCTCGTAAGTACCATCTGAGAATCTGAGTTTTTTCTTGAAGAGATTGAGAGAGTCATCCTTATAGAGGAATTCAGGGATGGAATTCCAAAGGTAAAGAGCAGCAAGATAGAAAAGTTTAACATGAGATGGATGTGGATGGTTTAAAAATACCGTGGCTCTGAAAGGAGCCGAGGAGATGGGCAGGAATGTACAGTGAGACGAGTGAAGAAATATAGTGAGGAGCAGTGGAGTGCAGGGCTGTGAATGTTAGTAGAAGGATTTTATACTATCCTTTGCTTAACATGCAGCCATGCTAAAGATTGTACCTGGGGTTGAACAGGTTCCTTCTTAGGAGAGAACAGGAGGATCCTAGTAGTAATGTTTATTATTGATTACATGGAAAGGGGTGAGTCAGGTAGACTGGTTAGTAGAATATTGCAGTGATCTAAACAGGATAGGATAAGGACTTGGATAAGTGTTAGGGGCATATCTTTGCATGCTGAATTAACACGGTTGATGTCCATGCCCTCAATAGTAATGGGGAAAAGAAGGGCTACGTTTAGGCAGGAAGACTAGGAGCTCAGTTATAGCCAAGTTGAGCTGGAGGTGGCATGGTTCATCCAGGAGGAAAAACGTTATAACAGTTCTCATGCTTATGTTTTACAGTAATAGAATACAAAGAAGATGGGTTGCAACATTCTATAAATACATTTATTTATTTAACATCATGATAAATGAGATACAAATTTTAAATCAAGGGGCTGGTACAGGAAGTACTTCTTTAAGAATCCTGCATTTTCTCCTGTATTGTAGTTCTAGTTTTCATTCCCCGCCTCTGTTTACAAATTTACTGAAATGCAATGACAATGTCAATGGCTTTTTATGGGGCAAAGGAGATGTAATTTACTCCAAAGTGCTGGTAGCTGTGGACATTTTTGTTTGTTTGTTTGTTTTTGCTCCTGACGAAGATCCCTGTGGGGGATCGAAACGTTGAGGCTTAATAATAAAACATTTTTTTGTTTTTTCACTAAAACCCTGTGAGTGCCGCATTCCTTGTTCACTGCTTATTTCCTATGCTGGCACCCAGGTATTAATTTTGTCTACGGAGTGCACCATTCCTTTGGTTTTATATACAGATATATATATATATATATATATTCTAGCAGCTGGAGCACTCTCAATCCATTAGGCAATTGCCCGGGTGCAGGTTATAGTCAATCATACATAGAGCAAAGAAAAAAAAAGCACACACAGGACTTATGAAGTGCAAAAAAAATAAAAAATTTATTGCAACGTTTCGGCTCCTGTACTCGAGCCTTCTTCTATATATATATATATACAGTATATATATATATATTATTAATAATCATACTAAAATAACTCCAGATGGGGGTCTTAGTTTAGCAGGGCCTCAGGACCATTGCATGCAGAAACCTGATGTTTCTTGAACAAAAAGTAGTTATTGTCCGTGTACTGGTCTGGTGGGGCATTGTGAAAAAACCCGGTGGGCCCCATGGCCCCCGCTAACACAGGTCTGCTATCCCTGCCAGAACTGTGTGCGTTGTTGCTCCCTCCAGCCCCTAATCTTGGCTGCAAGTGGTAAGCAAGATAAGTGGTATGTGGCAGGTGATGAGGGGTGACATTAGTAGGCGATGGATCTTGTGACTGGGATGGTAGCCCCTAGGTGGCAGCCCTGGTAGGCCTCAGATACCCCAGTCAAACATTGAATATGTGAATACATAATGAACTGAATTCTAGCCATGTGTTATAGTAGTAAGCCCTGCTAATGGACCATCCATGCCTCCTAAATTGATATAGGAGCAATAATAGTAGTAAGGGATAGTGATGGGCGACTTTGCATTTTTTCGCCGTTTCGCGAATATCACAGGAACTAGAAAATCACGAGAAAATCGCCCATCACTGGTAAGGGACAAATATGTAAACAGCTTAAGAAGTAAGTTAGTTTCCTGGGGTTTAGGTCTGAAACATGAATGTGGTATATGTGTTATAGGTTTGTGGTCACTGGAAGATGAGCTAGAGATCTCTATTGTTGCCTGTCAGCAACATCTAAAACTGGATTAAGGAGTATCCTGGGATGCTCATCCTAGAGCATCCTAGATGAAATTGTGCTAACTTATTCCTAACTGCGCTTTTGATTTTGGTCTGTTACTATAATATTGTAAGTTGTTGTGTTACCTGTAGCAGAGAGTTTTACTGGTTGTAGGCTTGTATTCTGGGAAGATCAGGAATTTTTTTAGTGCAATAGTATCCTTAAAATGACTGAACAAGAAAGTACAATGTTTTAATCTATTCTTGCAAAAGTGTATGATTCGGTGCAAAAAGATTTGAATTTAATGAGGCATATCATGTATCTTTGTTCTTTATACTACATCTCACTCCGCAATGTTATTACCTGCTAGGACCTAAATCGTTTTTTTAATATACAGTGTTTGGCGAGGTCATCATCCATTGTTTGTAATTACTGAGCCCAGTACATACAACAGATTGTAGTACGCACTGAGAATTTTGTGTCATAACACAGATTTTGTTATGCATTCTGACTCACCCACGACTCTGTGTGCACTGGCATTTTAAAAGTGTGCACCAAAGATTATTTTTGCACAGGTGACAGACAGGAAGCATTGGTTATTATTTACACATTTTCACAGGGACAGCACTATATATACATAAATAAATATACAACTAACCCATTGGGAATATTTCTGTGATGAATTGGGTGCATACTCCAGTGTTGCATTTCTTCTTGCTTTGATACATACTCCCCACTTTATCATAAATTGGGATCATGAAGACAGTAATGACCTAGATATCTTACATAATGCAATGCTATTTCAAACTCGGAGACCTTTTTAAATAATATGCTGTTTTATTAGCTTCATTTTTTTCAGTTCCTTAAAATTAATTTATCATATTAAAATTCTGAGCAATTGGCTTGCTAGTTAATGCAAGGTAAGGGAGATGAACGTAGTGGAACTCACATTCAGACATTTCTCATGATTAAATATGCTTTTCTAGGTGTAGTTATTCTCTGCCTCCTTTGTTTCATATAGAGATATTTAGCATAGGTAAAGGACTTCAGGCCAGAAGGGCCAGTTGTAGGGTAGGGCAGAAATGACATTTACACTAGGTCCGCAACCAGAGAGGTAACCTCTTATCTTGAAAATGTAACTTTAAAATTATTGTTAGGGGGTACAATATTCATTATAATCGACAGCTCTCTGCATGCTCTCCATCTTGTTCCATGCACTTAAAATGCCTGCCCTCCCGTTTGTCTCTCTTGACAGTTTTGCTCTGGAACCTCCTGCCCGTTTTTTCCCCTTAATACCTGCCATCTGTAAATTATACTCTTCTGCCTCCCACCCATCTGTTCCTCTATGGCTACTTAATGTTTATAAGTTCAGCTGTATTGCATCCAGCCAGTTACTGCCCCCCTGCCAGCTCACAACCAGCCCACCTGTGCTCCTCCAAGCCTGGCCGTAGCCTTCTGTCTCCCACCCCTGCAAATTTCATGTCTGCACCTCCTGCACTACCTTATCTGTTCTCTTTCCCTTTGCAGACTGCCACATAGCTGTTACATTCAGTACCACTGTGCTTGAGGGGGGGGGGTCTATTGGGGTGTGAGCTTCCTGGTCAGCTATGCTCTTCTTCCTCATGCTGCCTGGTCTGTGCAGGCATGAGGGAGGTGCAGCCAGTGGTGGAACAGGTGGGGGTGCAGACTCATGGGTTCTGATGTGTGATTGGAAGGGGGGACAGGCATGCGGACTGATGGATTGTTCAGCGAGGGTACCGGGGGGGGGGGATCAGAGGATGATAGGAGATATCTAACGTTGTTATGTAAGAGCGCACCTTTTTATAAGGATGTCATTTACAGACTCATAGGGAAATTGCCAAACTATAGCTTCTAAACATATAAACTTCATAGGTCTTGTTGGTTACCATCCTTGATTTCTGGATCAATTAAAACATGTTCTCTGGAGGAATTAAATGCACTTCTCTGAAGGATGATTCTGTGTTTGAATGCTAAAAAAATAATAAAAAAACTTACCTGGTCTGTGCAGATCCCTGAACTCACCTGCGTAATAGGAATTGGAAGACAAGCCAGACCTTGATCGCTCTACATCAGTGCCCATAAATAATGTTATGGCTTAATGGAAGCAAATCCTACTACCGATGGCCTTTATGTCTTGTTTTGTAAAGTGCAGTGCTGGCAAGTCATAGGGCAGCATGAAAGGATAAAGTTCAGTAGCACCCTATAACTTCTGACAATCCCTAACTTTCGTTTCTTAATATCATGCAAGGTAGGATGTGGTATGGAGGACTCCTAAATGCCCCCCTCCAGCCATTTCAGCATCGAGGTATGTTCCTGTTTTTTGCACTTTGAACACTGCCCTGCAAAATAAGGCCCTATATCTATATGTGCTTGTTTTAATTCATAGTTCTCATGAAATTATTATGGTCAAAGTTCCATCAAAAGACCATCAAAGCTAAGTAAACTTCCTATGTGGAGAAGGTAAGTAAAAAGGGGTCACCAGTATCTGCTCTGTAAATGTTTTCATAGAGCTTAGTCACCTTATCTAGTCTGGCATAGTCTTTGCTGTGACACACACATGTTATGATATAACAAGTATATATACACAAATGGAGGAAGTTCAGGTTAAACGGAAAAGTTATTTATTGACACAATATATATTTGCTTCCAATGGCCTTTATCAAATATATATATGACAATTTTTATCTGCTGGAACTTCCTCTCTTCATTTATACAACTGATATAACATAACATGCAGGTGTCCCAGTAGATACACGTTAAGGTGACTGAGCTGATAACATGGGGCCTTTGTATAATAAAAATGTTTGATAAATATGAGAAATTAATTAGCTGAGCAGAAAGAATGACATTACATTTAATATGCATACTATAAAAATATGCAATACAGGTATTATAAAAATGCAACGCATTTCTGATAAATGCAGTGATGAGATAATGCACAGTGAAGTGAAGAGGATCTTGCATCTTGTCTTTCTTTTAAAATATATGAATACATTTTAATGTGAACCTCTAATTGCCCTGCTTATCTGAACTATTGTGATCCCTATCTTTGTATGAATACTTGTTATCACAGTTGAATGTAGAAAAAACACAATTGCTTTCCTATGAATTGTTAAGAGTTAGCGAAAATGTTAAAATAAAAATTTTGTCTCTTAAAACCTGGTGACTTACTGTAGAAGAAGAAGTGAATTTTCAGCATTTTCCTCTACAAAATAGAATCAAAATGAAACCGCAATAAAGTATCTGTAATGTATGCCAAAAACACAATGAAAGCAATCACATATTGTCCCAATTATGCAAGGTTTTCCCCCCAAATTTTGATTGTAGTAAATAAGATCCAAAGTGTCTTCTGTTACCTGAAAAATAAACACCCAACTGTCCCACAGAGCACTGCTGCTTACAAATTTAAATATGCTTTTATAAACTCATTCTTGAAATGCAATGTTTTGTGTGATTACACCAAACAAAGAAAATATTATATGTCAATAATTGTAAATGAGAAAATAAAGAACCACTATTATAAAGGAGAAATCTCCTTATTTTACTGCAAATAACATCTAAAAATATATTTTTGGTGCAGCTGCATTTTTTTATCAATGTTAATACATATTGCTCTGTCATTTTGTAAGGCCAACTACTTTCCTCAACAGCTACTAATCATATGCATTATACTGAGTGCAAAGGCTTTGGAGACTGTGATACTGATAATGGGTTTCAAGAGGACGCTAATGCAATGTAGGAGCGAGGAAACTGTGCCCTTTTAAAAAAAAATACAAAATAATGATTGCAATAAAGCAGTCATTGTAGGCCCTAAAACATTGTGTGGATGTTTTTCCTAAAGGTCATTTTTTTGGAAGGCAGATGAAATATATTTATAGTTGGTAATACTGGATGTACCAAAACACCTTAATTAGTTTGTCAACCCTAATAATAAAGGCATATGTAATTCTAAGCAACTTTATAGTATACTTAAATAGCAAATGTTCAAATTATTAAAGGCAGTATCTGTCTACCTGTCTTCATTTAACACGGAAAGAATGTTGCAGTAGCCTGGTGTGATTGGGTGGGCAATGTGCTGACCCATGCCCTATCTAATCCATCCATTTTCAACTGCGCCTGACCAGCCCTCTATGGCAATGTCAGCGATGATGTCAGAGGAGGAACACACAGAACCACATATTGCCAACAAATGGATGGAAGCGGATGGAGAAACCCAGTGTACATTTAAAAGTGTGCTGTGGTATCTAAGCATTATCTGGTTCCCAATATGGACCCACAATATCTGTGCAGGCTGCAGCCAGAACCTACAGGTTCCACAGGTACTGGTAGTCTGTTCTCTTTCAGATGAGCCTCCAATAATGCCCATAATGTCTTGACACTTCTGTCATTCTCCTTCTTTTAATCTCCGAACATGCAAATTATTTTTGCTGTAATGGCTGGAGGAGAGCCATTGTCTGAACTATCAGTGCGGAGAACAGTAAGGGACAGACAGTTCCTGCCTTCAGTAGGAATTATAAGTAAGTTTACAAACATCAAATATTCTTGCATATGTTCGAAAGTTGCTTGAATTAAATCCCCTTCAATAAAAAACATATCAATTGGGGTATGAAACAGGCTATACATTAGACTGATATACAGTTTTGTATATAAAGTTAACTGAATTGCAATATAAATATCATTTACATCTTAAGAAAATTATGAGAGTCAAGCCTTATCGTCAGAGTCTGTTTATTCATTAATCATGGCAACTCTCAAAAACAAATAAAATATACAAATGAAAAGAGTTATTGTAAATGCTGTTTAAATGAACACAGAAACTTTTTACATTTGCTGTAACTGATTTCTGTTTTTTTTTTTAAAAAAAAGCAATGGCAGAGAAATGTTAATTCAAGCTGCATGCACTACAGCCCAAAAAATATTTAATGCAGCTTTCTACTTTATGCTCTCTAACAGGAGCCAAAATCAATACCTGTTGGTTTCTTAGCTAATGGAAGCAAGATGCCTTTTAAGCATTCTTTAATGTAGATGTTTAAGACTATTATATAGAAACAGAACAGTTAACAGAAACCAGCAGGAATAAGGTAATACTCCAAGATTTGACAAATTTAGCTAAAGTCAAACTTTAATTTGTCTCTAAAATATTCCTCTCCCCCTTGCACTTCTATATGGCTTTGATAGGATTAGAAACACTGAGACATTGAAATAATGTTTTCGACACAGTCAGAAAACAAACACCCTATTGAACTGTAACCTAGTGAAAATCGCTGTTACCAATTATAGGGAATTTTATTAAAGGAGACATATATGATTGCTGGAAACCCACCTAATATTGTAGGCAACTATGAATAATATATGGTGCTGGTTTTACTTTGGGCTAAAAATTATTTTTTTTAAAACTGTCCCTTTTATTTAAGCTTCTATAGATCTACTATGGTCCCTGTCTGTGTTTCAAATGAGGGGTGGCCGTGTCCTAATGATCCCTGCCAGCAGCACAGGAGGAGGGGGTAGCCAATCACAGCCCTGCCGGCTCACAGGCAAAAGACAGGTAAGGTTAGGTCCACCTAGATGCTGATTGGTTCCTGTCCTACAGTGCAGTGTACTGAGTGTCACTGCTCCCCTGCACCGCCAGAGAATTCAGTGGGCAGGAAGGCTAATAGGGTTTTGGAGTAATTTTTCAATAATTCAACCTGAAACATATTTTCTAAGCACAGTTCTTTAGTATTTAAAGTGTATAATGCAGTGGCAGATTCTTGTTTTTATACAATATGTAGATATTGGGGTGAAAATATAACCAGAATAATACAGACCTCTGTCTGCTGGATCTCAAAAAAATGATGACAATACATAAATGCCACATGCACACTTTCAACTCCACGTGCTCCTTGTATCTCCGCTAAAATTGTTGGTTATAATCATTCATGGCTTTGTTTGCCTTCTACTATAAACGTTTGTTATGTTAGATGGATCGTGCCACTTGTAGAGATATATAAATACAGAGTTTGGGATTTTACATTTTTTTGCATACTTTTATGTCTCCCATTCCAAAAATAAATTAAGGTCTTCTTGAAGTTATATTTACATTCAAATCTAAAGAATGCTAACCCTGTTCCCCAAAGAAAAATAACACTGGGATTTTTTCTCTGGATAAATGCGTGTTTTGCTTCTTACTGTTGCATTGTATGATCTAAAAGCAATAGCTAATTTTATTCCAAATATACAGTAAATCAATATAGATACTATATTTGAAAAAGTTTAACATCAGTCAACTAGAACAGTATAGCACACATTTCTATCATTGCAATAGTAAGCTAGAGTAGTGCTTGGCAACATCTTTGTACCAGTTACACCTTCACATTCAAATCCTAGATCCTATTTAAATTATGACGTAATCTAAGAAAAACCTATAAACTCTCAATGAGGCTGGGCCATAAAATTATCTCATAAAATCCTATACAGCCCTATTTGAACTGTGCTGATCAAGAGGGTCTTCACTCTTTCAGCTGCTTGATGTACATGTTCCTGATGGTTTATGATGGTTTTCAGAGGCTTGCTATTTAAGAACTGATTTTAAAAAAACTGTTTGTTTCTGTCATTAATTTCATCAGGTTCCACTCCTGTCTATTATAAAACCTTTGAAAGGTTTTGCTCAGTAAAAGAGATACAGTATATCTGAGTGATTTCATAGCAGAATCTTATTATGTTATGAGTAGGACACTACATTTGTGAACTCTTCTGCAGTTTTCTTCTGAGACTTGATAGATAAAAAATCTCAAACAAGCTTAAAGTTTAATGTGTAATAGCATTTTTCTCTTAACTGCTAGCATATTTACAAAAGAGACCCTTAATCAGAAAAAATGTATTGCTGCAGGTATTGGTAACAAGAGTTGTCTTTAATGGGGAGATATATACCCTTTCTGATGTTCATGGTTACACTTTTGGGGCTTGTGGACCACATCCTACACAAGGAGTATATGCAGATTTGGCCTATACTGTATTGTTTTTTGGTGGGAGGTAGGATGGATAGAATAGATCCCTCCTACAAATCTATTATAGCTTAACTTGGGTGACAAAATGCTCCCCTTTATCACACACCTCACCATAAAAAATGTCATACACAGGTCATTTCTCGATATTAACTGACTGTCTCAAGTAACACTGCTGATAAGGTCCCAGGAATGGAGAAGAGGTGGAATGGTGCACTGTTTTGGTTGCTGTTTGAAAAATTTCAAAAAAACATTCAACATCACCATAAAAATCTAAATGTTATTACTACATTTTTTTGATGCACATTTCTTGAAAAGCAGCAAAAACTTGAATCTGAATAAATGTGCCCCTAATTGTTTCAGAATAAAGTAGCAATGTTTTTTTTTATATGGTTATGGGAGTAAGTTGTACTGCAACTTTGAGGAGACCTCTTTGCCTCAAGCTATATGATATGTGCAAATTAAAGCAAAAATCCATTTTAATTAATTCAATTATTCTATTTGAAGGAAATGTATTACTAGGTTCATCAATCCTATATTGTGGGGTTTAAGACCAAGAGAAGAGTTTATGCCCACTATACTGGCCACACAAAGAATTCTTTTCAAAATCCATGAACAAAAAAAATCAAAAAAGCTTTTTTTCTTGTCAAGGACGATTACACTTTGCATTTTAGCTTTTGATAAATAGGTCCTTTCAAGTGGTGTAAAAATAATGCAAAAATAATAGAATACGTTAGGAAAAAAAATCTGCCCCTTTAGTTACTAGCTAGCAAGACTAACAGAGATTAGAAAATCCGAGTTCCGGTTCCCATATAGAACTAGGCACAGCTGAAATTTCACTTAATGGAAAAGAGAGAGACAGATGTTATGGCAGCTTAACTTCTCATAACTACTTAAGAGTATTGAGAGCCACCTGTTTCCCTGTGATACTTTCTCTTTAATCCATTGGGGATAAATATGCTCAAAAATAGTACTAGAGAACTACTGTTTGGCACAGAGAACAATGTAAAGCACTTAAGAAACCTTTGATTGAACCCTTTAAGCACAAATGATTAATGGCATATTGATTTGTTTGGGATAATAATCAAGAAATTCCATGACAACTTGAATGCAGCCTGTTTCCTTGACTTACTGCGATACAAATGCTAGCACTATTGCACAAGTTAAACAGGGTTCTTGTTGATCCTGTGGCCCAGCGGGGATAATTTATTATTTAATAAAACTCAAATTGATCTCATCTTTCAATTAAATCAAGCTCGAACAAACTCCCATCCATGGGGCAAATTCACTAAGCACCGAAGCGCCGAACGCTAGCGTCAATTCGATAGCGTTGGGCATTTTCGTTACTTCGCAAATTCACTAACGAACGCTGGCGTAGATTCGCTAGTGTTACTTCGCACCCTTACGCCTGGCGAATTTTCGCTACGGACGTAACTACGCAAATTCACTAATGCGTGCAGTGTACTGAACGCTACCTTTTACGCTAGACTTCCTTCACCACCTCAGACCAGGTGAAGCGGGATAGGGATTGCTTCAAAAAAAGTCAAATTTTTTTCTAAGTCCCAAAAAACGCTGGCGTGTTTTCTACATTATGGGTGATAGGCTGAAAAAGATTGAAAATTTTTTTAGGGCTCCCCTCCTTCCCCCCTACATTTCCTGACTCATGGTAACCTATACAGTGGGCACATGTGTAGGGCAAAATAAAATTTTTATTTGATGTTTTGAAGGTTTTCTAGGCATTTGTAGCGCCGTATGCAAATGAACCATCGCTAGCGCAACTTCGCTTTGCTTGGCGAATCAACGCTAGCGCAACTTCGCAAACTTACGCTACCCCTGTGCGCAACTTCGGATTTTAGTGAATTTGCGGAGCGCTTGCGAAACTATGCCTGGCGAAGTGCGGAGAAGTGCGGCGAAGTTGCGCCTGGCGCAACTTCGAATCTTAGTGAATTTGGCCCCATGATTTTATCTTATTTATCAATAAAACAACTCGACAACAAATTTGGGTCGGTAAAAAATTTGACGCCCAAATAGGTAAATTTTTTTCACCCAATTCCCCCCCGAATTTATTGGATTATCAGATGAAACCCAGCGCAATGGTTTACACATGACCTCGACAGGTTTGAGATGACGGATTTTCGAATTCAAACTTTTTGCAGCTTCGGGGTATAATAAATTGAAAAATTTTAGTTTTTTTCCCTCTAAAAATTCGAGGTTTTGCCCAAAAAAATGCAAACAAAACGAGTTTTAGTCAATAACCCCTAACAATTTAGACGTATAAATGGTGATTACATAAAGCAAACTAAATAAAAAGCAGAAAACAATGAAAAAAATATATATTTAAGGAAGCTTACCGCTTTCCATATGGGGTCCGGGTGCTCATGCTCCAAACCCTCAGCAGGGGGGGAAATACATACAAAACACGAAAAATAGAGCTGGCACTACTCCGGTACCCCAAAAATATGATCAAATCAAATAGAATCCAGGAGTCACGAAGTATTAATGAAGTAGTAAAAAAATTTTTTTATTATTGCATCTTGTATAAAAAATAAAAGCCTGATGCGTTTCGTGTCCACACAGGACACTTAATCATAGGCTCTATGATTAAGTGTCCTGTGTGGACACGAAACGCGTCAGGCTTTTATTTTTTATACAAGATGCAATAATAAAAAAAATTTTTTACTACTTCATTAAAAAAGATCGAATTTTTTTTTGGGGCTCCCCTCCTTCCCCCCTACATTTCCTAACTCATGGCAACTTAACTATACAGTGGGCACATGTGTAGGGCAAAAAAACATTTTTATTTGAACTTTTGAAGGTTTCCCAGGCATTTGTAGTGATTCTACGTATTCCTCCATTGAAATTTGAATTTGGCGCCGTATGCAAATTAACCATCGCTAGCGTAACTTCGCTTCGCGAATCATCGCTAGCGCAACTTCGCAACCTTACGCTACCCCTGAGCGCAACTTCGGATTTTAGTGAATTTGCGGAGCGCTGGCGAAGTGTGGCGAAGTGCGGCGAAGTTACACCTGGCACAACTACGAATCTTAGTGAATTTGCCCCCATATTTCAGGTCAGTACAATAGTCCAATACATTTCCAATGTATTACAGGTATAGGATCCCTTATCCGGAAACCCAATATCCAGAAAGCCTCGAATTAAGGAATTGCCGTCTCCCATAGACTCCATTTTATCCAAATAATCCAAATTTTTAAAAATGATTTCCTTTTTCTCTGTAATAATAAAACAGTACCTTGTACTTGATTCCAACTAAGATATAATTAATCCTCATTGGATGCAAAATCAGCCTATTGGGTTTATTTAATGTTTAAATGAATTTCTAGAAGACTTAAGGCATGAAGACCCAAATTATGGAAAGATCCGTTATTAGGAAAATCCCAGGTCCCGAGCATTCTGGATCCAGGTCCCATACCTGTATAAGTAAAATAGTGATAGGATATAACACAAATTTATAAAACATGTAAGTAATAATTTTACATTCTGTGATACCTCACAAAAATAAAGTAGTAGTTGTTTTAAAATGCAGTTACTGGCAGCAGGAATCACTAATGTAATGGTGTGTATACAAGCCTTACCCAGAAAAGATAGGCACAATCTGAAAGATTTTATCAAATGTTCTCAATTAGTATGAGTCGTCAAATTGTGAGATATTTAGACAGTCTCATGAATCATGCCTGTATAATAAAACAGGAACAGATGATATCTGTCTAGTTAAAATGAGACCCTTTAATTGCCATACCTATAATGTGTAGAGGTTGAAATGTTGAAAACATTGCAGGGTGAATTTAAAGTCTCTTTTTCCTAAGCTAAATATGTTCACACTTAATAGACATTAAGAAAACTCTAGGCCTTAATGACAAAGAGACATATGAATGGATATAAGACGCGGATGTATTTTTATTCATATTGCATCTTATTTGTTTATACTTGCAGCACGAGAAACGTATACTCCCTATATACAGTGTGTATATATATATATATATATATATATAGGACTGGCCAGATATGGGATGACTTTGACGTAGTTGGCCAGCTTAAATATATTGCAATATATGGACAAACAATCCCTGTGTTGTTTAAAGGGTAAGGCATTTTTCAGTAGCAGTATGCACAAAATGTCTCTGTCTTAAATATATTGATAATGGGTTGAGTGCAGAGGAATCTTGTATTTGTCTATATGTATTTTGTGGTCACACCCTCATTGCACCCCCGCCTAATGATTTTAAAAACTAGTGGTGAGCACAACTTTCCCTTGTTTGTTATAGTTCTACAAGAGCAGTGACCAGCTCCATGTTGTAGCTCCCACCCTCTCCAACTATAGTCAGGTGATCCCACTGGTGTCTAATAAAAGGGCAGCCAAGTTTGGGAGTTTTACTTTGAAAGCAGCTAGTAAGTTGCAGGTAAAACGTATTCGTCCCTTTTATAAAATGTATAATTAAACCATAGAATTCTTAATGAATCAGATGAAAATTGAGCATAGGACTGGCCAGATATGGGATGACTTTGACGTAGTTGGCCAGCTTAAATATATTGCAATATATGGACAAACAATCCCTGTTTTGTTTAAAGGGTAAGGCATTTTTCAGTAGCAGTATGCACAAAATGTCTCTGTCTTAAATATATTGATAATGGGTTGAGTGCAGAGGAATCTTGTATTTGTCTATATATATATATATATATATATATATATATATATATATATATATATATATATATATATATATATATATATATATATATATATATATATATAGTATGTAGGGACCCATACATTTAATTCCCTCCCTAAAGTGATGACTTTTTCAACCCGCACCTGACCCTAACCCAACTTTGGAACTGAACCGTGCTTCCGCATTTCTTTATATACCCAGCTTCTATAGTGAGCATTTATAAATAGACACAGTCATTGACGGAAATGGGGTACTTTTAGGCCCGCACCCACCTGTGGCTAGAATATTTTGTGCAACCTGCCCAACCTGTGGGCCCCATGGGCTTCTACCACTACCTCCCTATTAAATCCCTATACTTTTTGCAAGGCAAAAGACCATGAGGTAAATTTACTAAGTGGCGAAAATTCACTAGCGACGGCTTTGCAGCCACCGCAACACTTCGTCAGGCGAAAATTCACTTAGACAGTGCTAATTTACTAGAATGCAAAGTTGCATCCTGGGCGCCGAACGCTGGCAAATTTTTCGGCAATGCAAGCAAATCAAAGCGAAGATGCGCTAGTGTTCAATTCTGCCTAGCACAACTTCATTAGAAGTCTTCTCTCAGGCTTAATTTGCATACAGTGGGAAATTTAAAGTTGAATGGAGCCATGTTACATGTTGCAGCAAATACATTACATTTCCACTGATAACCACACATATCCAGGGAACCTTAATAAAGTCAATAGAGTTGTTGTAATGCCCTACACATGAGCCCACTTTAAAATTATGTTCCATATGTTAGAAAATATATGGGGGAAACCGGGTACCCAAAAAACATTTTATGCCTTTTGCAGCCTAACACCCTGAAAAAATGAAAAGACGCCAGCGTTTTTTGGACTTAGAAGATTTTCCACTCAAAAATGATGATGTAAGTAACTGAAGATTGAGGATGTTCACACCATTGCACTTCTCCTGGTCTAAACTGGTGACGGCAAGTCTGGCGAAAGAGGTAACGTTCAAATCCGCATCTTAGTGAAGTTAGAGTGTGTTAGAGTGCAAATCACCGCTAGCGTCTATCTTCTTCGTAGCCTGTGCCCGTTAGTAAATCTGCGAAGTGACTAAAGTCGGTAACGCTGGCGAATTGTCGCCAGCGTTAGTCACTTCGCCCTTTAGTAAATCTGCCCCCATGTTGCTAGTTATCTAATAATGATAATTTCAGTGTCATCTGCATAAAAATGGTGCTAAATACTATACCTACTCGTTGTGGGTCTATTAAATATTTGTTTATTTGCTGTAGAATGTAATAACTATATGTAAGCATGCTTGCCCATTAAGAAAAAAACAAATGCAAACAGTATGTTTTACAGCAACCAGTGAACTGCTCCCACAAGTGACAGATACTTTCCTATTAATATTTTAGGAGCAATTCTTTTGTCAGCTGAAGACTCTTGGAATGAATTCCACTTTATCTCTGATTTTGTAAAAAGAAATGTTTTGTCAGTGTGCTAAAAGTATTTATAAGTCATTGGAAATGCTTTGAACTTTTAATTAAATCTGATATGTTTTTCATGAATCTCAAAGACTCAGACTGCTTTCTTCAACAATGTAGCAGCAATAAATTATCTATGGGGAAATGTAATAAAATTCTCAAAGAGAACACATTTGCAAATAAAAATTCACATGTCGCAATGTAATATCCTTCATTAGGCTTTTATTGCATTGTGAATCTTAATTGCGCATTGCAAACCTGCTTGAAGGTGGTGTAGCAACTTTATACTAAGAAGTTTTATTATGTACAATGTACACTGGCGCCAACTATAAAATTAGCACTCAATTAGCTCACAAAGGCAAAATTCATCCCATTGCGAACATTTATTAGCATTGTGAACAAATTGCAAACGATTTTTGTGTTAGCGAATTATATTACAGTTCCCCATATGAGCCTCATTACCAGAATACTGCATACTGACAACCTGCATTGTATAACTGGCATTGGCCTAAAGGGATTACACATTATCTTGCCAGGGTGTGATCTAAATCAAACACTTGCAAAACCTCAATTCTAAACAGGTGTTCTAAATATCAACCAATTTACTGATAGTCCAAAACTGCACAATATCATAGCAAAAATAAAAGACATTTAACATTAACCCTTAAATAGATTGTAAGCTCTTTGGGGGACCTCTTCTCTACTGTATATTGAAAGCTCTTAAAGGAAAACTATACCCCCAAAATGAATACTTAAGCAACAGATTATTTATATCAAATTAAGTGTCATATTAAATAATCTTATCAAACTGGAATATTTATTTATGTAAATATTGCCCTTTTACATCTCTTGCCTTAAACCACCATATTGTGATGGTCTGTGTGCTGCCTCAGAGATCACCTGACCAGAAATACTACAACTATAACTGTAACAGGAAGAAGAGTGGAAGCAAAAGACAGAACTCTGTCTCTTAATTGGCTCATGTGACCTAACATGTATGGTTTGTTTGTTTTGTTTGTGTGCACCGTGAATCCTAGGATCCCAGGGGGGGCGGCCTTATTTTTTAAAATGTCAATTTTCTATTCTAGATTACCCAATGGCACATACTACTAAAAAGTATATTATTATGAAAATGTTTTCTTTACATGAAGCAGGGTTTTGCATATGAGCTGTTTTATGAAATATTTTTATGGAGACCTACAGTGTTCGGGGGGTATAGGTTTCCTTTTAAGCATAGACATAAATTTTTACTGTATAACTTAATACAACGATACCCCTGTTTGTGTTCACACCTTGTAAAGCACTGTGTACAGTTGTAGTGCTGTATAAATTAATATACATACTGTACATACATACAAATAAAACTGTACAAGTAATAGTCACAATTAAAACTTTTTTGGACTCGAACTTTGCAAACTATGGATCTGAAGATTTCCCTTCTTTTGGAAATAATTCTTTATCACGACCTCTTATTAAAAAATGGGCACAGAATCAATTACCACATATCTCAATTGTGAAGCTGTGTGACCCGCCTCCATAAATTGTTGTGATCAGGAATAGGTTGCATTGTTTTGCCAATGTATAACAATCGACCCTGGTATTAATTCAGATAACATATGAACTAGCACATGTATATATTTGATAAAATAAATAATTTTTCCTGTAAGGATGTAAAATTGTGCCACTATAAAGGTGGCCATACATGGGCAGATTAAAGCTGCTGATATCGGTCCTTTAGTCCAATTCTGCATCTTATCTGCCCGTGTATGGGGGCTTCCAATGGTCTTCCCGATCGATATCTGGCCACGATATCGATTGGGAAGGTTTCATTTTTCCGGCGATCAACCCGTCGGAGCCCATTGCTCCTCATTGTAATCCGATTATTCGGACCTAGGGTTGAACGTTCGTAATATAGCCCTGCGTTTGTGCAAAAGATCTGCTCATTTGGTGATGTCGCCAAACGTGCGTATGCTATAGTCACAGTGTATGGCCAGCTTTAATTCCATTATTGCACTTTGCACAATTAAGACATGGATACATCCCATCCAGTGCAAGAGATTTTCACATATATGTTTTGGCCATCTATATGATGGTGACAGAGGCTCCTTTAACTCCACAACATCGGGATACACCTCAGTGAGTAAGGGTCAATGTTTTTTCATTGTATGAAAAATCTTTTTCATCAAAGGGTGTGATGGATGAGGTATGTAGAAATGGAACTCTCAAATTATGTCATAAATAACTTTGATATAAATATTAACCTTTTACATGCCTTAAGTTAATAACGAGCATTAAAAACTAAATGCTATAACAAATAAATACTACAGACATCAATAAAACCTAATTTCCTTAAAAAAATAACTTAATTCTATAGCTACATAAAAACTTTTAAGGATTTTTTTCTGCATTTAAATATCCAATATTGTTCTCTCTGAAGAATTCTTATGTCCCCATCTCTTTTCAATGGGGTATTTCTTACAACTTCAATATCTGACACTGCATACTGCATGGATCACAACCATGCTCCTTGTAAAATGCTGTTGTAGATAAGTCAAGTGTTTGTTTGCCTTGATTAACTTAGGGACATTTAAAATTACATTTATGTGCTCCAAGATCAGCTTCTTAAAAGGATGGGTTGTCTTACCAATATACTGATAACCATAAGTACAAGTTGCCAAATAAATTACATCCTTGGTGGTACAGGTAATATAATCTCTGAGCCTGATGGACTTTCCCATTTGCAAAGCCACAAACGTAGCCTTTTCTTCTAAGAAACCAGTGCCACATTTACGATTCCCTATGACATACTCATAGTATTTGTTGTGAATCTCTCCATTCCAAACTAGGAGCTAGCCTATGGTTTCCCTTTATTAACGCCACCCGCGTTTTGCCACGATTCCATGCCTGATGAGTTTATTCGCCCATCACTACTAGCCATAGTTCTCTCTAAATCAATGATCTTCATATTCCTTATCTATAAATTTCCTAGATAGACCTTTTAGCTTGTTTGTCAAAATCAGCCACTATACTACAATTCCTCCTAAACCATATTAAAAACTGGCATAAGGGATATTGTTAATACAGTGCAGAGGATGCATTTGTTTTTTTAAGTGCATTTTGAAGATTGCAATGAAGCTACAAAAACACCTTATAATTAATAAGGAAATTCACATTGAACAGGTCATCGATATAACGCTACCACTTGAATCTTGGAACTTTCTAATATTTCCTAACAGCCTATATACCCCTATCCTTCAGGATGGGAGTGTATAGACTATTAGGGGCAGATTTATTAAGGGTCGAAGTGAATTCAAAGGAATTTTCAAAGTAAAAAAAAAATCGAAATTCAAAGTCATTTTTGGATACTTCGACCATCGAATAGGATTCTACGACTTTGAATTTACTTCGACTTCTATTTGAAGTAAAAATCGTTCGAATATTCGACCATTCGATAATCGAAGTACTGTCTCTTTAAAAAAACTTTGACTTCAATACTTCGCCAAATTAAACCTACCGAAGTGCTATGTTAGCCTATGGGGACCTTCTAGAGCAGTTTTCTAAGTCTTTTGAGGTCGAAGGAAATTCCTTAGATCGGTCGCTAAAATCGGTCGATTCGAACGATTTAATCGTACGATCGAACGATTTTCGTTCGATCGAACGATTGTCAGGTAAAAAATCCTTTGACTTCGATATTCGAAGCTTATGTTACTTAAGTAACAAGTAGTCATGAGCGAATTTGACCTGTTTTGCTTTGCAGAAAATGCTGAAAATTTGCCGAAAGGCATTGAAGTCTATGGACAACAACATATATTTTGATGCATGACAATTTTTTTCACCCTTTAGAGTCTATTGGCCGTCACTTTCACGGTGAAACTCAGCGAAAAATGTCACTCACCACAAGTAACTTGTCAGGAGCAAACAGGGGTGTGGGGTTTAAACTTAGGGCAAACTCTATTAATCTTCAATAAATGAAAACCTTAAGGTAAATTCCACTGATCCCTGACTGGATCCCCGAGTGAAATGACTAGTTAATGGGCCCCACAGCAAGATCATTGGGCCCCTAAACTTTAGGAACAAGACATTTTCTATAATCATATCTTGCAGATGCTTATTAGTCAAAGTTCCACTTGGTCTTCTACAAATGCTGGGTTACGGATTATGCTGCATTAAAGACAGTAAAACATACCTTTGCTGCTTAGACAAGTTATTCTCTTGTAGACTTTCCTGTTTCAATCCTGGATATGTATGTGCCATTGAATTAATGGTCCTTGATACTAAGGTTATGTGTGTCTCAAGTGTTGATTAGTTGGTTAAAAGCAAGTTGTATAAATGTATTTTGCTGGAAAATTAACAATCTCTGGACAGACATTTGATCATAAGATAAAGAATAGGTATAAACTGTAGCATCACTTTTCTAATATGAACTAGTAAAACAATTGTCAAAAATAACACCACAATATGATATATGTTAATTGATTCTGTGCCAGTGTTGATAGGTGGTCTCTTTTTGTGGAGGCTAATCTGTCTTATACCTTCATTATTCTCTGCCTATGAAATGGCTTCTCTTGCAGTGTTTCCCTATAACTTGTACTGATTATTTTTCCATCTATGTTAACAAGGTGTTCAGTCCCTGCTGATGAAAATAAACCTACAACAGGATGTTACAACCATCATATTTCACAGAAATTTCACTAAAACTGAGACTTGGGGAAACGTTCATCTTTCAGCAGAACAATGATCCCAAACAGAAGGCTCAAGAGCATAAGTTCCTTATTTCAATCAACTAGTCTAAAGTCCTTATGCCATCTGACTAGTCTAAATAATTTCAGATCTGTTTAAAATAATGGCCCAAAAAACTAAACAGTGTGCAAACCTGGCATAAACTTGCCCCAAAATCTTAAAGCCATTATTTCTCCAAAAGGCCAAGACACTGTCATATTTATTATGCTGTGTAAAAGTTGAAAAAACGTTAAACTGGAAAAAGCTGTGTAAAATAAATGGTGAATTTATCAAGACGTGCGCTGTGTGAACTGCAGAATTGCTTCTGGTGATACGCATAAAAAAAATTACACCGTCTTTTTACACAGCAAAGTCTGGTGATGTGTGGTGTATCATACCCCTGAATGTCTATTTAAATGGCTGCTTTTTTTTAATTGGCACTTGGGTTCCAATATGTTAGACACCGCTCAGCGAGCCTTTTTGCTTACTTAAGGCTTAGCTGGTGAGTTACATTACTTTTTTGTTTTGTTGTGGTACTACCTTTGTTGCCTGAATTAAATTGGCAAGTAGAGAGCTTACTATTGTAACATTATATCAATGGTATGTGGTCAGGATCAGCAGTGGAATTCATGGGCGCCATCTTCTTGTCTTCGGAAATCTACGGGAACCAAGTGTCGTATTGGTGCATGTGCAGTTGGAGCAACTTTCTGTTTTGCAACAACTGCACATGTTCCGAATCTCACGGCAATTGCTGAAGTGATGGGATAAGACCCAAAGATTACCGAAGCGGCTGAAGATGGCACCTGTGAACTCCGCTGGACAGAATCTGCACCGAGGGGTAAGTAAAGACTTAGGGGCATTTGCCCAGGATAGCAGCTAGGCTGCGGGGGGGGGGGGAATGGAGTCTATGTAAGGTCGGGGGGTAGGGTTTTTTTAACTTTAGGGTTTGCTTCTCCTTTAAAAAAAACAGGGATTGTTTGTCCATATATTGCAATATATTTAAGCTGGTCAACTACGTTAAAGTCATCCCTGGTATGGCCAGTCCTACACTCAACTTTCATCTGATTCATTAAGAATTCAGTGCTACATTATACACTTTACAAAGGGACTAAGTTTTACCCGCAACTTACTTGCTGCTTTCAAAGTAAAACTCCCAAACTTGCTTGCCCTTTTATTGGCCGCCACTGGGATCACCTGACTATAGCTGGGAAGGGTGGGAGCTACAACATGGAGCTGGCCACTGCTCCTGTATAAACTATAACAAACAAGGGAAAGTTGTGTCTACCACTAATTTTTAAAAACAGTAAGCGGGGTGCAATGAGGCTGTGACCACAAAATTATATATATATATATATATATATATATATATGTTGTCGTTAGGCCACTATCAGAATATCTGGGAAAGTCCAGGCAGAATTTTACATATCTCCCAGGTTCCGTGACTGCTAGTCCATCCTGGGTATTTTAGGTCTACCTAAAAGGCATCTCAGGTGGATAATTAAAAAGGCAGTTCAAGTCAGAAGAGACAGCTGGGGAAAAGACAAGAAAGTTGCCTGTGTGAGCTCACTGAGTGGCTTGGAATCTCCACAAGGTTTGGAATTTATTTTCTGGATATTCTCTGTTTTGGGAGATAGTCCATAGGCCTACTCCTAGTTAGTTACGACAACTGACCTGTGTTAGTTAGAAGCCCATTAAGTGGCAAGGATTTTATTTTGAATTGTTTATTTTGTTTATTTGTCTCAAGTGAAAATAAACCTGAAAATACTGCACTGGCCTGCTTTACCCCCAGAAAGTTGGTTCCAACTACCTAACCCCCGGAGGATGAGGGCACAAAATAAAGCAACAAAAGGCAGTATAGTGTTGCAGAGACTGTGAATTAAAGCCAGCACAGCTCATCTCGCCTCTGTCCCCCACCGTTTCCTCTTCCTGTGCGTGTGCAAGTGTATGCATGTGCACATAGTGGCGCGTCCGGTCTCAAGTACTAGCACTGGAGATTGGTGTATGGGAGAGCTTGCAAATCTCCCACTGTCTCCAATGCTGGTAACCAATTACCTGGATACTCTGCACTTCTGTGCACTTTAGGCTTTAATTCGTGGGGAAAAGTTGTTTCTTTTGTACATGTTAATGTTTAAACCAGTTCAAAGTAACATGTGGAAATCTACCTGTTTTCCTTACATTTTGTAAGCTGAAATAGAACTCAAAGTCTGGGCAATTTACATTGTACTTGCCAGACACTCTGTTATTTGCTCTGAGAGCATTAGAGCCTTTTTCTCATTATTATTGCTTTAGGGCTAGCAGTGGAGCAATTTAGTTAGAGATAAAAAAAGAAGAAAGTAGAACTTGCATGGTCCTTAAGGTGGTATTAAAAGTATATTTTATTGTCTGACTATTTTATGTATAGCAAACTAGCATTAATAATTAATAGCTAATCAATTATTTACATCAAACGTTCTGCATATTTAAGCTCCTCTACAAATATGTATACTTAATATTACCAATGATTTAAACAATGTAACAAAGTGAAACCATTAACTGTTATCTATATCTTGAAAATAAAAAAAATGATGCTTTAAAGAGATACTGGGGTTCATGGATGTAAAGGATCAAAGTAAACGAAAAAAAAGGGAGGGGGGCTTTTGTATTTTTTCCTCCAAAATCCCAGCATCACTATATCTGCCTTAAGCTAATACAAGATTTTGCTCCAGTCGCTATGGGTATTCCTCTTATGGTGGCCCCCATTTGCACATTTTTAATTAGATTCTTAGTTGGTTTAGCAAAAAATAGCAGAAAGGTATCTTATCTCAACCCAGATGAGAGGTAAAGAAAGCAGGGGCTGCCCTTACGTTAGGGTTTCTTTTATTTCACTCACTCTATTTCCACTGAAGGTGGATTTAAGTTTAAGTTTAAGTAAAACAATATTATGGCTTTTGACCTTTTCATTACATGGCAATCTAATCTTCTGAATGACAGGTCACACTGTTTCTAGTAGCCCAGGAACGTGGTGGCCAATCTGGGGTATCTAGACAATATTTTAATTTTTAATTCATTTTAAAAAATTACATTTTTTTAATGCAGTACTTATTTTTTGGAAAAAATAAATTGTCCGAGTCCTTGCCACATGCATTATACATTTGGGAGAAAGAACTCAGACATAATAATCTCAGCACTGCTGCTATTTAGCCTTGACTACTATTATTCTGCAGAATGTAGAATGGCAATTTGTCAGGCATGTTTGCCTGAAACAATATATAAGCAATGTAGATATTCAATATGTTAAAGAATAAATTAAAGAATATAACAATACTTGTTGATTTCCTTAAATACTAGGAAAGTAGAAAGCTCATATGGCACTACCACTTTTCTCAAATATGTGATCTGTTTTGGAGGCTCCCACATATGTCAATGAAAGTCATTGAACAGGTTGTTTTTGGCAGTAATGAAGCAGTACCTGCAAATGTGCAAATTTACAAAAACAAAACTCCACCCAATGCCCATCTAATGGAGATCAATATACATCTATACATCACCCTCACATTGTAACAATTAAATGTATCTTTATAACAGCTCCCTTTATAAGGCCATCCCAACTTAAACTGAAATTACTCTAATTGGTTGTTTTATAATGATCTTTGTTTTCATACCATGTTGAATGTTCCATTCCACTTTTGTAAACTGTATACTTAAACATTTTCTTTTCTTTTTAAAAATGGTGTGGAGATGCAGTGATTAGGTTAAAAAAAGTACTAGATTATGCTTGCTCATACAAATTTGCTTTTCCAATCTGTATGCACTAGTATTATAACTTGTGTGCACAAATGAAAGAGCAAAGTTTAGAGGAAACATGGCTCATGAACTCAGATGCTAGATAAACATTGGCAATTCCGTCTTGCTTGGGGTTTACAAGACTAATTTGATTGGGAATTTAATTTGGAAGATTTATTAACATTTTCCTGCGCAGCAGTAAGTAGCACTGGCTAGGAAATTAATACTTTCCTTAAGCACTATGAAAGTATAAAATTCATATGACGTTTGCTTTTCAGTTCTGTGCTTGAGATATTTTTACCACTTTCTATATTTGCAACTGTTTTCACCAAATGAAAACTGTCTAGGTTATTTTGATTTTATAAAATAAAGGGAATATTTACCATAGAGACTGTACTATGATAATGTGTTCAGTTTGGCAGCACAGAGACTGAATGCAGCCCGTACAGATAGGCTTTTGATTTCAGAAAGTCCAATAAATGCAATATATACTGCTCCTTAGAGTCCTACATCTCTGATGGATCCAGTAGCATTAAAGGATCACTGCAGCAAATTCAGAATTAAAACATTTTGTCCAGCACTTTCTTAACAGTACACATTATTTTCAGACACATTTTAGTAAGTCCCTTTGACCTTGTACAACAATTGCCACATGGTTTCTCTGGGGGGGGGGTCTCCTGGGAAAAGGTGTGTGTTTGGTCCAAACAAATGCTTTCTAAAAAGCAATAAATAATAAATATAATTGTAAATAATAACGTGGCATATTTAGAAGTTACTGGGTCCCAGAAAAATCTCTATATTGCTCCCAATCCTTTCTGAAGATCAGTGTGGTATTAATATTGATACACAAAATCCATGAATACCTTGTAAATGATATCCTTATAAATGGTGATTAGTGATGTCATCAGTTATAAACAGTGAGTAGTAATGTCATTTTTGTCACATGACTCACTAAAACTTGTGTATTATAATAAATAAAATACCCCTTGTTGGCCTTGTGCTTTTATATGGTCATGAACTCCTCAGTGACTTATAATATCCTTATATTTTACAATCGGGGGTACTTTATTCACTATATTATGCTTTAGTCATGACCCCTGCTCAGCAGTCTATAATTATGGTCCCCAGGATCTTGTACAGTATGTTGAATATTGTCACAATTGTGTATAAATGTTTATCTGTGTAGTGGCTACATGCAGGCACTCTGCAAGACTAGGGCACTTTTATTAAAGTAAAAATTTTACTTCAAGGAGAAATAAAGCCCCCACCCTGAGTTTTTAACTAATTGCCTACCCACAGAAGCACCCTGCCCCCATCTGAACCGCATCAGTGCCTGTACTGAATAGCTGAATAGTGAATGTTTTCAAATAACATGTAGAATTTTCCATTACATATTTGCAGATTGTGTACCGCAGTGCTTAGTTTCAAGAAAGTACTAGATCATATGTTCTCATACAATTTTTTCTTTCCAATTTTCTGTATGCACAAATATAACTTGTGTGCACAAACGTAAGAGCAAAGTGTAGAGGAAACATGGCTCATAAACTCAGATAAATATTAGCAATTGCATCTTCCATGCGGTCAACTAGTCTGGATTCTAGAACAATTAGAAATGTTTGTTAAGATTTTTCTGTGTAAATTCAAGTAAAATTGACATTTTTAAAATACGTTTACATTATCACATTTTTTTTCAACAAAAACAAAGTGTTTTTTGAAAGGGCAGATTTTAATCTTCCTCCAGTGTTTTTCATGTGGTTACTGTACCTGCTCTGAGATGGCTTTAACAATTATAATGCTTATAAGTTAAAACGTTCATCCTTTAGAAAACACCACATTGCCATTTTTAAACATGCCCCAGGTATAATTTACACCAATATAAGTTGTACTAAGAAATGGTACAAGGAAAATCAAATAGTGTTATAGTGTGCATGCATCTGTCTGACTAGAGCAATGGGATACCTTGGACAAGTCCAGTGCCACTATTGCAATGCAGCAAGGTGAGAATGTTCCATTAAGGGGAAGATTTATTAAGGGTCGAATTGAATTCTACTGTACTTTTTACAAATTTGTTTATGGTCAAAACTCTCAAATTTGAATTGTAAATTATCTGATTTGAGTTTTAATTCCAATGCAAATTTTGAGATTTATAATACTCTGGCCCTTTAAAAACTCAAATTCGACTATTCGCCCCACCTAAAACCTTCTGAGTTCATGTATAAGTCAATGGGAGAGGTCCAGGGACCAATTTGGACATGTTGCTAGCCTCCCTGATATTCAAGTTTTTTTCTGAGAAAAAACTCGTATCAAATTTAGTCAAATTTGATTCTAATTCGATTCGAGTTTTCAATTCGGTAAAATTTGTACAAGTTTTAGATATTATTATTATTTTTTTACTAAATAACCCCCAATCGAATTTTGAGTATATTCGCTTTTAAAGTACCGTATATACTTGTGTATAAGCCGACCCGAGTATAAGCCGAGGTACCTAATTTTACCTACAAAAACTGGGAAAACTTATTGACTCACGTATAAGCCTAGGGTGAGAAATGCAGCAGCTACTGGTAAGTTTCAATAATCAAAAATTGAGGCATGAGTGGGTTAAATGTTTTTGAATATGGTTGCTAAGCTCTTAACTAGGAGTGATGGGAGTTGTAGTTCAGTTCAGGCATGATAGGAGGCCACCTGTTATCTACTGGAACTATTATAACTACTAGTGGCTGCACACTCAAACACACTCTGAGAGTGACTCACTACCTTGATGTCCGCAGTCCTGCCGGCTGGGGGGGGCAGACATATGATTTACAATACCTGCAGACTAATTGCTGAGAGAACAGCTAGTGAGGGAGGGAGGAAAGTGCCCTTACCTGTAAATAAATGTGATTGCCGCATGTGCCTCAAAGCCTGCATTCACAGTGGGAATGTGGGAGGGGACACAGCTCGGGACGGTCAGCCGTCTCGCTCTCTCTCCCCTTTACTGTACAGTGCGTGGGGCTAAGGGAGGGAAGCGTCGTGTGCAGGCAAAAAAAACAGTAATAAATAAAATCACTGACAGGTGGGAACGATCGCAGCCGCACTTGTGAGCTCAGAAAGAGAGAGAGCTCAGGAGAAAGATTCGTGCACCTCTTACCCTCTGAAAGTTACAGAACTTTTCCCTGACTACGCTAATTACGGTATGTCACATGGCGAATCTGTAAACACACAGCTTCTGAGCATCGGATTGGACAGGGATAAAGGGGCGGGCCTTTTTTCATTGGCTACTCAAAATCCATCAGGAAGTGCGCAACTGCCGAGTGCCCTGCAGTATCCCACAGCTCACATGCGCCATAGATTTCACTCTGTGCATCATTACATCGAGACTGTGGATTTACAACAGTAAATGGCATCCAGGACAGCAAGGAGTTATAGCTGCAGGTCAGAAGCACAGCTATCAGCAGGGAAGAGGCACGCACATCAATCAGATAGGTAATTTTTTAAGTGACCCGCGTATAAGCCGAGGCAGCGTTTTTCAGCTTATTTTGGGTGCTGAAAAACTCGGCTTATACACGAGTATATACGGTAGTTTAAAAACTAACATGAATTCAAAATTTGACCTATGATAAATGTGCCTCTAAGTGGTTGTATATGTGAAATTACCCTCACTAAATTTAAAGGAGAATTCAACCCTGGATTAAAAAAACCTGTACCCCCCACCCCAAGTAGACCTCCCTCCCTCCTCCCCCAGGCTAACTACCCCCCCCAGGAAATGCCCCATACTTTATATATGACTCTGGGTTGTCGGTAAGCTGACTGGGAGATCGGCAATTTCCGTGTAATTCCTCGCATGCGCAGTTGTCGAAAACCGGCAAACTACTCCAACTGCGCATGCGCCGAAAATACTGATCTGCCAGTCAGCTTACAGAGGAGCTGGAAGATGGATGCGTGAAACTCCGCTGGAAGAATCTGCACCGAGGGGTAAGTATAAAGTATGGGGCATTTCCCCGGGGGGGGGGGAGTTAGCCTGGGGGGAGGAGGGAGGGAAGTCTACCTGGGGTGGGGGATACAGGTTTTTTTTTTAATCCAGGGTTAAATTCTCCTTTAAAAGGCAAAATTATAATTTTTTTACTGAACATTCAGCTCTTCTAGTGCAGAAAGGCGACCATCTCAGGTGGCATTGGAGTCAAAAACACTGTTGGACTTAAAGGCTCGGCACTCTGCAAGAAATTCCCCAGGGCTGGTGCATTTTTAAAAGTGGCGGTTTAGGCTAGAAGGGAGGAGATTTTAGTCAGTGTTGTTTTTTGTCCTTAATAATTTACACACACTTTCTAGTTTTATAGCATTACTTCTATAAACAGTTTGATTTCCAGTTGATGTCATTCTGCACTCATCCATGTGGCAAAGTACAGCAGATACCCCAGGACCTTGTAATTGGCTACATCTGGACCTATTTGTAAAAGCTACAGTTTTTTTTAAATCCATTTGTAATTTTTCCCAAACCACAAAATGTACTAGAGAAATCACATTCTAAAGTCTAAATATTTTTAGGCATATTATAAAATGAAGCCATGTGTTCAGCATTTTTTCTCATATTATACTCGTAACCTTGAAAGATATCATGCATAGTTGTCGATTTTGCACATAGAAATTGCCAAATATAACTTACCCTAGTATGGATCCAAAAATAGTGGAGTTTTTCTTTTTCTTGCAATATTTTCTGTTGCCAATACAATATCTTTTCTGAAAGACTATAGGCAGCATGTTCATACAGTGATGATTGGACGTATAATTACCACTTGATATTATCAATCAACAAGTGGGGGCTTCAATGCAAGATCCATCCTGCACAATAACTGACTTTATTATCTGGAGTATAAAAATAATTTCCTACTATAATAACCTTCTGTTGAAAACATGTTGGAATCCCACTAAGGTATAAGGGCGTATTTACAGGACATGGTTTAAAACTGCCAATATTTTCTCACATGTTCCCTATAGGTGGCCATAGGTCATGAAGCAATTACTTTTAGGCGTCAGACAAGATGGATAATATAATAATACCATGCCAATCCACCCAAATCCTTAAACAATGACAGAAAATACATAATTGGCATATAAACATAATCATTTATGGGCCAAACTCCATTGCAGTGGCAGGGTATTGGCGGCACATGTTGTGACAGACCTTTAGTGACAATGACATCTCTATAGCAAATATTTACAGTATAGTAAAAAAAAAGAAAGTGTTATTTTATTGTAAATAATTACCCTGAGCAAATTAGGTCTTCTAACGCAGTGAATTTAGAATACAAAATATATGTGAAGATAAATAATGCTTCCAACACAGTATAACCTGCTACCATTTGTTTTACTGACAATATGTAGGGAAAAATATAAACCGTACTAATGAATAGATTCTTAATCCTCTTTTATGGACAATAAATAAATAATATAAGCCCTATTCATCTTTTTTTAGTACATCAAAAGGATGGGGGTAGTAAAAACATGCCGCATACTATATATAGCAGTTATATATGAAATAATTAGCAAACATTATAAAAATCTCAGCAAGATGATTTCCATAAATAACTGAACTTCAGTAAATTACTGAAAAAAATATGACTGAAATTTCCAGTGCCCAGACTTGTCTAATGAAATTGCAAAGATTATAATTTTCTTTGGCATGAAACAATACTTGCCTTTCCCTTTTAATTAGAAACTTATTGGTACAAGTATTCTGTTTACAGGGCCAGTTATTCCGACTTCTGCCACCTGTGCCTCAAGCTCTGGAGCACAGTCATTATTCTTCAACACTCAATTAAAAACATTACGTAGGATTAGCATAAGATTAACAGGCCCACTGCGCCCTGGGTTTGATACTTGTCATAATTCCATTAAGTATTTAATTTATAAAAGCAGAGCTCACTAATACTCTTGCCATATAAATATAGATTTGAAGCTGGAAATCGTCATAAAAGAAAATATTTGTATTTAGTTTTTTTGAAAAAAAAATAACATTAAAATATACTATTGTGAGTGAAGCTTTTATATTATACAGTTCTCAAGGCAGGAAGTATAGAAATGAGTTGATCTCTTCTCCTTTGTTCAGTAATGCCTCCTGTCCTGTCTGTCGCAGGTGGGTACCATGCTTGGCCAGGGCACAGGAAGATTTCAGAGCAGAGCCATGCACTCCAGAACGGCCGGACCTCCCTCCCTGACTCTGCTCGAGAGCAGAAAAAAGGTACCCTCGGGGGGGCTGGATTGGTGTTGAGGCTGGGGGCCTAAGGTGTCTTTGCGGCTGGGGTAGGGGACAGGGGGGGGTGCTGAAGCAGTCTGACTCTGCTGGCAGAGCAGGGCAATAAGTGTGAAAAACATGGTGGCTTGCTTTAGTTTTCTTGCACTATGCACCATAATTCACCATCAGTAAATGAGCACAAGAAAATTGTACAGGAGACTTTTGAGGAAAAAAATCTTCTGCCACAGACATTACATTTCCAATTTGGATTAACTGGAAGTGGTTGCCACCAGGCATCAATGTGGTTCTCCATACGAAGACTGTAGCCATTTATAATTTCTGCCTAACAGGATCTACTGTAACATCTACTGTACTGTGCCCTACACTCCAAATCTGTCTCTTTTTCTCTACTACTTTTTGTTAATTAGTCTGTGGAGCTCATTAAACAAAGCATTGCTATGTCTGTTTAACATGAACATACCCCCACTTCCATGTAATGCCAACTAGTTATACTTAGCATAAACACTCTTTCTCCATAAAACCTAATTTACTACCTAGCTCAATTTACTTTTATGAGAAACATCCATCCTTTGGACTGGGGAATTATATAGTTTACATCAGAAAAGTGAGTTAAAAGCTATAAAGATTTATGTAGCATGGTTGCAAAGTTAAAGTACATAAAAATACACAAATTAGAAGAGACAAATCATAATTTAGAGAGAGAATGGCAATTGTGGAATATATATATATACTTAAAAAAATTAATGTGTGTATGTACCCCATATGTGTACACACAAATACTTTCTATATTAAAAATATCTTTATTGTAATGCCCCTGTGTAGTGATGGGCGAATTTGCGCCGTTTCGCCGAAAAATTAGCGAATTTCGCAAAATCGCGCCGGCGCCCGTTTTTTCGATGCCGGCGCCCGTTTTTGGCGCCGGCGTCCGTTTTTTTGGAAAAATTTTTTTTGACGCCGGCGAATTTTCGCGGGCGTTTGGCGAATTTATTTGCTGCCGGCGAATCGCGCAAATTCACCGCGAATTTGCACCTGGCGAATAAATTCGCCCATCACTACCCCTGTGGATTCAGATGGCCCATTCGTTATTCTCTTGGTTCTTTCACAGCACAAGAGAAGACTTGTGATGGCATCTAGTCATTTCTGCTATTTTTTTTTTGGTACACTGTACAATACCAACATTTACACTAAATCAAATTATACCAAAGTTATCTGTCCTCTGATCAAGGTCCTAATTTATCTCAGTATTTCTAATATCCAACTCGGAGCAACTCCGAATTCCCGAATGGACCTTATTTATGGGTCGGGCAAAACTACGAAAACTTTGGAGCTTTCCTAGAAAACTCAGAATTGTTCAGAGTTTTCCACACAAAAAAACTAAAAAGATTTTGGAGTTTTTTGCGCCGAATCCCTGAAATCATTGGATATCGGTATGGACATCAGCGCAGACACTGGGACCTTCCCCATTGACTTATACAGGACGTTCAGTGCTTTTAGATGCCGGGGTTTCAGATTCAGAGTTTTAAGACCACCAGCCTTTAATAAATCTCGAATAATTCGTAGTTTTTTTTTTTCGCTCCGAAAACTGCGAATTATAAATAACCCCCCGAATGTTGCAAAATGCATTTGGAGGGAGGAATTTAGAGGCCATGGAGCAGTAAGTTCTACTTCACCCACTGCATTTCTTATACCCTCAAAGTTAAATTCGATAAACATCTCCTTATGCATAGCTATCATGAAAACCAGAAATATACTCCCCATGCAAGTACAAAAATTGACAACAACTTTTTTAGTATTAAAATATGTTGTACATTTATTTTTCCAAAACGACACAACTTGGTTAAGAATGATCTTTTATTTATATGGCAGTATTCCTTTAAAAAGGATGTCCTTTATATAGAGTATGTAAGGGGCACTTTAAGAAAACAAATAGCTAAATAAGGAACTTGAGCACAATAATTGAAAGCATGGGTGAACAATCATGAAATAAAGTGAAACCATGTCTGAAAAATGTCCGCTGATAAAAAAAAGGTATATTTTATCTAATATAAAGAATTTGCAGTAGCCCAAATCTGGTACAATGTGGATCCAGATGTGGCACTCTCTCTCTCTACAAAGAACACAATGTAGGGCAAGACTAATAAAATTTCCATTGAGCAAATGAGTTAAACAAAAAAAATAAACCTCTCAAAGCCTGTCTGCAGACTAAACTAAATGGTCCAAGAGAAATACCTAACAACAGCACAGCATGTGTATGTAACGAAAATGATCCGATTCCTACTTTGCAGTACATATTTAGATTGCAAATTCTACAAGGGGGTATTAAAATGATGAAATGAGCCTCGTTCATACATTGTACACCCCCTGTAGCAGCTCAGCACAGCTGTAGTGACCATTAAAATGTAGGACTGCAGCACGACTATTGTATAACGAATGTTGTCACAGCCAGGGAAGAAATCCTTTTTGTTTGGGTTGAAAACGTGCCAGGTTTTCAAGTGTTATGAATTCTCTGGGGCAATTAACAATCTCAATAAATTAAAGTAGCTTATTAACAGAGAAGCCAAGCCCTGACTGCTGGTGGACCTTTCAGTCAGAATGTTTTTATCCTCTTGCTACATAAGACTGGTAATCCTAATACTAAATGTTATAATCATATTATTATTATTAACGTAATGGTAAAGGGAAACTGCAGGTTCTTCAAATATGTGTTATATGACTTGTTTCTCTAATGTTTTATTAATATTTATTGACATTGTAACATGTATTAGCTTTCAGAATACCAAAGGATGGTGGGTTATGTTGTTCAGTATTGCAAGTATTGGCTGTCATTCCATGGCTAAAAAGCCATAGCTTTATATCACTTAGATTGTAAGCCCTACAGGGCAGGGAGTTACTTTCTCTTCTTTTTTAATACTTAGCACTTAATAATCTTGAATGTAATTATATGTATTATATTCTATTATTGCATCGCCACCATCTGTTCTATTAATGTTTTGTTTTGATGTACACCTCTGTGTTCACAATTAGCTCTATATAAATTCAAATATACATACATATTTGTCCGTGGAGTTCAATGACTCTTGAATTTGACTTTTCTGTATCTACACACAGCAGCATTGCAATTTTCGTTTAAAGACAGTAGGGCTGACTTCTTAGGGCAATGACACACCAGGCAATTCAACCAAACAGATGGGTTCAGGAAAAACCGTGGCTGGTAAATGCCCTTACCACCTGTCATTTCTTCCCTTTCACAATGAAATGCTCCGCTTATAGCAGATACAGGTTGGGGAACATTCACTTTGGTGCTCCCACGTTGACTCCCACTGTCAGAATTAGTGTTTTCTATAGACAGAACATTTCCCATTGTTTCAAGTGATAGAATAAAACAGACAGGGATAAACATTTTCAATGCCATGATTCTCAGAGAACTATGACAGTGAAAACAAGTGTGCCATATGCCAGAGTCACTTGTTCTTCGCGTAATGATTTGTATTTGATCTTTAACAATGGAGTCTTTGAAAAATATATGATTGAGTAAGTTAAATGATGCACACTGGCTTACCTTGCATGGTCTACTCAATCAAAGCAGTTCTTATGAAAAACACATATTGGGCATAGAATACAGTATATTATCCAGAATGCTTGGGACATTTCTGTATAAGGTTTTTTTCTATAATTTGGATCATGGTTTAAGTCTGCTAAAAATAATTTCATAGAATTGTAAAATTAAATCATTTTTAAAAATTTGAATAATTTGCTTAAAATGTTCTCTATGGTATTATGGCCTGCCCATAATTTAGAGCTTTATGAATATTAGGTTTTCAGATCCTGTACCTGTACAACAAGTATCCTTCTTATACAAGGAAATTAAATACTGGTATGGGACCTATTATCCAGAATGCTCGGGACCTGGGGTTTTGCAGATAACAGGTATTGTGGTAATTTGGATATTCATACCTTAAGTCTACTAAAAAATCAAGTAAACATTAAATAAACCCAATAGGCTGGGTTTGCTTCCAATAAGGATTAATTAGTTTGGATCAAGTACAAGGTACTGCTTTATTATTACAGAGAAAAAGAAAATCATTTTTAAAAATTTGTACTATTTGATTATAATGAAGTCTATGGGAGACGGCCTTTCTGTATATCGGAACTTTCTGCATAACAGGTTTCTGGATAACGGATCTCATATACAGCAAATATTCATACTGGGCCTGAAAAAAATGCCTTAACCACAATGTAATTTCACCTTCCCATTGACTTTAACGCATTCATGTTTTGCAACTTTTTTTATGGTTACACCATTTTTTGGGCAAAACAAAACACAATGTTTTACTCATCCCTAATTATTACTCCTTTTTACTATATGTACAGTAGATGTCTAACTGGAAATATAGTGTGGGATCTGGAAAAACATTATCCAGAAAGCTCGCAATTACAGAAAGGTCCCATAGACTCAATTTTATCCATATAATCCAAAAATGTTTTAAATTATTTCCTTTTTCTCTGTAATAATAAAACAGTATCTTGTACTCAATCCAAACTAAGATATAATTAATTCTTATTGGAAGCAATTTATTTATTTAATGTTTACATGATTTTCTAGTAGACTTAAGATATAAAGATCCAAATTATGGAAAGATACATTATCGGAAACTCCCAGGTCCCAAACATTCTGGATAACAGGTCTCTATCTGTATAATCAATGCTGTTTAACAGGTCCCCTTTAGTAAATCAAACTCCAAATTATATAGTTGGCTCTTATATTTAATCAGTTAACCAACATTTCCTAAATGCTAAATTCAATCTGAGAATGTACCGTTGTCATTTCAGTGTTTTTTACTCAAAAATATACAACGTAGGGAGAAATGAAGAAATTAGTCACATTTGAGTAATCGGTAAAATGAAACCTCAGCCAGGAATCAGCTTGTTTTGTGTTCTTTTCATTTGTCAGCTGACAATTAGACCTATGAGGGACATGTTGGCATCACCCCTAACAGAGTCTCTCCAGTAGAATAAGTTGAAAGTAGAACAGTTGCAAATGATCTTCTTCAATTTCTTTCTTTGCCAGAGGAGAAAATATAGTATTTTGCAGTACCCCTCACTGTTTGTGGCGACATTGGCTTTTTTTTTTTGCAGAAGATAAAACTGTATTTTGCATTCTCTGAATGTACCGTGCAGTAATTCTGCTGTCTGAAAACTCTGTAACGTCAATAATTGATGCACTTGAGAAGTGGTAATTAAATTAGTTAATTATGCTGGTAAAATTACATGCAATTATGTGACTGCAGGGTATGTTTAGTAAATTAGGCTTTCCCATACTTACTACATATTGTGGTGCCAATTCTGTTCCTTGATGATTAGGTAGCTTTTGATACTTCTTAATTGATTTAATACCTGGATCTTCATTAGTCCCTGATTGCTCTACATTGCCTGTTTGGCTTTTTCTATACCTGATATTTACTAGACATTGATTAGTTGTGTAGTCATGTTTTTCTAGTGTTTTGTAAAGATTGTAAAAGTCAGAGTTGTTATGTTTATTTAAACAAAATGTGTAAATGAATATACTTTTTTTTAATTGAATAGAAGATATTATTAGTAGACTGTAATAGCAACTAATTGTGGTGCCTGCCTTCTGACAAAAATGTTTTCCATAGCAGCAGATTTATCAATCAAGTAAACAACAACAATAGTCCCAACTGAGAAGACCATATTAATTCCATACACCCATGTTCCATAAACATACTTGCATATCTATCTGTTCTGAATAACCCAGACCCGTGAAACCTTGTGTAAAAAATTTAAGGTATTATTAAAAGGGTCTGGGAGTATTATAGTGTCCAATTAATAGGATTGAAAGAGATCACTGCATCTGATCATCTCTTACTATGGGCAGTACAGTTAGGTCCATAAATATTTGGTTCTGTACATTACCACAACGAATTTTAAATGAAACAACTCAGATGCAGTGGGTTTAACAAAAAGATTGCATAAAAATGTGAGGAACTAAAGCCTGTATTTTAAGCAATCACTTCATTTCAGGGGCTCAAAAGTAATTGGACAATTGACTCAAAGGCTATTTCATGGACAGGTGTGGGCAATTCCTTTGTTACGTCTATTTATTAAACAGATAAAAGCCCTGGAGTTGATTTGAGGGGGGTGCTTGTATGTGGAAGATTTTGCTCTGAACAGACAACATGCGTTCAAAGGAGTTCTCCATGCATATTAGGAGTGGCGAAATTGACAGTTTGGTACATCCTGAGTGTTCTGTTTTGGATAGCCGAGGATGAGTAGAGTATAACAGTGCTTTATTAGCAGAGTCAGACAGCCATTTCATAACAGTAACTTTTCACTTTTACTTTTAAGCTGACAGGAAGCATTCACAGTATAAGTCTGAGCACATTGACATCTACAGGCCATCTGCACAAACACCACATATTCCCCCTATAGTAGGAAAGCATTTGGACAACTATAATAACAGCAGCAATTAAACAGTATGCATTTTAAAATAATATTACACATTCTTCACATCACAAAGTCCTTGGTCCATGCAGGTAGTTTTCTGATTCTCTCAGTACGCCTATATAGTATTATAGGTTCACTTTCTTCAGGCCTATTGCAGTTGACATGAGGAGTAGGAAAATGTCCTTCATCAAATAGAGCTTCTCCAAAGTCATATCTAACAGGAGCAAGATGACTTGCATTCCATATGCGTCCATCAGACAATTCATATGTGTATGGTCCTCGCTGGCGTCTCACTTCAAGTGGTGTAGTAAATTTAGATTGTCCTTGTGTCAGTATTCCTGGTTTCTTAATTCTGACTAAAGATCCAGGCTGAAAGTGCACTTCTCTTGCACCACATTTTCTGTCAGTATAAGCCTTGCATTTGGCTTGTTGACATTTCACAATGTAAGCAGTAGATGATTTTGTAGGTACAGTATTTTGTGGAAGTTTGATGTCTGCAACATGTAACTTAGTGCGCATCTGTCGGCCATGTAATAATTCAGCAGGAGATGATTGGGTTGTTGCATGGCACGTTGCTCTGTAGTTATGTAGGAACTCTGTTGTAAATACTTTCCAAGATCCCAGTAAGATTTGCTGTTTGTAGTGCTTCTTTCAGACTTCTGTCGAATCGCTCGATTTCTCCATTTGCTTGTGGGTAATACACTGAAGATTTCCTATGCACAATATTCCTCTTTCTCAGAAAGGATTCAAACTCATATGAGACAAACTGTGGTCCGTTGTCTGATATTAACTCCTTTGGATTACCTTCTATGCTGAAGACTGTAGACAGAAATGTTATTACTGTAGCTGATGTTATATGAGAAACAAATGCAATTTCAGTCCATTTACTGTAATAGTCCATCAAGGTTATAACAAATCTACAGTCTATAGGAGCATCTGTAAGGACTGATCAATAGCAAGTTTTTCCCATGCTGAATCAGGGAATGGTACTGGTTTTACATCTGGTCTCAACTTAAGTTTGTTTTCAAAGTTCTTTGCACAACCCAGTGAAGTGTTGCTTTGTGGTGACATTTTAGACACTGGCTGTGTGGCAGGCACTGGTGCTGTAGTAATGAGACCATCAACTAATTGTAGTTTCAATGCAGCAAAGAGATCCCTTCCCAGTATAGTACTACCCTACTACCCTTTGCAGGACATGTAACATAGTTTGCAGTGTGTCGTGTTGAACCACAGCGAAGCAGTATTTTCTGTTTGTATTTGCTGTATGGTTTTGCAGTGTAGGGGAATCCCTTTCCTTAGCAATGAATTTTGCCTGTTATTGTGCACAGGCAAAATTCAGGCCACAGTGCTGAATTCACAATCTCTACATTCCCAGCAGTTCCCTGACTGAGAGTTTTAGCCTCTGCCACTGCTGTTTCAATTTGGCTAGCAACTGTAATAGCCTTTGCAAGGGTTAAATCCTGCTCTAGGAGCAGTCTCTCTCTAATGCGAGGTGAATTCGTTTTTCCACTATTTGGTCTCTTAGCAATTCATCTGTTAGGGGCACATTTACTAAGGGTCAAATATTGAGGGTTAATAAACCCTCGAATGCAACCCTCGTGGTAAAATCCTTCAATTTACCGCAAATACTACGAGGATCAAAAAACCCTTACAAAAGTAATGGGGAAGGTCCCCATAGGCTAACATTGTAGCTCGGTAGGTTTAAAGTGGCGAAGTATGTAGTCGAAGTTTTTTTTAAAGAGACAGTACTTCGACTATCGAATGGTCTAATAGTCTAACGATTTTTAGTTTGAATCGTTCGAGTGGAAGTTGTAGTCGTAGGTCGTAGTAGCCTATTCGATGGTCGAAGTACCCAAAAAAAAACTTCCACGTTTTTTTACTTTGAATCCTTCACTCGAGCTTAGCAAATGTGCCCCTTAGAGTCCCAAACTCACAGGTAACAACCAGCTCTCTCAAAGCTGCTATAAATTGTTCTGTGGATTTGCCATTACGTTGTCCACGCTGGCGGAATTTATGTCTTTCAGCAACCACATTTACTCTTGGCACGAAAAAGTTCTTTATAGCAGTAAGAGCAGTTTCATAAGTATCATCAGGTAATGGTAATGTATAGAATGTCCCTCTGCTCCCAGGCAGTGAATAAGTAAAGCACGCTTTCTAGCAGCAGACATCTCCCCTTGTCAGCAGCAATAATGTAATTTTCAAACATACGGATCCAAGCAGTAAAAGGTATGGTAGGCTCACCAGGCTTTGGAAGAAAAGGTGCAGGGTGCTGCAGAGGTAGAAGAGCCATCCTTGTCGCTTCTTGTTATGTTTTCGGTAGCTGTGGATGAGTAGAGTATAACAGTGCTTTATTAGCAGAGTCAGACAGCCATTACATAACAGTAACTTTCACTTTCACTGAAAATACCTAGCATTTCATGAATAGCTGTGTTCATATTTATGGTTGGATATCCCACATCACCTCATTTTTCTTAAAAAGGCAAAAGTTTATTTAAAAAGAGTAAAATACAAACAGTCCCCATGATATACTCAATATAAACACCAAAGCTGTGATGGCACCAGAACAAAAGAGTAACCACTGACATGGATTCATGAAAAAGGCATTATTTAAATAGATAATTCTTTTATGGAAACATTAAACTTACCCTTTGATACATGTCATTTTCTTTATCACTAAAGAAGAATCTTTCTTTCAGCTTCATCAGGAGTATAGATGTAAAAAATTAACTGTTAAATAAATATGAGAATATGTGGATGGCACTGGGAGCCAGGGAGTAATACATATACAAGGACCTTTATTGGTGTTATTCAAACTACTCTCTCTTGGGAAAAATGGGTATATATTGTTCAATGTGGTCATCAAGATGAATGACAAAATAGACCCTACTGCTCCCTGATCTTCTCATGCCAGATAGATATGATGATGGAGGGCATTAAACTGATAGAGTTAGGATGTTTCTTGAAACTGATCCTGAGTAGGTTCAAATCCACAATATTGGTTGGTCGGTAAAATTGAGGTAATCTAAATCTGCTTATATGACTGTATTAAAATAAAAGTGAAACGTTCAAATTTTCACAGGAACAAGTCACTCTGCCTATACAAAACCTAGTGCTGCCATTCTATCCTACTGAAACTGCAACCCTGCCACCCCCAGCTCACCCCTTACTAATCTGTATCGGGTTTAGGCGCGGCTTGAAGTTGAAGCTTCCTGGTCTACATTGCGCTGTGGGGACAGGACAATGTTCTCATATCCTGAACCCATGTGTAAGGTGAACAAGAGACTGTGCGATGGAGTGTCTAACCCCTTATAGCAACATGGCTCTGAAGTGGTCATAATGATACGTTTTTTAAAATTGAATCTCTTCCGCCACTTAGTTGTTCAGTTTCTCCAGGTCCTCCTACAAGGGTGACACAAACTGCACAGATCCTGTATAGTTGTGTGTCACTGGCAAACATCAATACAACATACTTGCATTAGTTAACATACATTGAATACTTGACCTTTTCCCCACCCCCATTTAACCATATTATAAATATTATACCAAGATCCTGTTAAGGCAATCACCTACTGGAGAACTTGATCTAAACTAATCATGTTCCTTAGTTGTGTGAGACTCAAAATCTGGTGCGACATAGCATCTGCAAAAACACTGTACAGAGAAGTTTTGCACTATGCTATTTGCACTTGATATCTTCATGCACTTGACACTAAGATTCTGGAATTTATATTCTGGTAGAAAGAAAAATACAAAGGTAAAACTTTGTTGATCATATCAAAACTTAACGTATTGATTGTAATAATCTGTCTTATTCACTGGGGAAGGTTCATAGTGGTAAACAAAATATTCACTGCCATCCAGTATCAAGTCCCCTGAAAAAAAGCCAATGTTCAGAAAAATCTCGGATGTGCACTGCTGAAGGTATTATTTTCTGTTAATTAATTTTCATTAAAGAACGTATTAAATATGTTTTCCCTTCTGCTTGTTGGGAGATCAATATAACATTTGCACAGGAATGTTCAATCCTGTTTCCCTACCTATTCAGCATTCAGTTGTGGTTTTGCTAAGAGAAAGGAGCAGCATCTTGTGCAAAGACACAGAGAGCTAACAAAGGAACTGAATGAGGCTTTCCTGTATTAGAGCCCCCACCACTGTCGAGATTCCCTTTTTGTATTTATTATAAAATACACCCAGCACTTGTGTGAAAGAGCATTTATTAGCATTGGCACCCTGCAACATTCTCTGTAGGCTGATGACAGGACTGTCAGAAAGGATGGCTGATAAAAGCGTTATGTTACAGAAACTTTTATGTATAAATCAGTATGGATGCCACAGCAGGTTCTTTTTCACACAGTGGCTTGCAATGCAAAAGTATTCATCTCCTTCCAGCGATGGCTCTTTATGTATGTATGATGAATACACGATAGCTCTATCTCGAGCAGTACAAAGGCAAGCATGTTTGGTTCTCAAGGGATCTGGGCCTCTGTGGGAGGTTGGGAACAGGAGTACTGATTAGAGGTGCTTATAACCAAAAGGGTGATATAAAGGGGTTTAGTAAACATCCAGTGGATTAACCCCCATTGAGAAATGATGTACAACACACAGGTGATATTAAACAATGTGCTCTCTTTTTAGGAATAAGAAAAGAGAAAATACAACAATCATCATTAATAGGAAATGTATTCAACGACTTTTAAAGGAACCAATTCCTCTTCAAGGTCACAAGTGTTTTTGCTTTGCAGAGGCCTCTCATTATATAAGCAGCTTTGAGTGAACAACATGTGAGAACTCCTTTTCTATTAAAATGTAAATAATGTTTTGCTGTCAAGAGGTGTATATCATAAATACTTATTAAACCAGGTGAACATCTGCACCAAAAAGCTCATTTCCAATATCAAGGCCCAGAACAGGTGCAAATATTGCTGCAGAATTGCAGCAGCCAAAATTCCATTCAATAAAGCACACATGGAATACCTAATTTGCAGAATAGAGTACTTTAGTGTAAGGTAGCTCTACACTTTACTCCTGACTTGAGCAGGTTTCCCTTTAGTGTTGTGCTCTTCCCACAGCAAATGCTGTTACTGATACCGCATGCTGCAGGATGCCCATAACAAGAGCCTTGTTGCAATGGATTTACGTGTATAAACACTGCATGGAGGGCAAAAGTGTCAAATTGCTCTGGATCTTCATTAGTGATAGGCGAATTCGCCGGTTTCAAAACAAAATGGACGCCGGCATCAGTTTATTGGATGCCGTCACATTTTCGCCAAAAAAAACGGAAGCCGGTGTAAAAAAACTCGCCCATCACTAATCTTCATATTTGTATGCAGCATTACTTTAGTAAATGAGCCCTTTAATATGCCTCTAGAATATATTTGAACATTGAAGGAAAATAAACCTACAGATGAAGCCACTTTGGTTCATGTGTTTAACACAGAATAGCTTAACACTTAACCCACTTATCCCATTTAACACAGAAAATTGTGTCACAACATCCCATCTAATTAAAGCATTTACCATTGTGAACAATGGTGCTTTGTTATGCTAATAAAAAATGCATTAAATGAGTTTAGATGACTTTGGATAACACAGTTTCTTCAGTTTATCCCGACTCATGACGCATTTAACACACAAATCAAACATAAAAGATAGAGGGTGATGGTTTATTCATTTAAATAACTATTTTTGAAATCATGATTTCAAGCTTTATAAATAAACAACTAACGGGCGCAGGCATAACTTCACTAGCGTAAGAGACTGACGCTGGCGCTCATTCACACTCAATCGCCAGGCGAAGTTACGATCTGGCGAAGGGATGTAACTGCACAAATTCACTAAGATGCGGATTTTACTGAACATTACCTCTTGCGGCAGACTTGCCTTCTCCACCTCAGACCAGGTGAAGTGCAATAGAGTAGATAGGACTTCCTCAAATTTATTTGAACATTTTTCTAAGTCCCAAAAAATGCTGGCGCCTTTTCCTTTTTTCCAGGGTGATAGGCTGCAAAAGAGAGTAACATTTCTTTTGGGGTAACCGGCTTCCCCTCTATATTTCCTAACATATGGCACATAAACTATACAGTGGGCTCATGTGTAGGGCATTATAACAACTCTGTTTTATTTTATTAGGCTTCCCTGGGCTTGTGTAATGTAATGTATTTGCTGCAACATATACATCCATTCAACTTTAACTTCCCGACGTATGCAAATTAGCCAACGCTAGCGCAACTTTGCTCTGCTTGCCGAATTAACGCTAGCGCAACTTTGCCAGCTTTCGGCACCCTGGATGCAACTTCGCATGTTAGTGAATTAGTGTTGTCTGACCGAATTTTTGCCTGGCGAAGTGTTGCGCTGCCTGCAAAGCCGTCGATAGCGAATTTTTGCCGCTTAGTAAATTTGCCCCTATGTACCAACATATTTCCACCATTTCCAGCAAGTTAAGAGTCAGTGCAGGAACACTAGAATCATATCTTTTACACTGAAAGAGATAATAATTTCAAGTTTATTTTTTCTTAGCTCTTTCTGAAAATGACCTGGCCAGGCCACAATTATAATGCTTTTCCAAATGGCGTTCTGCCAAGTGCAGAAGGTGGTTGTGAAGCCAGAAACATCAGAATCCCCAAGCGGAAGGTGCTAAAGGCTGAGGCCAGGTTACTAGTTTCAGAATGGTTTAAAATAGAATGATTTTGGAAAGTCAATTCATTTTTATTCTGGGGCCCCTTACTAGAATAATCTATGTTTATATCATAAGCTTGTCATCTTGATTATCTATAATGGCATACAGAATCATAATTAGGATTCTGACATTTAGGGGGTTATTGACCAAAGGTCGAGTTTGTGAGGTTTGTGAGTATTTTCTACCTTGAATAAACTCTCAACTCAAATGTAAAATACTCGATTGAATGCAATTGGGGGAAAAAACTCGGATACCTCGAATTTATCGAGTTATAGGCTAAAAAACTTTGAATACCTTGAATTTATCAAATTTTCCAGTGCAAACCACTGTAAAAAAAAGAGCAGCATTTATCAAACCATGTTATTGATAAATATTGGATGGGAGATGGTAATACGTTATGACACCCAGAGAAGTCAGTATTTTACATTGCTAAACCTTAGTATTTAATTACATTTTTTTTGTATAGAAACAGCCACAAATAGCAACTAATGATCAATGAGTGTTAGGTTCAGCGGGGGGGGGGGGGGGGGGGCAGAGAGATTAAACACAAAAAATTGCTTGGTTTGAAATTGGTTTATGGGTTAGTCTTCCAAGTCAAATGTTGCCCATAAAATAACCCTCTGTTGGAACCTAAATTCTGAAATTAAAAGTATCCGATATGACTAAATTTAGAAGTATAGAAAAAGCATCATAGCATTTTTAAAAATTCCCATAAACAGACAAGATATGGGATCAGTTCTTGGAGATCACAGATGCATACTACTTTTGCATTTCTCTATTTTCAAAATCATTTCAGAACACAGGAAAGTATTTGTTTCTCTGCTGTTATACAAGTCTAAAATGTTGTTAAGCACTTTTTTATCCTGCAATCAGAGGAGGGCCTGTGTTCATTTGCTGTATTTACTAAAGCAACTGCTTGAAAGTAAACAGTTGATATTTTATTTTCACTGGAGAAGCACTTCAGTCCAACATTTCCAAAAAAGTCCTTAATAAAGAAGGCAATTTAATTAGTTGGCATGGAGTGGCAACATTTTTTGTACACTGATCACTGCCAAATTGTTCAGATCGTTCAGAGGTTCAGCCTAAACTCCAAATGTAGCAGGAAACAGACTACATGGTGTTACTGTCATTTTTCACTAAGCTGTGTAATAACAAATCTGAAACTGAGAATAGGATTCTTTCTACTATAGGGACAAAACATGTAAACAGAATTATGATGGTCTCTCTTTTAGAAGATTGGCATTCTGACCTCCAACATTTCACCCTCCAGTAAGTCCTTTATTAAGTCTTAAAGGGTTTTTTTGGTGGCAAAATAGTTGATCTTTTACTACTACTGTGAAAGCATGTCAACATTTTCACACCCCAGTGTTCACCCATTATTTTTTTCTTTTAGTTTTAGATGGTAAATATATAATTTTTTATAATTTTTTTATCTTTTTTATAATTTGTTTTTTTCAGAAACATTTATTACTTATAATAAATTACCAGATCTACCTTCCCACAAACAGCCATTAAAGTTGTTATTCAGCAAATAACTTCAGTTGTCAATTTGGGAATTCATGGAATATAATCTAAACTTTTACCTATAGTACTGTCCAACCTGTGGCCCGCGGGGGACATTCGGCCCGTGACCCACTCTTTTGTGGCCCACCACATAAAAGTCTGGCTGTTGTGACTGCTTACTTCAAGTGAGCTTTAAAAGGTATCAGTACTAACATTAACTAACCCCTGCATTGTTTACATCTCATATTCACACAGTAAACTCCATCATTTATCACACCTGTAATCCCCCCTGCATTAATCACACCTGTAATACCTCTTCTGCACCAGCATTGTGCCACTGTATGTAGCGCAATAGAACTGTTCTTTGTAGAGTGGTCCTATCCCTTGCTGTATTCTGCCTTCCCTACGCTCCCTGTGTATATGCCATACATCCCTGCCCTATGCTCCCTGTATGTGCCATACTCTGCCTGTCCTATATTCTACTCTGTGTTCCCTATGCTCCCTTTGTGTGCCATAATCTGCATGCCCTATGCTCTTTGCTTGTGCTATACTCTGCTTGCTTTCTGCTCCCTGGGAGTACATACTTTGCCTGCCCTACTGTGCCTGTGTGTGCCATACTCTGACTGCCCTATGCTCCCTGGGTGTGCTTTACGCATTTGGAAATTGTGGTTAGGGGGCCCTAAGATGTATAAGTATGTGCTGGTGGGTCGCAGTGTTATACAAAGGGGAGAAGGAGGCATATGGATGTAAGGGTATGTTTTATTAATTTTTCACATATAAGTGATATCCCTGAAGTAAGCAGCGACCATTTGGTTTTTTGGTGTGCTACCACCGTTAATGTGGATATGGTCTTAAAAGTTCTTGTAGTAACATGGTTGTGGTTTAAAGTGGCTGTGGCTTAAAAACAGGGAGTGCTCAACACTGGCTTCCATTATTGGGCCTCCACCACGTGGACCAGAAAAATTCCAGCCCTCTGTAGCACAGAAATTGGACAACACTGACCTATGCAATAAAAATACTGCATTGATTCTAACTACTGACAAATTATATTATATGAGATCATAAGCCAGTAAAATGTGAGCTCTCTACTATCTCCATATCTCTAGCTAGTTGAAAGGTCATTTATATATTTTCTCTGTTGCCTCCTGATATCAGTTAGGAAGGTAATTATTTTGGTCTCATGGATGGGATGATCAGCTTTCAATTTGGTCTTGGACAGGCCAAATTTTAAGAATAGAAATTGATGCAATGGTTTTTGGGGCATCATAGGAGTTGTGCCTCACTGATTAAGACAATTATTTATATTATCAAAAATGTTTTACAAAGAAACGTGTCTGCTCACATTGCTAATCTCAGGGGCTCTAGATGACCTAGCAGCACAACCACATAACCAATCCGGAGAGGATGGTTTGGGAGCCCTGGATAAAAGTATGATTTGGATTTGGATGCATTGACCACTACTTTTTTTCTTTAAATAAAATGTTTCTTATTATTTCTTATTATTTATTAAGAGCTGCCACTCCACTTACTCCTTACTTAGGCCAATTACATATACATATATTATTATTATTGTTATTATTATATTGACCAAATCCTTTCTCAGACATGAGAGCAGAAATGTTATAAACAGCTGTACACAACACGTATTGTTTATTAAATATAAAACATTCTTCATATTACATGCCGTAAACAAACATGTTTAAAACTATTAGAATCGTATATGGCCTATGGATCTATTTACTATTTACTATTCCGATTTGATTACAAATAGTGAATGATCATGGAACTACAATGAAACAATGAAAAAAAATTGATGCGCGTGCCAATCCCCTACAGAAAAGTCAACCGTAAGACTCAGTTTCTATAACATAATATGAAATGTCACAGGCACAGCGTGTGTTTGGATGGCAGAAAGGAATCCCAGCCTCAGCAACCTTTATGACCCATTTAATCATTAACTTTTAGATGTAATTTTCCATTTCAGCTAAAAATGCCTCTCTAAATGTTAGCAGTGGAGATAGATACTTTTATAACGAAATGACATACATTCGTAACCATATAAAGGCATATAATATATTTAAAGAATTTGTGACTCATTAAATAATGTGATATTTTGCCAAATACACATTCCAGCGCTTTATGCTTTATTTACAACATTAAGAGACTTTAATTTTAACATGCTGCTCAAATTCTCTGCTATTTCAAGGGAAAATAGCAACAATGAGAGACTTTTACTGGAACTTTATTAGAATGTTTACTCTGTATTGGATCGGACAAATAACACATGATTTACAGATTTTCCTTGTAATGACATGAAAGCGCAAATATCATGAATAATCATAATTACCTTTTACAATTACAAGGAAATATACAAATAACTTTCAAACCATTGAAAATGATTAATTAAGGTAAACAGGGATAGGATGTGTTATCTAGAATGCTTGGTACCTGACGTTTTCCAGATAAGGGATCTTTCTGTTATTTAGATCACCATATCATAAGTCTACTAATAATGATTTAAACATTAAAAAAACACAATAGGATTGTTTTGCCTCCAATATGGAATCATATAGATTAGTTACTATCAAGTAAAAGGTACTGCTTTAGTATCACAGAATTACAATTATTTGCTCAAAATGGAGTCTATGGGGCGCATTTATTAAAGGGCGAATTTTCGCCTCGGAAGGTTCTGTCACACTTTGCACAACTTTGTCAGACTTTAATTCACAGCGAATACAGGTATTTATCAAAATGCAAAGTTTCGTCTGGGCAGATGATGTTGTCAACGGGAACATTTCTAAGAGAATTTTCACTAGCGTTACTTTCTTCCTATCGAAACTTTGTTAACATACTTACGCTTATGTCAATTAAAATAGGACAGGTACATATCGGTCATATATATGTCTTTATTAGTGAATATTGGTGAAATTATTATTAAAAAGGAAGCAAAATAAAGACAAAAGAGATCCTCTAATGTCCTAGAAATGGGCCCACCCTAAAACAAATGTGGCATATCTCTGAAATGGTTAAAAAATTTTAAACAAACATTTAAAACTTTTAAAGACAACCCCACTTTAAAATAAGAAAAAACGGCACTGTTTTGTCTATTTTTTATGAATTTTTTGCATACAAGATATGATTAGCGATGGGCGAATTTATTCGGCAGGTGCGAATTTCCCGGCGAATTCCCGCGATTAGCGAAACCGCAGCGAAAATTTGCCGGCGTAAAAAAAATGGATGCCGGCAAATGTGCGCCGGCGTCCAAAAAATGGATGCCGGCGTCAAAAAATCGATGCCGGTGTCCAAAATGAGACGCCGGCACTGTTTAGCGAATTTTTCGCCGTTTCGCGAATTTCGCGGGAAATTCTGGAATTTTTCAGCAAAGCGAAATGCCCCAAATTTGCCCATCACTAGATATGATGTCATTGACATAAGTTTGTTGAGGATGTAGCTTCATCTTATCAATTCACAAGGTATAACCTGCCAAAACAGACTCTGGCGAAAAGGGTAACATATTGGAAAGTTCACACTTTGATTCATTTGTGAAGTAACGATTGTTCGCCTGACTTCTATAGCGCTGAGCTTTTTCGCTGTCAAATTGTTCACTTCGTCTATTAGTAATTTTGTCATGCCCATGCGAATAGTCATTGTCATTGGCTAGAAAAGCCCACTTCCCCCTTTAGTAAATTTGCCCTATGGGAGATGGCCTTCCCGTGAATTAGAGGTTTCTGGATAATGGGTTTCCAGATAACAGATCCAATACCTATACTGGAAAGTTGCTTATAATTGCATTTAGCTCAGTATGCAGAAAATATGGTTTGAGTTATAGGTTTTTATGTATTTCCATGAATTTTTATTCAATTCTAAATTATTTTAGAGATATTAAGAAGAATAAAAGCCAGCTTTTCCTCAGTTGCATTGGTGCTGCTCTCCCATAGACTGCTGCTCCTGTTGCCCTGATTTTCTCAAGAATTGTGGCACATATGAATCATTTAAACATTTATCAATGTGAGAATTAACCTGCGAGAGAAAGTGCAACAGTGGGAATTTGTGTGTGTGAGCGTGTGGAGGGGGGTAAATTGGTGTTTAAGGTCTGAGAACAATGGTGTAAGAAGAAAGGCGAGTATGTATGTAAATTAAACTTCAGTGAAAATGAACGGGAGTGAGCTGAAATTAATATTTTAAAGGATTCAAATCTTTTCCAGACTTTTTTTGGTCCGAAAAATCTGAATTTTTTGGATTTCAGATATTCGGCTCTTGAAAAATAACCCCCTAAATGTTCCAGTATAGGTACTTTCGATCTGTGAATGCTATTCTTTTATTTCTACAATATGATACTATTTTATTGATATTGTTACAACATATTTCCAAGAAGAGATCAATTTCTAAAGTCTGGTAAGTCCACATATTAGGGAGACATTGCAGACAAGGTATACAGTTTCAGACAGCAAAAGTTGGTTTAGAATCAATATCAAAAAATAAAAATCAAGGAAGGATATGTTATATAACATTCCAGCAGCTAGAGAAATGAAATTTATCTCTGAAACAGAAAAAAATCCACAGTGAAATTAAATTGCTTATACCCTTAAAGGGCATGTAAAGGGAAAAAAATAAAATCCCATTTTTACTTTTGTTAATGAAAAAGAAACCTATCTCCAATATACTTTAATTAAAAAATGTGTACCATTTTTATAAGAAACCTGACTGTATGCAGTGAATTTCTCCCTTCATTTACTGCTGTGGATAGGAATTGTCAGACGGTCCCTAACTGCTGAGCAGGGAAACAATCATACTTATGAACAGCATCTTACTTACCCCGTCTTACTTCCCAGCCATGCAGAACTCAAGCAGCTTTGTTTATGATGATCCCTAAGCAGCCCAGACCACACTGAGCATGTGCACAGTCTTAGTCTTGCAAAGATGTTTAACAAAGTTACAAGATGGTGACCCCCTGTAGCCAACTTTGAAAGCATAAATCATTTGTTTGATTAGGCTTGTGGTGCAGTAAGTTCATGTTTATATTTAGTATACAAAATACAGCATTTCTAGCCTTATTCTATTTTAGAATCTCCCTTAGTCTTCCTTAGTTATGTTGATAGTCACTGTGCCATATCCACGATATTAATCCATTGGCCAAAGCTGCAGGTTGCGCATCATTTTGTTGTTGTTATCATATTTACACTTAACTACTTACCATTTTGACAAAGCTACACAATAAATGCACAAATAACTGTTGTTGTCTATTTATCAAGCTATTGACAAAATAAATTCACAGAGGTTAAGCTACCATGAATAACAGATGGATGCTTTTGTAACTCAATACAAGAGAGCAATATAGCCATGTTCCTTTTGTATGCGACGGTTAAATTGCTGTACGCCTACCACTGCAGATCTCCCTTTTTTATATTCAGTTTATGAAGACTGAAGCACAAATTCTCTCTAATTAGTTCGGCTGCAGCGCATAAGCTTGATGTTTGCTGGCAATAATTGGTTATCTGGAAAGAGAAATAGTTGAAGGGCAGTCAGAACAAAGTACCATTTCTCCTTTATTAAAATTATTTGTGCAGCAAATTCATGAGTCACCTATATATTTAATTTAACAGCTAACCACAGCATCCCTTTTTCCCAAGCCAAAGCCAGGTGCATTCACTTCCTCAGAAACCTTTTTATGTCTAGAGCACTGGAAAATGATTACTTTCATTTATAAAAGTTCACTTTGCCGTTCCATTATAGAGTTCAACATCATTTGTCCCAGCAATATCCCAATCAGATGGACACGAGTTTGCTGTTGTTTGCTACAGTAACATAAAACATGGAGGTTAATGACACCATAGGCTAGTTACAGCAGACTTGGGGGCACATTTACTAAGGGTTGAAGTGGATTCGAAGTGAATTCAAAAACTTCGAATTTCGAAGTAATTTTTGGGTACGTCGACCATCGAATAGGCCAAATTCCACTTCGATTTTGATTCAATTGAAAATACTTAGAATATTCGACCATTCGAAAATCTAATTACTGTCTCTTTAAATCCATCGATTCGAACAATTTCTACGATCGATCGAACGATTTAAATTCGACCGAAAACAGCCAAAAAAATTAAAAAAGAAAAGTTCGACTATCGAATTTGGCCTATTCGATGGTCGAATGTCGAAGTTTCTTAACTTCGAAATTCGACCCTTGATAAATGTGTCCCCAAATGTCTGTGTTCTCTCAGCAAGGCTTTCTTAAAAGGCAGTTATTTTTTTCTCTGCTTGATTGCACTTACTAAGTATTTCAGTTAGAAGGTACAGCTTGACACTTTGAAATGAAAATATACCCTATTTCAAAGTAGTTACTTTTAAAAGGACATTGTGACATATGTAAAAAGTGACTGCTTGTATATATGTATCACCCCTATCTTGCAGCTCGGTTTGTAATGACGGCCTATCTGGGGCGCATAAGGATCATGGAAACCCTATCAGGCCTCGCACCCATACAGTGTCCTCAATATTCAAGGTATCTGGACTTTACCTATAATTGAGTACTGTTGGATGAGTACAGTACTGACAAGAAGATATCCACCGAGTTATTGGTCTGGACTCAGTACTGTGTCTTAACGATGTCAGGTTCACCGTCCAAACTGTCTGATCTCTCTTGCAACTTGTTCTAGAGTGACCATATGTACCAACGACGATGGGGTTTTCCAAATATACCATTTCTCTGGACTTATTTCACTTATGAACCCTTCCCTGGGGAGTCTTCCCTTTCTAGTTACTTCCCGTTTTCTTTACCAGGCCACGGACCTATGCTCTATCACTATAGTTTATCAGAGCCTTCCTAGTTAGTGGCAATCACAATTCCCTGTTACTTCAGTAATGGGTACAAGGCCCATATGGGCAGGGTGGGATGGGATTTGGGGTTTTGTTTTGTTGGGGTTTTGTTTTACTATGTATTAATCATTGCTTCCTCTTCTATTTCTCTTCTTTCTGTACTTTTTCTTAATAGACATGTGGCTAATGGAGATATGAAATTACATTCAAGCGGGGGCATCTGGCGGCTACTTGGCGACTACCCATTTGGTAAGGCAATTTCACAAATAACTTATCTTCAAAATGGCTGACATTAAAATCATTTCATGGAATGTCAGAGGCCTCAATGATAAAATAAAACGAGCCTTAGTCTTTAATTACCTGAAAACCTACAATCCGCATATCTTATTACTACAAGAGACACATTTGGTGGGGCAAAAAGTTCTTGCCCTTAAAAAACCATGGGCATACCATTCTACCTACTCCACCTACAGCAGAGGTACCTCGATTCTTATCAGAAGAGGTCTTTCCTTTCGGTTCGAGGGGCTACGCACTGACAGATTTGGCAGATTTTTAATACTTCATGGTTTGATATCGGGTTTTCCCATCACAATAGTCAATTTATATATTCCACCACCATTTTCAGACGCCATTTTGCATGACGTTTCTTCAGCTCTTGCACAGTTGCCCCCATCCCCCATATGCATAGCGGGTGACGTTAACACATACTTAGACCCTTCTATGGATAAGCTTAACCCCTTGCACGCCTCGCCCTCGAAACTGTTGGATTGGCTTCAGGCCTTTCACCTAACGGATGTCTGGCGTTGGAAGCATCCAAATGATAGGGAATTCAGTTGTTACTCGGCCACTCACCGCACACTATCCCGCATCGATTTAATTCTAACCTCGGCTGATCTTCTTACAAAAGTGAGAGAAGTCAAATTCCTCCCTCGCGCAATTTCAGACCACGCCCCTGTTTTTTTTATCAATACAATTACACCCACCAACCCAGTGCAAACAATGGAGACTTTCTCCACTATGGCTTAAAAACTGTACAATTATTGAAGATTCTACTGTGGCTCTTCAGAATTACTGGGAAATTAATTCAGGATCTGCAAACCCAAGCACGACTTGGGAGGCTAGCAAAGCAGTATTGCGGGGGGCTTTAATAACAACAATTAATAAAGCACGAAATATTACCAAAGATCAATTAAATACTCTGGAACTCAGTTTGGCACAAGCCGAGCGAGACTTCACTGATGACCCATCCCCCGACAACCACGCTAACTTCACCATGGCCCTTAGACAAGTCGAACTGTACAGGTTGAACCTCACTAAAAAACAGCTTTTATACTCAACTAGTAGAGCATTTGCCCTAGGAGATAAAAATGGAAAACCTCTAGCTTTTTTAGCCAAAACATTGGACCAATCTACGGCCATTCCCCAAATTATTAATGCTCAAGGTCAGGCCATTTTGGCTCCCTCCGAAATTGCTGAGGAATTTAAATCATACTATGCGGACTTATACACATCCAAAGCACGATACACCAATGAGGAACTGCACACCTATCTAAACAAGATCACCCTTCCTCACTTATCTCAGCACCAAACTAAATATCTAAACAATCCAATTTCGCAATTAGAGATAGCCGAGGCGATAATGGCTATGTCTACAGGAAAGTCCCCGGGTCCAGATGGATACGGAATTGAATGGTATAGACTACACATAAAGCAATTGGTCCCCAAACTCCTGGATACATACATGCACGCATATGAAAATTTCGCGCTACCTCCCACATTCTCAGAAGCAACCATTATAGTGTTACCCAAACCAGGTAAAGATAGTACTAGTTGCGCATCATATAGACCGATATCACTTCTAAATTGTGAAGTTAAAATATTAGCAAAAATCCTAGCAAGGCGACTGATTAAAATTATAACATCCCTGGTACATGAAGACCAATCTGGTTTCATTCCTTCCAAATCAACCACAATTAACATACGCAGACTACATTTTAATCTACAAGCATCACATGAAAATGGGGAAACAGGTGTAGTAGTATCCCTAGATACAGCCAAAGCATTTGATTCTATTGAATGGCCATATCTCTGGGAGGTCTTGACAAGACTAGGAATTGGCCCAAGCTTTATTAAATGGGTTCGCTTAATGTACAGTAAACCTACGGCCAGACTTAAAGTGAATGATGTGCTATCCGCTCCTTTTACTCTATCTAGAGGAACCAGACAGGGATGCCCTCTTTCTCCCTTACTATTTGCTTTGGCGATAGAGCCTATGGCCATTGTTATTCGACAACATCCCCAGATTCAAGGCCTAGTGTATAAAGGTTTAGAGGGAAAAATCTCTCTTTATGCAGATGACACCCTTTTATACTTAGCCAACCCAGCGGACTCATTTGGAATCACCTTAGAAACAATCTCTACTTTTGGGAATTTTTCTGGCCTACAAATCAACTGGGATAAATCTCAATTATTTCCACTTACCACTCGTGCGCTACAGTCAATAAACCCTACAAGCAACCTTAAAACAGTGGATACTTTCAAGTACTTAGGAATTTTAATTCATAAGGATCCAACCACATTTATTTCCCTTAATCTACAACCTCTTATACAACTTATGAAAAGTACACTTGCAAAATGGTCTACCTTACCTCTAACCCAAATTGGCAGGATTAATATATGCAAGATGGTATTTCTTCACAAATTTTTATATCTCTTTACTAACTCAGCCTGCTATATACCCAAATCAATTCTGCAAACAATAGACCGCACACAAGCTGACTTTGTGTGGGCACAAAAAACTCCCACAGTAGCTAGAACAACGCTTCATGCTCCCGCAAATCACCTAGGCTTAGCGATGCCTAACTTTGAATCCTACTACCTAGCGACACAAGCAATACATGCCTCCAATTGGAAAACGTTTGATACGGAAAACCCAGCTTCTCTGCTGGAAGCGTTGTACTTCGGTTCCATTGAATCATTACACCATGCTCTTTACAGGCCAAAAAAATCCTTACCAATTTTAATTCCATTGTTGGATGCCACTAAGAAATCGTGGGACACGTTGTACAAATCAACCAATAAGGACAATTCTTTTTCACCAGACTTGCCCCTGTGGCATAATGCCTCACTATGCAACTTTGACAAATTTACTGGAGGGGGCTTCTGGGCAAGAGCTGGAATCAAGCAACTGCAACATATAACACAAGTGGGCAATTTTAAAACTCTAGAGCAGTTCCAACAAACTCCGGAATTGTCAGATCTGTCGGTGTATAGATACCTGCAACTGCAACATTTATACCACACACAATTTCACATCAACCCACCCACAATACAACTAATAACTGTAGAAACTATAATAAGCCCACCAGAGAAACAGAAACTGGTATCCAAAACGTACACGCACATTGCTTCTCACAAATATGACCCCAGACCCAGTGTCAAACTTAAGTGGGAAAGTAGTGGTGTTCACTTAGATTCTGATGATTGGGAAGAATTAGAAGAAAGCCTCTATCTTCCTCTTATCAGTACAAGAGACAGGCTCATTCAATTTAAAATTATACATCAAACATACTTGACACCAAAAAAACTACAACTTATCGGCCGCTTGGAGCATTCCAGATGCCCCCGCTGCAACTCCCCGGATGCTGATTTCATACACCTTATATGGTATTGTCCAGTGTTACAGCAATTTTGGAAAAAAATAATGCAGTTTTTAGCCATAGAATTTACTCTACCACAAGTTCTAAACCCAGCTACCTGCCTAATCGGCATATCGGATGCTCTGGTTCCCAGAATCCACTCAAGATTATTGATGAGAGCGCTTTTGTTCTATGCCAGAAAAACGGTAGCCCTACACTGGATGGGACCAACTCCTCCTACGATTAAACAATGGATTAATCTTATTAATTCCCAGCTGGAACTTTATAAGTTAACATATATTGCCAGGGGTTGTCCACAGAAATTTGATAAAATATGGTCTCCTTGGTTGGATTCTCCTGCAACAATGACTAAATAAGTCTATTGCGAACTGTCTTTATATCCTATCATGTCTACCTTCTTCTTCCTTCCTTCTTTACTTCCTTCCTTCTTGTTGTTAATGAAAACTCAATAAAAAGTTACTATTAAAAAAAAAAAAAGTGACTGCTTGTGCCTGAACACAATATAAGTAGAGGGTGATCAACTATGCGAAGAAAATAATAATGTGAAAAGCTTTGAATTCAAACCAAAAGAGCAAGAGTTATATAATATCTACACATATGTATGCCACTTTTTGCATCTTCTTCTTGTTTTTATATAGGAGACAAAATAGAGGAGGCGCTACCAATAATTGTTAAGCATTTGATGCCTTTTTTGGAAATGTGACCTTTTTTTCAATTATGCTGTTTACATTATTCTCCTAGATTTCACCTCTTTATGAGTGATTTATTACTTACTAAGGTAAGCTACCGCAATTACTCTGCTACAAAATCCTCCCGACCTTTACACAATAATCATTAAAACTAAAATGAATGCTTCAGGCTGCAAGCCCAGCACAATGCCAGCCTTTACATTCACATGTATCAAATTCATTGAGTTAATATATGATCTTATTACATATTAAAATAACTGGAGCAAATTCATTTCAACCCCTCTCATAGATGACTACCATACAGTCATGTAGTGCAATTTAACTTAATCCAGTCCTGAAGACTTACAGAAGAACTAAGCCCTAAAAAGTTCGGCATCTCTATAACAGTAATGGTCTAGGCCTTCAAAGTTGTCACAGGAGCTACCCATCTTGGATTTTTTTCAGTAACTCTGCACATGCAGCTGGACAGCTGTTTAAAGTCTAATGAAATGCTTAATGAATTACTAATCAGTCTTGTATCATATATATATATATATATATATATATATATATATATATATATATATATATATATATATATATATAATTCCAACGTTTATGATGCACTAATCCCAATGTATATCAAAGTCAAGGGTGCTGATCCCAATAGCAGTGAGTAATTCCGCTTCTTAGTTATATTGGTCCAACCAGATCGCACTCCATATTTAAAACATAGCTTTTATTAGCTTGTTAAAATAGTAGCAGCGTCATTTGTATCAAGACACTTATCTGTTAAAAGTCCAGCATAAACGCTATATCCATCCACACTCACGCGACGTTTCGGGACACATCCGTTCCCTTTCTCAAGCGTATGTATCGTGTAGTAGCGTGTAGGACTCCATTGCACACACTTTCTGCTTCCTCGTTAGGCGGGGCATACGTGGTAAGTAACTGTGATGATGCTTCCTAACCTGGAGGCCGGATCTGCACGTCAGTCACCACATATCTCCACCCTCCCGTTACTATGCAAAGTCCATAGTTACCAAAGAAAAGAAATATATCAGTAACAGCAAATTACATGGGCATTTTTCACTATATCTGATGATTGTAGTTGTTTGAGCAGATTATGCCAAAATGAAAAGCAAAAGTTAACAGATGAATGGCAAAAAAGAACAAATCTTTTTTAAAAAATACAAAAATACTTATAAAGAAAATATTCAAAAAATATACACAAAATAATATTAGTTGCCCGAAATATTACTACTCACCCTAAATGAGTACTTTACAGAAATGAATGCAAGTCAAAATCACGATTTAGACCCCTTGGACTGAGAGTCCCTAGCCTGTCAATCCATTTAACTTCTGCTCTTTTTAATGCTAGAACACGATCTCCTCCTCTTTTCAGAGGTGGGACGTGTTGGATAACTCTGAATTTCAGCTCCTCTGATGTATGTCCTTGTTCTAAACAATGTCTAGAGACTGGCAATGATCTATTGCCCACGTGTATAGTTGATCTATGCTGAGAAAACCTATCCTTCACCTTCTGGGTGGTTTCTCCAACATAGACCAACCCACATGGGCACACCAGCATGTATACAACAAAATTGGTATCACACGTATTATAACCCCTAATTTGATACTTCTGATCCCTATGTGGATGGTCAAAATCAGGACCTACCAATACAAATCGACACTGGGCACAACCCTTACATCTATACATGCCCTCTTTCTTGGGACCCCAAAACATTGCCTTATTAGGTGGTTTCCGTATGTCTGCATTCACTAATCTACTCCCTATGGTTGCTCCTCTGCGATAGGACATCATAGGGCCTTGTTGAAACTCTGGAATTGAAGGACATGCATCTTTTAATAAGTGCCAATGTTTATCTAATATGCATTTAAATTTGGAACTGGCAGAATTATACTGGGATACATAAGCTAATCTGTTACCTGTAGTACGCCGATCTCTTGATGTACATCCAAGAATCCCTTCCTTAGCAGCCTGTTGGTTTTTTTGTATTAGCTGATTCGGGTATCCCCTATCTGTAAGTTTCCTAGACATTATTTCTAAGTCTATATACATATATCTCCTCAATGCTTGCTCTCCCAACCCCTGCCCAATAGTGTCTCTTTCCTCAATGTTTGCTCTCCCAACCCCCAGCCTAATGGTAACTTTGGAAGAGATCATGCTAAATAAAGAGAAAAGCAGGTATGGTCTTTCTCCCCCAAAAGATAATATTCTCTTTTTTCACTTAGTTATAAGTGATGCATGGGGGCAGATTTACTAAAGGGTGAAGTAACTAATGCTGATGAAGATTTGCCAGCATTACCGCTTTTAGGGACTTCGCCGATTTACTAACAGGCGCAGGCGTCACTTCACTCCCGAAAGAGATAGACGCTAGTGGTGAATCGTAATTTAACGCCAGGCGACTTTTTGCTGTGGCACATGCCCGTTAATCCGCAAATTCACTAAAATGTGGATTTTACTGAATGTTACCTTTCGCCAGACTTGCCTTCGCCAGCTGAGACCAGACGAAGTGCAATGAAGTGCATAGAACTTCCTCAGTCTTCAGTTACTTGCATCATGTGGCAAATCCAAAAAACACTGGCGTCTTTTCCTTTTTTTCAGGGTGATAGGTTGCAAAAGTGGTTAAAAAAAATTTTGTGTAACCATTTTCCCCCATACATTTTATAACATATGGGAACATATTTTACACTGGGCTTTTGTGTAGGGTATTATAACAACTCAATTGACTTTAGTAGGGTTCCCTTGGCATGTGTAGTTATCAGTGTAAATGTAATGTATTAGATGTTGCATGTAACATAGAGGTTCATTCAATTTTAGGGAGCACATTTACTAAGGGTCGAATTTCGAAGTGCTAAAACTTTGAAATTCGACCATCGAATTGAAAAAATTCGATAGTCAAAGTTTTTTTTTTTGTTTGAATTTAGCTGTTTTCGATTGAATTAAAATCATTCGATCGATCAAACGATTTTCAAAAAAAAAAACATCGACTTCTAAAAACTTAGCCAAATATTGGCTATAGGTTCTAGGAGGTCCCCATATGCTAACATAGCTATTTGGCAGGTTTAAGGTGGCAAAGTGTCGAATTCAACGTTTTTTAAAGAGACAGTACTTTGATTTTCGAAATGGTCGAATATTCAAAGTTTTTTCAATTCGAATCTAATTTTGGCCTATTCGATGGTCGAAGTACCCAAAAATTACTTTGTAATTCGAAGTTTTTGAATTCGAAAATTCACTTCGAATTCACTTCGACCCTTAGTAAATGTGCTCCTAAATTTCTTACATTTATTTTCTTCTTACTTTAGTTTTCCTTTATTGTAAGGTCACTGCCGAGTGCATCTTAGCAAATATTGTAGCATATTTCATGACTATTTGGTCACTGGAGAGCACTGTTTCACTAAAATCTATTTATAAGATTTAATTGTTACTCTTAAAAGGAACAGTATCCAAATTCCCATAAACATCATCAAATATGACCATAAATAAGACTCTACAGGCAGAATAACATTTGCAAAAATGTTTTACAGAACATATATAGAGGAAAAATAGAGTAAATAGAGTAAAAACAGAAGTGCTGGAAGCAAGAATCACCAGATATAGGTTATCCAAGCTAAAATAAAAACAACAATATTATGGCAACAGAGCATACGCTTGCTGATATCGTTTGACCTATTGTATATTGTAGGCTGGCCGACTAATAGTAGAATATAGGTTCTTCTTAGATGGCTTAAACTCACTGGGAGCTCTCTAACTCTTATTCTCAATACAGGTAAAGTTGCTGTACTGTGTTAGCCAGTAAAAATTATATTTTTGAAATAAAAAAAATAACAAATGTGGTATAAAGGTGATACCTTTATTGGCTAACTAATATAATCATAGCAAGCTTTCAGAACATTTTAGTTCCTTTTTCAAGCTGATTATAATAGCTTGAAAAAGGAACTAAAATGTTCTGAAAGCTTGCTATGATTATATTAGTTAGCCAATAAAGGTATCACCTTTATACCACATTTGTAATTTTTTTATTTCAAAAGGGTTGCCCGGTAACAAACTACAATACACAAACAGCTACAGTGAGCAGATCCAAAGCATAAGAGCTGGAGAGTGAGATTTTGGCTTTATCGGGGAGAACCTATACTTGCTGGATTCCCCTTTTCCTTTACCTTTTACATTTCCAAAAATGAAATCCCAAAAAGTGCAGCAGTAGAACACACTATCAAATTTATATCCAAAAACATGACATTTTTCTTTTTAACTACAAATGATTTCTGCTTGTGATAACTGAATTTGTCTCAGTAATTGCAAAAATTGGAATAAGAAATGACTGCAGTGGTCTGCAGTAAGTCTATTAAAAGAAGGTTACCATGTCTTTAGGGATTAAAAAAAACACACAGCTCAGGCACACAGAGAAATTTGTTGATTATGCACTTTATATAGTTGCTGAGTTGACAAAATAAATGTATTAAATTATTTGTCATATCACCCTATCAAAGATAAATCAAATATCGCATACTGCTGACATTTCATTACCGCTTGCAATCTTATAATCGCTAAATGCTTGATTCACTGCTTCCTTTTTTACATATCACTGACTCATCTCAATTAAACAGAACTTTAAAGGTTACTTTCACTAAAGAACAAATTCACTGACTACGACAAATTAATAATACTAGAATCTGAAAAAAATTAGCCTATTCCTGTTGTTTAACTGCTTGATTACCAAGAAAGACAGCAAACTCCACTCCTTTAACATAACATATCAATAATATTGGTCTATATTTAAGTGACCCACCTGTGAGATGCAGATTAGTGATGCTTATTCTTAATCTGATATCCATCTGTAAATTCCAATACCTGGATTTTTCTGGATCTCCATATTTTAAGTCTGCTCAGAGCTTTCTGGATACAGGTATAGGATCCCTTATCCGGAAACCCGATATCTAGAAAGCTCTGAATTAAGGAATGGCTGTCTCCCATAGACTCCATTTTATCCAAATAATCCAAATTTTTAAAAATGATTTCCCTTTTCTCTGTAATAATAAAACAGTAGCTTGTACTTGATCCCAACTAAGACATAATTAATCCTTATCGGAAGCCAAACCAGCCTATTGGGTTTATTTAGGGGCCGATTCACTAACTTCGAGTGAAGAATTCGAAGTAAAAAAACTTCGAACTTCGAAGTGTTTTTTGGGCTACTTCGGCCATCGAATGGGCTACTTCAACCTTCGACTACGACTTCGACTTCGAAGTACTGTCTCTTTAAGAAAAAACTTAATCTAAAAGCTACCGAAGTCAATGTTAGCCTATGGGGAAGGTCCCCATAGGCTTTCCTAAATTTTGGTCGAAGGATAATCCTTCAATTGTTGGATTAAAATCCTTCCAATCGTTCGATTCAAAGGATTTAATCGTTCGATCGAAGGATTATTCCTTTGATCGTTCGATCAAACTATTTGCGCTAAAATCCTTCGACTTCGATATTCAAAGTCGAAGGATTTTAATTCCCAGTCGAATATCGAGGGTTAATTAACCCTCGATATTCGACTCTTGGTGAATCGGCCCCTTAATGTTTAAATGAATTTCTAGTAGACTTAAGGCATGAAGACCCAAATTACGGAAAGATCCGTTATCCGGAAAACCCCATGTCCCGAGCATTCTGGTTAACAGGTCCCATACCTCTACTATACATATACAATGTATATATAGCTAGTACTGAAAGTGGAATTATTTTAGCCAACAATGTATAACTCTATATTCTTTAGACTGTTTACAGAATGTCTAGAATGTCGTCATCTTAAAAATAATTAAGCCTGTACTCAACGAGTCTACCCATAGCAACCAATCAGACTTTTGTTTTCATTTTTTAACTTGTTGTAGCCTGATTAAAGTTGATTGCTATTTGATTGCTGTGGTAGCTGCATGTGCGTTAGTAAATCAGCCTAAAATTACTTTGGCAAATGTCAAGTTAGACAACTATTTTGCATTTTGTTGCCATTTTGTGGATTGCCAACAAAAGGCAGATTTATTAAAGATTATTACAAATTCGGAATTACTGGAATTGCTGCAAGTGTGGAATAACAGCACATTTGTAAAATAATGCACGGACATGGCTAAATTCTACAAATTTTATGCAAAAAGGAGTCGCACTTAAGGGCTTTAGAAAAGTACATAAATCTTCTTTCACATTCTTGAGAAAGGTTGGTTACTTTGCCAAAACCTAGAAGATACACATTTAAGATTGCCTGTGCTTTTCAGCACAAGCAATCTTTAACAAAACCCCACATGAGTTCAAGCTGTACTTCATTAGGTTGCTCGTGTGAAAAGCACAAGCATGTTTAAATAGACCCCTTACAGTTGTATAATTTTCACACTCTATCTGTCAATCTGCACCAGTCAATAATTTACATTTCTTTTGTACATCACATCAGAATATTCAATCACATTATAAATAGGTATTAAATATACATTTCACTACAGTCTCTCAGTGGTATTAGAAAATCAAATCATGGATCATGGAAGTTAGATTTATCCTTCAATTAATGAAGATTTCAATGTAACTATATATATATATATATATTATTACAACCATATTTGCCATATATTTGTATTTATACATATAGATAAGAGCTGTTATAAAAGCTTCAGTATAGGCTGATATTTATAGCCATGCTGTCTACCAATGACTAGCAGAGGTGCTCTATAAGGAGTCTCCCAGTTAAGGCAGGTCCACTTTTTATTTTAATGCCAATGTGAAATGTGTGTTATTTTCCCCTGTAAATTTGCAGCTGAGCGACCAACGGAAACAAGAAAACAAAAAACATTTTAACTTTCTTCTTCAAGCTACTTGAAAAACTAAAACTTTCTGATGTATATTTTGTGATGTTGCATAAACAATTAATTATTCTAATGTTATAGCAGAAACGCCACTACAAGAAGGGGAATGTAAAGACCAGAACATTTAAAAAAATATCTTATTCATGCCTACCAATAAATCTTTTCAAGAAAAAGTACACTCCTATTGTACTCTCTCAATTTATTTTCTCACCGAAGCCCTTGATTAGACAGAAAAAAGCAAAGCAGCCAAGTACTTAGTATGCTATTCTCACATTGCAATGCATAAACAAAAAACAAAAATTTAAAGGACAAAGCCAGAAAAAGGTGCTGTCTTTTCCCAGTAAAAACACTTGTCTCAGCTATTCACTAACATTCACACTGACCACACTAATAAAGGCTCCTGTATTGTGGTCTGTTAGTCAGGTCCACGGCAATTTTATTGCCAAAACATCTCTGTCATAATGAAAATGTCAGGGAAAAATGTCAACATATTTTTGGTTCACAAACGACAATTTCACAGCAGTTTTTTAAGACGCTTTTTAATATTTGGCGGCAATACGTCAATTCCATAAACTATAAGATACCATCTGTGATTTCGTCCTGCTTATTTTTAGTGATGAGCAAATTTTTCCGCTTTTAGCTGGAGTTGCGGTGAAATTCCGCATTATGACGTGCAAATTTTTTGAGAAGTAACGCGAATAAGAAAAAATGCACATCAACTTTAATGCATTAGGACAAAAAGAAGAAAAATAACCATTGACTTAAATGCTTTTGGAGTGAGAAAAATTGTCAAGTGCGTAAAAAATTGTCGCATGTAAAAAAATCTGACTCCCATTGACTCTCAATGTGTTTAGCTAATTTGTCGCCATTTTGCAAATTTTTCTCAGTTTCGCAAATTTTTCGGCAAAGCGAACCGGGGAAGATTCGCTCATCGCTCCTTTATTTTTTTTTACATGTATACAAGTTGGCGACCAACACTTTAATGAATGTTTTTTACAGACTCTTCCTACTCCATGATTGACTTGCTAATGCAGTGTTTTACTGGCATATTCCTTTTTGTGTAGGCTATTAAAATAAAAACAAGGGAATACAAAACGTCTTCTATGCTTCATCTCATTGTTTTACCAAGTAAAAAAAATGTAACAAAAACTATTAGTAATGTTTTCATAAATAATTATCATTTCTGTGCGCAGGCCTACATTCTAACTGACATAAATGCACACTGCTATGACTTTTGGTTTACGTTGAGTTTTATTAAAACCTTATTTTTTAATTTCTATCCTTTTAACTATACAATCGTGTGTGTTCGCAGTCTAGTGTGATGAAATGTTAAGTAGCAGTTACAATGTTTGTAGAAATTAAGCACTATTTAAATTTCAAATGTTGTACAGTTTAATGAATAATTACAAATTGTAGAGAAAACAGAGAGACTGTACTTGCTGTACTTGATTGCAAAGCTTCTCAAACTGGTAAACCGGGCTCACTTTGGAATCTTGCTTTAATTTTGGTAAGGCTTGTGTGGACACCGTGTTCATCATAAGTGATGCTATTATATCTGCATATACCTTATCTAAAGGAGCTAAATACTGACTAACACTTTTTCTGGAAGGGCTTTTTCTATCATGAAATGTAAATATATATATATATATATATATATCGGATATCGGATATAGATGCAGAGTGATTGGTAACATTCTAAAGGATACTTAATACGAAGCTATCAAGCTTTGCTACTATTCATAGATGAGAAAATATGTATCAGTTTTTAAACACTTTTAATGTGGGAACGAGGCACAGAGGGGAGTTGTAGTTGGAGAAGGTTGCACACTATCCCCTTGTAATGAAATACATATGTGTACTTGCAGCTACGTCACAGTGGGGAGGGTAGATGGATTTTCCTGCCAAACACTTTGTATATAGGGGTTATTTTTACAATAGTTTGTGACTTTGAGAAAGGCTGGTGTGACAGCCGAAACGTCATGATGAATTCTTAATAAATTATTCGTTGTCCTATATATATTCTGTATATATTCGTTATAGTTTCATTTTTGCAAGAGATGTTTTAAATTAATGACATAAGGTTTGTGAACTGCTTTTAGCTTTGAGAACTGCTGTTTTTCTGGACATTACCCAATACCCATCACCCAAAATACAGCAAACCCCAATTCTCTTGTAGGTGTTATTGGGACCTTTTTGAACCCTTTGAAACATCTATACCTGTATGTTTACATTTTCTGAATAATTATGGTATATTCTGATCACTGTAGCCTTTCCTTTAATTACTGGAAATTACTTCCCATTATGTGTCATGATCATGCTGTGTGTCATACTCCTGGTGATTACTATTTTCAATAACATAATGATCTTAGTGGAAGTAAAACACCCACAATAAATTAATTAATCTGTAACTTTACACCCCCTCCCCCAAATTTTAAGGAACAGTAAGATAAAAGAAAAAAGAACTTGATCAATCTTAATCAATCTGTTTAGTTACAACCCATACCTGGACCATTAGTGAGCAGTCATTTCCTGATCTGAAACTTCACAGAAGGAAGTGCATAAAAGGTGCAAAAATTGTAACTTTCTTAGCCTGCTCTATTGTGGCCCATACACTATCTTCATGGTGTCTACATCCACTATCTTTCTTAAACTGTATAGGTAGAGTTTACCAACCCTTACTGTTCTATCAATAAAGCCATTGGTCCTGCTGAGTTTGTGTTTACCTGCTCATCATTAGAAAGTGTATCCACAATATCTTTCCCCTTCGTTGTAGCAACAGCTATATACAGTGATTCTAAAGACTTTTAGATTACTGTTTAACTCAAAGTACCATTGATCTTATCAAATAATTATCTAATGGAAAAAACAATCATATTTTCAAAACCTGGTCTCCATCTATGTTGTACTTTCAATTGTTAATCTGTATTTCCAATATCTACGCTTTTGTTCGCTAAAGAAAAAATCCAGACATGAGTATGTTTCACAGTCCCATTATAGGGGCGGATTCAACGGTATTACTTTGGCAGTGCAAGCATTTCAAAGCGAAGATGCACTAGCGTTCGTTTATGCCTAGCGAAAATTCGCTAGTGATCTTGCTCTTAGGTCAATTTGCATACGACGGGTAATTTAAAGTTGTATGGAGTTCTTCATTATAAATGTTGGTGCAAATGCTTGAAGTTATTTCAAATGTCCAGGGAACCTTAATAAAGACAAGAGAGTTAATATAATGCCCTACACATGAGCCCACTGTTAAGTCAAGACTTTTGCAGGCAATCCCGCTTCAAAAAAGGAAAAGTCTCCTATGTTTTTGGAACTTTACATTTTCGGCACACAGGATATGATGTAATTGACAGAAGATTGAGTAAGATCTGGCTTCTTTTTAGCACTTTGCCTGGTTTGAGGTGGCAAAGTCGTCTGCCGATAGAGTGCGAACGCTAGTGACGGTCTCTTTCGCTAGCGAATTGGCACCTGTGCCTGTTAGTGAATTGGCGATGTCCCTGCGGATGCTAACACTGGGGAAAAGTCGCTAGCGTTAGCCACTTTGCCCCTTAGTGAATCTGCCCCATAGGGTTTTAGCATTAGGCTTTGATTGGTGCATGCAACCCCCATATTTTATATATACCTGTGTATTTTCTGGCTTTAATATTTTAACCATGAAAATCATTTTGTGAAATGAAGTGGAGTAGAGTCAATAAAAATAGTAGCATTTTCTAAAGAAATTCATTTTCTTGAGTGTATTTGAAATTTCTGGCCACAAGCCAGTGGAGGATATCACTGCCAGAATGATGACAGTTACTCGTTATCTCTGAAGATGAAAGTGTTCTTCACATAAAAGATTACAAATAACATTAAACAACAATCTCCATGGTGCCCGCTTCACAAATTTAAGACTGTGTTTGATACCGAGAATGACATTTACAGAGGCAGCAGTAAGCCTAAAATTCCAACTGTCAATGAACCATCTAAATGGTTTCATATATTATTTACTTCGTTTTGCATTTTGCTCTCAAGAGAAAAGCATTAATCAGCGTATTAGTTTCTGGGGCTAGGATTATGATACTTAGCAGGCAGGTCTAAACCAAATAAATGCTCTCACTGTTACAGTAAGAACGTGATGCAGTTTTAGGATAGTTCATCTCTATGTGACTTCCTATGCAGAGAAGATACATCTGAATAAGTGTTGCATTATAGTTGGCTTAGAGGGGATCAACCCTATGGACAATGGACTATTAAACTCTACCCATAGGCTCTCATTTATTTTTACTATTACTGTAGAATCAAAGGGAGGGTAATTTTGAAATAATAAAAACTAACCCGAGCTGTTTAGTTTTACCAAAAGCCCCACCACAGTTAAAGGCAGTCTTTATTTTTCGCTGGGGAGTCCCAAAGGAAATGTGACTAAATGTGCATAAAAAATTTAAAATAATAACTAACCCTGCTGCTGGAATAGTGTGGGGATGTGTTTGCTGTGCTCACAACCAAATACACCATCAAATGCCTACTTTGCTCTCTAGGGCCCTCATTTTATTATCTAAAGTGATACATTCAAAGGCAAATCTTTTTGTTCATTCTTTCCCATGAGTGATAAGTACCTACTGCCAGTGCTCAGTGTACTTAGGGGCTATATTTATAAATATCCTAATTTAGTTAGACACCAAATAAAAAGCAACAGATAATATAAATGAAATCCTGTATTTATAAAGATTCGTTTTCTTTGTATGTAGAGCCTTTATTTGAGTAAAAGCACCTATTGATAAAAATGTTCTCAACAGCATTATGCTCGACCATAAATTCTACTGCATTGAAAATCTGCGTAGACACTGTTGTTAATATTGTGTAAGCTACACAAGCCTCTTAGACATTATCACCAGATATGCTGATTTAACGATGCAAAACTTTATACCCTTGTTGGCTTTTTACAGCATTGCAAAACATGTTGCTGCCCATTATATTGTTGCATTGCTTTCACACCACGCAGTGGACATCAAAGGGCAGGTCAACCCCAAAATAAAAAAAATACATAATAAACATAATTCAAAGCAACTTTCCAAATATGCATTCATTAAACATTTTCAGTGCTTTTTAAGTTATTTGTAAAACAATGTTGCAAAAAGTCTTAGTTCCCCAGCAAAGACAGGTCTGTTAATAATCTGACTTGTCTTACATTGTATCAACAGTCTGAGCCACCATGGCAGAGAATAGAAAGGGACAGACAAACACTGATTTCAATAGCATTACATATACAAATCACTTAAAAACAATAGAACATTTGTAATGAATGCATATTGCAAAATTGCATAGAATAATGTTTTCGTTTATCAGGCAAAAAATGATATTTTGGGTTGACATTCCCTTTAATACAGCGCACACAACAGAAAGAGTCATCTCAAATGAGTTTGAAATGGAAAAAACATATCCATGCATCCAACTTCCTAAATTTCTAGTATTTGATCTTAAATAATATGGTGTATTTGCCACCCCTCCTGCTCATTGTAGAATGCTAGCTCTGATTAGGCAGACTAATCCAATAGATTTACTAAAACACAAATGGCTATGCATACATTTTTAATGAGGCATTGTAACTGCATTTCATTCACATGATTATTTAATGTGGGAATTAATGATTTAGGAAATATATACAGTATTAACAGTGTGTATGCCCGGTGACATATTCCAGCATCATAATAAGGTGCTTGTTGATCTAGTGTTGAATCTCTGGGGGTATTAAGCAAATAAAATGCTACTCATGAATGAATTAAACTTACTGTAATACAACTCCAGTTGTTCTGTTTTATTGTGGTTGTTTTAGGTCAACTAAAATCAGGTAAAATATAAAGAAAATTTGCTTGAATTTTATAAAACCTTTTAAAACATTCCAAAAACCAAGAAGAATACATAAGTGATATAGTCTGATCATAATAGCTACTCCTTACCCGCAGTGCCATTATACTACACTGACATGTGGCTACCTGTGGTCATCATCATCATATATTTATTAAATCTACAGAAGTAGAGATTGCTGAATTCACATGCTTGTGACTGTGTATAACTGGTACAGTATGACCATAGATTTAGGAAAATAGGAAATACCCAAACAGAAAAGTGGTTTTTAGCCATTTATCAAAGCCATAGAAGTAAATATTCAACAGTTTCAGAAATGTTTTATCTTCCCTTGTCATCTATGCGGTAACAACTAGAACTCGCATGTTATACCATTGCAATGTATACTTTGTAAAGGTATGTATTTTCAGAAGCAGAAATATTAAGCTAGAATCATAATATTGCTATGATTGGCATCGATCTCAGCCTGATCTCTGACTATGCTCTCTGTTCCTCATCCTACCAGTATACATTATGGTTCCCTTGTCTGCCCAGAACTTCCCCCATGGTCTTCTCACTTTAAAGGAGGCATTTCCCCGGGGGCAGTTAGCCTGGGGGGAGGTGCGAGGTCTACCTGGGGTGGGGGTACTCGGTTTTTTACAAATGGGTTGATTTCTCCTTTAAGACCTGGCTGCATCCAGGTAGTAGAGGACTCCTCCCGAAACAAAAGGCAGTTGTTATAGGCGGGGGACCGAGACCAAACAAATGTTGTCTTTCACCTCAAGTGGTCTCTAGTAACTGAATTTCCCTGACATGGTGAATCTTCATATTTGGTTAAAATACTACAACTCTAACTCTCTTTTCTCATCACAGCATCCCAAAATTATTATACAAAAACTTTGCATTCCTTATTAATAATTTGAAGTTTAGTGATAACAGTAATGTAGAGACCCATAGGTTTTACTATGCTCCTATGGCTTTAAATCCCTACCCTTCCTTATTCCCTAGTTAGTAGGCAAAAATCCATGTATCTAGTTTAAGTATTTCATCAGTTATTGGCCAAAGGGTGTATGACCACTTACTCCAACACTTCCATATAGTGTTGGAAAGGAGTGACCTCTTTCTCTTTGGCTGCTGGTGTCCTATCCAACTGGTTGTGCTCATTGAGCCTGGGTACACCAAGGACCAGTCAAGCCACCGCCCTAAAGGGACCTGTACCTTTAGAGATTAAGTCGGGAACCAGGAAATCCCGTGAACGAGGTTAGCAAGCACAGGTTATATTCTTTAATAGACTGTCTAGGAGAGTAAAATAGACAGATTATATAAAAAGAGCAGTTGTGTCTCCATCAAGGATAATAGCAGGGAGTAGCATCCCACAAGGCTTCCTTGTATGCCTTTAGTGAATGGACCACAGTGGATAGGGTGTTAGGCTAGACTTCTTCTCCCTAACCACTCCACTATATGGGATCCAGACCACTTAAAGGAGTATTGCCTGAGGGAATTGATGTACGCTTGACTATTTGACTTATGGGAGTGACATCTGTGATTGCTGTATCATCCTCCTCTATCTACCCTCCTCTGTGACTAGTTACACCTACCTCATACGTGAGTAAACCTGTGGTCAATACTTGTTGCTCTTGTACAATAAATCCATCTGTTATTTCATCAAAAGAACCTCCTGGTGTCCAATCAATCTATTTTTATGTACAGTAGCCTGTGTGTTGTAGTTACACTACACCTTAAAGGGTTAGCTTCCACTTAGCGAAGGCCCTGATCCTGATGTGTGAGACCAATCTAACCAATGCTCATTAGCTGGACATTAACTCCTTGTGGTCTGGATAGCCCAGATTAGCGTTACAGTAATTATATCTGTTGCTTTATTTCACCATTTTCCACATTTTCCACAGTATACATTCGCTCATCATTAATTATTAACATACAGTGGCATAAATAGTGCCCCCGCAGGCCCACATCATGGGGGGGCCCGTGTCCTGTGGGGCACCCTGCCGCTGCTGCCGCTGCTGGGTGTCGCCCTATGAATGTGCGCCTGTCCCACTCCTGTACGCCTGCAGTATATCAGTCCGAAAGGGAATCGCTGAGCCTGTGCGCCCAGGCTCCCCTGTCACACCTCCGGCACAGTGTACCATCTCACACTCCCATCCAAAGCCCAGTCCATAGCAGCAGCACCCTCACTTCCGCCATAGCCCTTAGGGGGGGGTTAGTGGAGGAGAGGGAGGAGGAGCCAACAGGAAAGGCTAAATGCTAACAGGAAACACTAAAGTGGCAGTGGCAGCCACAGCAAAGCCATCTACACCACATGACACTAGTTCATGGAAAGTTCGTGATGGACACTCCGAGAACAACCAAAGCTTTCTCACATTTCCATGTTGCAAGGTATACATATGCTTCATTTGTTCTCAGAGGGGGAGGGGCCCCCATGTTTGTCTGCAGGGGGCCCCCTAAATTCTAGTTATGCCACTGTTAACATATATATATATATATATATATATATATATATATATATATATATATATATATATCTATAGAATGGTGTGGATTTGTTAATTCAGAGATGCAAATTAGATGCTAATAAGATGGGTGCTGCAATAGGTAATATATTTTAAGCAGAAGAAAGGAGGTTCCATCCTAATATATGTAAAGTGTTTTTTTCACATTGAGAGCTGTGAAGTTGTGGAATTCTCTCCCTGAATCTGTCATACTGACTGATACATTAGATACATTAGGGTTTAATTCATGTTTAAATTATTTTTTAGTAGATCTAAAGTATGAAGATATTCACTTATGCGGAAATATGTTTTCTCGCATGAAAGACATGCTGGGAACTGTTCATATGTTTTAGTTGCATGAAGATATAAGTATTTTTCATATGTGAAGATTTATAGAATTAGATCTGTCTGTGTTTTGTCTATATATATATATATATATATATATATATATATATATATATATATATATATATATATATATATTTGACTGTCTATTCATCTATAGCTATCTTTTAGTCTACAGTCTCTAGATAGCTCTCTATCTACATATACATGGCCTGGGGTATTTTTTTTTTTGCACTCAAAATTTTTTTTTATTTTACTTCCAGGTCGCGCAATATAGATAATCATACTTTCACAATTGTACAGTATATCCATTTCAAATGATTATACAATGTATCTAAATGCGGTATGACTCATATATTGATTACTGAACCAGATAATTAAAAATAACAGAAAAAAAAGGGAAGAAAAGTAAGAAAAAAGAAAAATAAGAAGGAAGATGGATCCCCCACTCCACACATTATGTACGCAAAACATAGCATAGAGTATTACCCTCTATAGCTCCATGATATTACTGCAAGGCAAGCCGTCTTGTAACTATATAGTCCTTCCAGGGTGACCAAATTTCAAGAAAATTGTCCATATTATCTTGTATACGAGCAGTAAGCTCTTCCATTGCGCAAATAGCATTCATTTTGTGCAAAGTTTGTTGCCAAGGTATTTCTGGAGATAACCAGCTGATTGCCAGGGTCCACTTAGCAGCCGAGAGAATATGCTTAGTTAAATGCCTAGCTGGTCTATAAGCAATGTAATTGGCCTGGGGTATTTTTAATACAAAGACAACAAAAATGTTTTGAAAGATAAGTGAGGGGAGTTATATTGCACCAGCAGTAGCCATAATATAAGTTTCAGTTCAGCTGAAAATAAATAGAAGCCATTTTAAATTATTACTTAATAACTGAAGAGAAAAGAAAATGTGACTTTTCTGTAGATTCATATATCTATCCATTTGTCAGTTTAACTTTTTCTGAGGTCACCTTAATCTCTATGCTAGATTAGACTCCAACCTGTGCACATATAACAATGATCTGCAGTGCTATAAACCGCATTCTCTATTAGGGATGTAGCGAACGTCGGAAAAAAGGTTCGCGAACATATTCGCAAACTTGCGTCAAAAATGCGAACGGTTCGCGAACGTCGCGAACCCCATAGACTTCAATGGGAAGGCGAATTTTAAAAGCTAAAAAAGACATTTCTGGCCAGAAAAATGATTTTAAAGTTGTTTAAAGGGTGCAACGACCTGGACAGTGGCATGCCAGAGGGGGATCAAGGGCAAAAATGTTTCTAAAAAATACATTGTTGACACAGCGCTGCGTTTTGTGCTGTAAAGGGCAGAAATCACACTACATTTCTAAACCTGTGTAATAAACTGCTTTAAAACGTCCAGCGTCTACATGTAAAGGTTACAGCCTGTTCACACGCAAAGACGAAACGCGGCGCTTACTGCAACGCAAAAAAACGCAAAGAGCTTTAATGAATGATACCGTCAAGTGAGCAAATAATAGTTGTTAATTACTAGTTTAGCTTGTCACCTCCAGGATGTCCGTCCTGTTGGTGGCAATATTTCTGTAGTGGTGTGTTTAGCAGTCACCGTGCTTGTGCGCACGTGCACGGTCAGGCAGAGGTAATTCAATGTACAGTGAAGTGAACCAAAAAACACTGATTCTGCAGTGTGGGCCCAGTTTTGGTCTACTTTATTGATCACCTGCAGTGACCATAAAAGATGCGATTTTGCCACTGTTGCAGAACCCTGAAAAATTAGGCATGTGTACTTTCCTGAAAAATTATGTTTTTTTTGTCGCAGCCACTGAAGCACAGAGGCCAGAAAAAATATGCCATGTGAATGCTAAAAATATAAAAAAATTTTGTCGCAGCCACTGAAGCACAGAGGCCAGAAAAAATATGCCATATGAATGCTAAAAATATAATTTTTTTTGTCGCAGCCACTGAAGCACAGAGGCCAGAAAAAATATGCCATATGAATGCTAAAAATATTTTTTTTTTTGGTCGCAGCCACTGAAGCACAGAGGCCAGAAAAAATATGCCATATAAATGCTAAAAATAGTCATTTTTTTTGTCGCAGCCACTGAAGCACAGAGGCCAGAAAAAATATGCCATATAAATGCTGAAAATATTCATTTTTTTGGTTGCAGCCACTGAAGCATGGGCGTCCACAGAGGGGGGCAAGAGGGGGCAGTGCCCCCCCCCTGGGACTGCATACCCCCCAACTGTCCTGATTTTCGCCGAACAGACACGCTTTTAGATGCCTGTCCCGCTGTCCGGCGTTGTTGCCCTTATGTCCCGCCTCATTTGGGGCTCTTTTGTTGTTCCTGGGTTTTTTCCCGAAGTCTCGCGAGAAGAGACTATGACAGTGACGTCACACGCTCTACCAGGAACAGAGTAGAGTAGAGAGGGTGGGGAGCTGAGGAGGGAGGATCCAAAACGGAGACGTGACTGCAGCCTTTCAATAGGTGAGAGCAAATGCAAGCTATGCACTATGCAGCATTCCTCTGCATTTACAGAAACTATTACAGCCTAAAGTCCGTGCTTATGCTGCGAAGCAACAGGAATGCGGCTTCTACTGTTATGTTTCCCCCTTCTAATAAATCTCTATTAACTCCTCCGTGCCTCCAGCGCATCTCTCACCGCTCTCACCCCCGTCAACATACTCAGCCTTCACTTTTTAGCTTTCCTACTTTAACAATCTCCCCGGACTCCCCCCCCCCACACTTTGACCCCTCATTTGTCACAGCCTTATCATCAGCCAGGCTCCTAGAGAATATGAACGCTGAGGGAGAAGATAGTTGTTGTAGGAGAGATTATGAGGGTGGAGGGCTCAGAGGAAATCATTAAAGAGATACTGACACCTGAAATTAAACTTTTTTTACATCTATTATAATATTGGCTTTGCAAGCTACTTCTAACTTTGCCATAAAGTATTTGCATGATGCTTTTACATTACCGGTCTGATCCCCCATGTTCCTGTATGAGGGGGCTGCCATATTTGTGCAGCAGGAGTCCGTTAGTATTAGAATCTCTAACTGACAGGCTGAGATGGGACAGTCAGGTTGGCAAAGTCAGAGTGTCAGAGAGTCAGGCTTAGGAACTTCAACTAACAATTATATACAAAAACAAACCTCTCAGCAAAAAATGATCAACATGACCTATAGGTAACATTTAATGTACATTCATATGCTAAAATTCATTTTTTAGTGTCAGTATCACTTTAAAGGAGGAAAGCTTAGACTTGAAGGTTGAGTAACCTGACAGGAGGGGTAAATGTGAGGTATACATACAGGCAGGACGGAGGAGTTAATAGAACCTTATTTGATGGGTGTCCCAAGTGAAGCTGCATTCCATGTGCTTAGGAGATTTATTATGTCCTAAAATGGTTTCAATATTTCTTAACTTGTGGTCTCTGTGCTGCTGCTCTGTTATACTCTGCATAGCTGGATTTGCTTTGTAACACAACAGCTGGGTAAGTGTCCAGCACATGATGTCACAGAGCATTGTACCCTACAGCCGGTTGATTGTTTTTATATGTTGTTTTTGTTAAAGTTAAATGGGCATGACGTATGGGGGGAGTGGCCATAAAGTGGGCGTGGCCAAAAATTAGCCGCGCTACGCGCGCCTCAACTTTTTGTCCCTCTTTCTTAATCACAAATGTTGGGAGCTATGGGACTGTGCACATTGGCCGCAGCTTACTGTGGTTTCTGTTGCGATCCCTCGAAGATTTTTGCATGTACTTGCCCCTGTGCCACCTGTTTGTGAGTTCTGGGGGTATTTATGCATGAACTTGCCACTTTGCCATCTTTGTGTGAACTAGGGTTGCCACTTGTCAGACAACCGGTATTTTGAAGGGTTGCCCGGGTCAAAACTTCCTGGATGGTTTTTGAAATTAGGGAAACTGTGCAGGATTCCCTTGATTGACCCGGCTATCGGCTGATTGCCGTGGCATAGCTCCACCCCCTGATGGCAGTGACACACCCACCTATCTCACAGGCCCGCCCACTGATGCCTCCTTGCCCCACCCTGGAAAATTTTCTGCGGACACCCATGCACTGAAGCACAGAGGCCAGAAAAACTCAGGATTTACCTGGATTCAAATGAAACCAGTAGGGTTTGCACCCTAGTTTGTAACGGTGGCGGAGGGAGGAGGACGCTAAAGGACAGCTGTGTGTGGAGTCATGAGGCGTGCAGAGAAGGACAGCTGCATGGGGAGTCAGAAACTCAGAACAAGTCTTCCGGCGTGCAGTAACCCTCCGAGATCCACCCCTCATTCATTTTAATAAAGGTCAGGTAATCCACACTTTTGTGACCTAGGCGAGTTCTCTTCTCAGTTACAATCCCTCCTGCTGCACTGAAGGTCCTTTCTGAGAGGACACTTGAGGCGGGGCAAGACAAGAGGTTCATGGCAAATTGTGACAGCTCTGGCCACAGATCAAGCCTGCGCACCCAGTAGTCCAGGGGTTCATCGCTCCTCAGAGTGTCGATATCTGCAGTTAATGCCAGGTAGTCCGCTACCTGCCGGTCGAGGCGTTCTTTGAGGGTGGATCCAGAAGGGTTCTGGCGCTGCCTTGGACTGAAAAACATTTGCATGTCTGACGTTACAGAGTGGCCAAAGTGCTTTGTCCTTGCAGGTGCGCTCGTGGCAGGATTACTGGCACCTCTGCCCCTGGAATGTTGATGAGTTCCTGAAGTGACATCACCCTTAAAAGCATTGTACAACATGTTTTGCAGGCTGGTTTGTAAATGCAGCATCCTTTCGGACTTGTGGTACGTTGGTAACATTTCTGCCACTTTATGCTTGTACCGAGGGTCTAGTAGCGTTGCGACCCAGTACAGGTCCTTCTCCTTAAGCCTCTTGATACGGGGGTCCTTCAACAGGCATGACAGCATGAAAGACCCCATTCTCACAAGGTTGGATGCAGAGGTATCCATCTCCGCTTCCTCGTTATCAAGGACTGCATCATCCACGGTCTCCTCCCCCCAGCCACGTACAAGACCAGGGGTCCCCAAAAGGTCACCACCAGCCCCCTGGGAAGCCTGCTCCTGTTGGTCCTCCTCCTCCACAAAGCCACCTTCCTCCTCTGACTCCACTTCTGACACCTCTCCCTGCGTTGCAGCAGGTGCCTGGGTTCGTTCTGGTGATTCCGACCAGAAATCGTGCGCTTCCTGCTCCTCGTCACGCTGGTCTACAGCCTCATCTGTCACTCGTCGCACGGCACGCTCCAGGAAGAAAGCAAAGGGTATTAGGTCGCTGATGGTGCCTTCGGTGCGACTGACCATATTTGTAACCTCTTCAAAAGGGCGCATGAGCCTGCAGGCATCGCGCATAAGCACCCAGTAACGGGGGAAAAAAATCCCCAGCTCTGCAGATCCAGTCCTACCACCCAGTTCAAACAGGTATTCGTTGACGGCTCTTTGTTGTTGCAGCAGACGTTCCAACATGAGGAGCGTTGAATTCCAGCGAGTCTGGCTGTCGCAAATCAAACGCCTGACTGGCATGTTGTACCGCTGCTGAATGTCAGCAAGGCGTGCCATGGCTGTGTAGGAACGTCTGAAATGGGCCGACACCTTCCTGGACTGCCTGAGAACGTCCTGGAATCCTGGGTACTTCGAGACAAAACGTTGGACTATTAAATTCAGAACATGTGCCATGCAGGGCACATGTGTTAAATTGCCCAGTCTCAGTGCTGCCAACAGATTGCTTCCATTGTCACACACCACTTTTCCGATCTTCAGTTGGTGTGGGGTCAGCCACCGATCGGCCTGTGACTGCAGAGATGACAGGAGTACAGATCCGGTATGGTTTCTGCTTTCCAGGCACGTCATCCCCAAGACAGCATGACAACGGCGTACCTGGCACGTCGAATAGCCTAGGGGGAGCTGGGGGTGCACAGGTGTGGAGGAGGAGGACCCAGCAGCAGAGGAGGAAGAAGAGGAAGAAGACGAGGTAGAGAGCGAAGGAGGAGTAGAGGTGGTGGCAGAACCACGTGCAATCCGTGGCGGTGACACCAACTCCACTGTCGTTGTTGAGCCACACATTCCCTGCTTCCCAGCCATTACCAAGTTCACCCAGTGGGCAGTGTAGGTGACATACCTGCCCTGACCATGCTTGGAGGACCATGCGTCAGTAGTCATATGGACCTTTGGCCCAACACTAAGTGACAGAGATGCGGTGACTTGGCTCTGCACATGGTGGTACAGGTGTGGTATTCCCTTTTTTGAAAAAAAATTGCGGCTGGGTACCTTCCACTGCGGTGTCCCAATTGCTACAAATTTGCGGAAGGCCTCAGAGTCCACCAGCTGGTATGGTAAAAGCTGGCGGGCTAAGAGTGCAGACAAGCCAGCTGTCAGACGCCGGGCAAGGGGGTGACTCGCAGACATTGGCTTCTTACGCTCAAACATGGCCCTCACAGAAACTTGGCTGGGGGCAGATGACTGGGAATGGGAACTGGTGGTCAAGGTGGAAGGCGGAGTGGAGGGTGGTTCAGACGGGTCAAGGACAGCAGAGGTAGAGCAGTAAGATGCTGGACCAGAAGGAGGGTGGCTTTTAGTTTGCCTGTTGCCTTTGAGGTGTTGCTCCCAAAGTGCTTTGTGCTTGCCGTTCATGTGCCTTCGCATAGAAGTTGTACCTATGTGGCTGTTGGGCTTCCCAAGACTCAGTTTCTGACTGCACTCATTGCAAATTACAACACTTTTGTCAGAGGCACACACATTAAAAAAATCCCACACTGCTGACCTTTTTGAAGCTGGCAATCTGGCGGTAACAGTAGAAGTTGGCGGCGTTGGCGGCAATGGCGGGCGCGTTGGCCGGCTGACCACAGGTGCCGATACATGTTGTTGCCCTACTGTTCCCTGCGAGCTGTCCTCCCTGCTTCTTCTAAGTCTTATTCTCCTCCTGCCTCTCTGACTCTCCGTCTCTCCATCTGAACTATCCTCCTCTTGCTCTCTTCTACTGGGCACCCACAAAACATCAATCTCCTCATCATCATTCTCCTCAGATGCATCAATTTCTTCTGACAGCTCACAGAAGGAAGCAGCAGCGGGGACCTCCTCATCACTCATTATGTCCATCTCTGTTGTGTTCTCTGCCAGAATTAAATCTGGTGTAACGTCCTCATCTCCTTCATCTTCTTCTGCCAATAATGGTTGCGCATCACTCAGTTCAAGAAACTCATGTGAAAATAACTCCTCTGACTCCAGTGAAGAAGGGGCGCCGGTGGTGGAGGAAGTGTTACGTGGGGTGGCCATAGCAGTGGAGGATGAGGATGTTGTGGTAAAGTTAGAAACGGTAGAGGATGGGGTGTGCTGTGTAAGCCAGTCAACTACCTCTTCAGCATTTTGGGAGTTCAGGGTCATTGCCTTTTTAAAACTGGGCAATTTCCTAGGGCCACAGGATAGCATAGCAGCACGGCCCCTAGTGCCTCTGCGTGGCGGCCTGCCTTTGCCTGGCATTATTTTTAAAACAACAACAACAACTCAGGTGGTGTTTCTGGAGACGGTATTATTATTGATATTTAGACAGTATGTGAACAAGCTCACACAGCTAGGTGGCAGTTGTTTGAAAATGAAAAACACACTGAGCAAACAATGCCTACAAGGTCAACTTATACACTACTACAGCAGTGGATACGGAATATATTATTGCTGCTTGAAAAGCGTCACTCAGGTGGTGTTTCTGGAGACGGTATTATTATTGATATTTAGACAGAATGTGAAAAAGCTCACACAGCTAGATGGCCGTTGTTTGAAAATGAAGAACACACTGGGCAAACAATGCCTACAAGGTCAACGTATACACTACTACAGCAGTGGATACGGAATATATTATTGCTGCTTGAAAAACGTCACTCAGGTGGTGTTTCTGGAGACGGTATTATTATTGATATTTAGACAGAATGTGAAAAAGCTCACACAGCTAGATGGCCGTTGTTTGAAAATGAACAACACACTGGGCAAACAATGCCTACAAGGTCAACGTATACACTACTACAGCAGTGGATACGGAATATATTATTGCTGCTTGAAAAACGTCACTCAGGTGGTGGTTCTGGAGACGGTATTATTATTGATATTTAGACAGTATGTGAACAAGCTCACACAGCTAGATGGCAGTTGTTTGAAAATGAACAACACACTGGGCAAACAATGCCTACAAGGTCAACGTATACACTACTACAGCAGTGGATACGGAATATATTATTGCTGCTTGAAAAACGTCACTCGGGTGGTGTTTCTGGAGACGGTATTATTATTGATATTTAGACAGAATGTGAAAAAGCTCACACAGCTAGATGGCCGTTGTTTGAAAATGAAGAACACACTGGGCAAACAAATTGAAACAATGCCTGCAAGGTCAACGTATACACTACTACAGCAGTGGATACGGAATATATTATTGCTGCTTGAAAAACGTCACTCAGGTGGTGTTTCTGGAGACGGTATTATTATTGATATTTAGACAGAATGTGAAACAGCTCACACAGCTAGATGGCCGTTGTTTGAAAATGAAGAACACACTGGGCAAACAATGCCTACAAGGTCAACGTATACACTACTACAGCAGTGGATACGGAATATATTATTGCTGCTTGAAAAACGTCACTCAGGTGGTGGTTCTGGAGACGGTATTATTATTGATATTTAGACAGTATGTGAACAAGCTCACACAGCTAGATGGCAGTTGTTTGAAGAACACACTGGGCAAATAATGCCTGCAAGTGCACTACTATTGGTGCACTACTATGAAGAACAGCAAACAGCACTGTATACGTTAAAGAACAGTAAGATAAGTAAAATAAAAAAAATTATATGTATATAAAAAAAAAAAAATTCTCGGGTTGGTGCTGCTGAACTACTAGGAGCAGCACAGTAGCACACCAGTCCCACTCCCCAACACTGCTAGACTAATAGCACTGGGCTCTTATAGTAGCAACTAGCAAAGTAAAAAAACAAAAAAGAAAATAAAAGCAGTCCTTACAAGGACTATTGGGTTATTACAGCAGTCAGCAGATGAGATCAGAAGAGATCAGTGCCCACAGCAGGCAGCTACATACAGAGCACTGCAGTAGAAGGTAGATTACTAGCCAGCAAATCTACCTAACCTGAAATGTCCCTCAAATCCCTGCAGACTTCTGTCCCTCCAATACAGAGCAGTATCAAGTAGATTACTAGCCAGCAAACTTACTATCAACTGTCCCTCAAATCACTAACAGCTCTCTCCCTACACTAGCTCTTCCAATTGCACACAGGCAGAATGAAAAAACGCTGCAGGGCTTCAGTTTATATATGGAAGGGGAGTGGTCCAGGGGGTGTGGTCCAGGAGGGACAGCTTCAGGGCCGGACTGGGAGTAAAAAGCAGCCCGGGCAAAAAAATCAAAGCAGCCCACATGGAAACGCGATGATAGCTGCGCCTATATATTGGGTTAACCCTTTAAGTATCACAGATCGTAGCATCTACGATCTGCAGATAAAGGGACTCAAGTGCCACAGATTGTAGATTTTACGATCTGCTGCACTTCTGGGTTGGGGAGCAGAGGCATGACCACAATGGGCTGTAAGGCAGCAGGCACATAAAATCTACCTGATCAAGCAAGAAGACAGATGCCTTCTCTTCATGGGACCCGAACAGCCCAAAAAAAAAAAAAGAAAATAACAACAATGATAATAATAAGAACTCCAGCAAAATCATGTGATAGCTCCACAAAAAATGTCTAAAACACAAAGTCCAGCCCAGGGACTGTGCCAGTCAGCATGCCTACCAGTTATCTCAGGCACAAAAAGTTTGTATGGGGACACATACACACACACACAGACACACAGAGACACACACAGACAGACAGACACACACAGAGAGACAGACACACACACAGACACACACACAGACAGACAGAGACACACACAGACAGACACACACACACACACACACACACAGACAGACACACACAGACACACAGAGACAGACAGACAGAGACACACACAGACAGACAGACACACACACAGAGACACAGATACACACACAGACAGATACACACACAGACAGACACACACAGGCAGACAGACACACTCACAGACAGACACTCAGACAGACACACACATAGACATTCACAGAGAGACACACACAGACCTCTCTTAGAGAAAAACTTACTCCATGCACTTGCACCTGCAGTGTAATGTATCAAGGACGCCCCTCCCCTAATGTAGAAGCAGCTCCATATGTCATGTCAGGCTGCGTGATTAAGCCAGTCCTGGCCGGGAAGGAGAATGATTATACAATGAGGGGGGTTGAGAGAACGAAGAGAAAAAAATCCCCACTGCGAGGCTCTCTGTGCTTCCAGCACTTCCTACTAAATCAAATGAAATGACGGACTTCCTGCCCCCTGCTTGCTCTCCCCAACGTAGCCTGGAGACGGAAGAAGCAAGCAGGAGCTGAAATCTGAAGCGATTGGAGCGGAGGCGGAGCCAATATTGCGAGCGAGCCGGCCCATTTTAACTATGAGATGAACGGCCCATCGGGCAATTGCCCGAACACGTACATTGCCAGTCCGGGCCTGGACAGCTTCCTGATTGGCTGCCATGTATCTGCTGGTCTGGGGTGAGAGGTAAAAAAAAAGCGCCAGGTAAGGCGAACCCAAAATGGCGAACGTCGCGCGACGTTCGCGAACATTCGGCGAGCGCGAACAAGTTCGCCGGCGAACAGTCCGCGACATCCCTATTCTCTATACAGAAGAGTGAAGGGCAAACTCAATTCTCAAAGAGAATATTTCTTACATTATATAGCCAAATCGGAATGTTGGTAATAAATTAGCAGAAATGCATGTTATGTAGCCCAACCAATGCCAAGTGAACTATTTACTTTACCAAATAATATTTATTATTGATTGTTAATACTGGCACCGCATTTTAGAAGATGTGTTTTCCAAAGACTGGATTTTTATCTTTATACAAGCTGGATGCATCATGTAGGTGTGAGGATAACATACACTTTTGATGGGACATGATTACTATTTACAAGTACAATAAAGGGCATTATAAATAGATAGTGGGAAATTTTTCCTGAGGAAGATCACTGTGATCGAAATGTTGGAATTTCTTCTGCTTGTCTATTAAAATCAGTTACTCTAACTGAGCCTATTGAGTGCGGTAAATTTTGTTTTGTGTATACGTTTTTTTGTGTACATAAAATGTTTTTGTATTTCAATAAAATATGTGACTTAAAAGAAAATTTTCTCTAACCCTATACTGGACAGGTACTTCAATACCTGCATTCATACAGTTACACGTTGAAAGCGTTACGCGTTATAAAGAAAATCCTATTCTCTAAAGTCAATTTCCAAAGCAGCAATATATGGGGAAAAGACCTTGGTGGAATTTAAACTTGGATGATTGAAGAATCAAATCAGTACAATACCAGAAAACATCTTTAAAGGAACAGTACCAAAAAACAAATGTGTTTTAACGTAATTATAATATCAAATACTACAGTTTATATAAAAAACTGCTGTTTAACCATGGGTGCAGCCATTCAAGTTGAAAAAGGAGAAAAGGTACAGGTTACTAAGCAGATAACAGATATGCTTTGTAATCAAATACAATGGTATTCTACAGAGTGCATCTGTTATCTGCTATGTAACCTGTGTTTTGAATTGCTGTTCCCATGATTACAGCGTGTTTATATAAACTACATTAGTGTGTCTAAAGCAAACACACCAGTTGAACTAGTGCAGAGAAACAGTACATTATATTTTAATTAATTTAAAACACTTTCATATTCTTGTTTTTACTGTTCCTTTACTTTAAGATAACAATGTTTTGGTATATGCCCCATTTAGACTTAATAAACTATTCCCAGATGTTTCAAACCCATGCAGAGAGGCTTCCAAGATCTGGGTTCCATTTTTCATCTTTTCTGGACATACCTCTCTCGAACACTATTCTAGGAGGACAGGGACAGGACAGGGACTAATTTCAAATATCAAGGGGCACATTTATTATGGGTCGAATATCGAGGGGGGTTAATTAACTCTCGATATTAGACCATCGAAGTTAAATCCTTCGAATATCGAATTCGAAGGATTTACCGCAATTCGTTCGGTCGAACGATTCAAAGGATTTTAATCCATCGATCAAAGATTTTCCTTCTATCAGAAATTGCTAGGAAAGCCTATGGGGACCTTCCCCATAGGCTAACATTGGTGCTCGGTAGGTTTTAGGTGGCGAAGTAGGCGGTTGAAGTTTTTTTTAAAGAGACAGTACTTCGACTATCATATGGTCGAATAGTCAAATGATTTTTAGTTTGAATCGTTCGATTCAAAGTCGTAGTCGAAGGTCGAAGTAGCCAATTCGATGGTCGAAGTAGCCAAAAAAATACTTCGAAATTCAAAGTATGTTTCATTCTAATCCTTCACTCGAGTAAATGTGCCCCTAAATGTAAGGATATACTCAAAAATCATGTATCCTTTTTATAGACGCAAAATGATAAAGAAACTCTCAAAAACCCCCTCTTCCATTTTGATCTTTAACCGAACCAACTAGGCCTAAGGGGAATAATAGAAAAAAGTCAGTTAATAGACATAGGTTTATTGACTACTATGGGCAGACTGCAAGCTCTTTCATAAAGAATCCATATCTGCAGCAACAGAGTTTTTCATTAGGAATGTATCAGCCAGAGTAGTGTTCATTTGTCTTCGCATCACCATGCACTCATATGTTGTGCAGCTTATGATGACCACCCTGTGACAGCCAAACAAATCCTGAGAGATACAAAAGGAGGCATTCTTGAGATGTATTTGGGGAAATATAGACACTATTCATATTTTGCATGTGTCTGTATCATTGTAATACAAACTATATTTTCAAATCTACTGCTTCTGTTAGCTGCGCAAGAGTTCTCTCTCTGCCTCAGTAAGTCCGGTGAGACTAAATCATTTGCATAAATCCTAATTTCTCCTCTTTTGCCTTTATCTTCCTATGCCACAGTGATCGAATAAAAGAAAAGCATCAGAGCTAATACAGCAAGAATTATACACAAATTGAAAAACTCAAATAGCCCATCAGCTGTAGGTATTTTTCTAAACACTAAGGTGATTCTTTTTTTTCTTTTAATATCTTGCTTTATTTGCATGCAATTTGCATTTTGTAGTCAGTAAGGTTTAAACACTTCTGATAGTTTGCTTGTTTCTTATTTGTGAATAAGAAATAGAACAGGATGTGATGATAAATAGAAATTGTTTAGAAATATGTAATCTATTCATTAAACATATGCAGCTGGGAGATAAATTAATATAAAGCAATTGCAGGTGGATGGAACGTTTTAACAAGCTTCTATTGTGTAAGCCTACTCTAATTCCAACAAAGGAGAAAAGTCCACAGTATAACAATGCCATATAATATTCAAAGGAATGTAATAATGCATTATGTCAATGTATACAGTATTTCCTAGACATTTCCTTTCACATAAGAAATGCATTATATGTAATTATTGGTTTTTTTTGTAGATATTAAGGATTTCTGCCATTTATCCATAGATGACACAAGCTTTGTTAATAAATGTTCTTTCTGTTTTGTTATCGGAAAGTTGGATGAGATTAATGGATCCTGAATTTTTCTGTAAAGGTTGCCTTGGAACTTTCACATTGAGTCACACTGAAATCTTGAAACAAGAGCCTCTTTTTGTCTGAAAACCTATAGGAAAGCAAATCAGATGATTATTTTATGAATATTTACATAGTCCTATCATCTACCATAGCACTTTATAGAGTAAGGCCATATCAATACAGTGCAGTTTTTTCTTATAGACTGAAATGTTTAACAAAATAAATGTACATACAGCTGAAATAGTAGGAGAGCCTACAAATTTTAAGGGAGATTAAAACGAGGCATATGGTGAGGGTAACCAATGTTGTCATAGAGGTCATTTTGGTCAGGGTAGTAGTGGTAAGTGCATAGTCAAAATCAGTAGTTAGGGGCATATTTTTTAACATCGGAGACAAACATAATACATGATGTTGCCCATAGCAAAAATTTAGAGCATTGCTTTTGTTTTCTAACTTGTAGGCGACTGTTCAAATATAATTATTGATTTGTTGCATTTGCTATGTATTTGTCTGTATGTATTTTGTGGTCACAGCCACATTGCACCCCTACCCATTGGGTTCAAAATTAGTGGTGAGCACAACTTTCCCTTGTTTGTTGTAATTTATACAGGAGCAGTGGCCAGTTTCATGTTATAGCTCCCATCATTCCCAGCTACAGTCAGGTGATCCCAGTGGTGGCCAATAAACGGGCAACCATGTTTGGAGTGTTTACCTTGAAAGCAAGCAAGCTGCAGGTGAAATTTAGTCCTTCTAAAAACTGAGTGAGTGAGTGTAGGACTGGCCCTACCAGGGATGCCATAGTTGGCTATCTTAAATATATTGCAATATATGGACAAACAACCCCTGTTCTGTTTAAAGGGTAAGGCATTTTTATGTAGCTTAAGGCACAAAATGTCTCAATGTTCTTAGTCAGAAGGCCTCTTGTATTTGTAATTAGTTAATGTTGTTCCATACCAGCAAACATAACTTTGGCCCTTATGGATACATTGGATATCATGACAAAACTATTTTATACGTTTTACAGAAATATTAGTTATTATAATTTGAGGCAGTAAGAAGTAACAGGCTCAAGTACTAGATCACTAAGAAGAGCAAAAACACCCTTTCTCTAAAAACTCCTGGGTTTGACTGCATTTTTCACCAGATTTTCTTACCACCTGCCATAGGGCAGGCACTTTGCACGCTGCTGTGCACTTAGTAAATGATGCGTCTCATCTAATGTAATTGAGCTGAAAATCCTTGCTATTGCTCTTTTATCCAATATCTCACAAACTAAGGAACACATAGCAATGGTGCATACATGTTAAAATGAAGATTTTGAATATTATACTAATTGGCCATCAATAGTAATGTACTGTAGATTTAATCAGTACCATTAAAATATTGTACAAAAGCTATTAGGAAGCACTTACACTGTCATGGTTTTGTAGTTTATTACAGTAAAAGTAGAACAGGCCATCGTGCTTGGATCTTTATTCCTGAAAATAAATATTCCTTGTTTAATAATCACTGACGAGATTCTGAATGCGTGAAGCAGATTCGGAAGTAAGCTACTCAACAATGTGTAGGAAAAAAATGTTATCATCCCACACATTATCCCTTTAATCAAAATGACCATGAATGTAAGTAAACTCATTGCTATGCCTCTTATCCGCATCTCTCTTCTGAACAATAGCTTCTGTGTAGCAACAGTCACATGTTTTATTGACTTGACTTCCAAGCTTATGTTTATATCATTGTATTCATCTTGCTCAGATGACTGTAGCATGCAAACCATATGCAGAGAGGCTGGAGGAAGAACAGAAATGACAATGTACGTGTTCATTACAGCGACTGGCATGTGAGCAGTCAAATGATGACAGATGGTAGCTTTTAATTTCAAGCCTCTGTAAGGATTATTGCGATGATTTACAATTTCCGTCGTACACTGTGCCATAATAATATTTCCCTTCACACGTTGTTTAAAATATTTACTGGTTGGAATCTATTTCATATGTATAAGCAATGAAATGTCACAAGATTCTTTGATTTTGCTAATGTTCTGTATCCACAGTCATACAACATACATGCTTATGATGGTTACATTTTATGTGAGCAGGTTGATTTTATAACAGTTAATATCTTGTTGTTGCAAAGTGCGAAATTTGCTTTTATTTATTTGCCAAAAGCGTATACAAATGGGTTCTATGGTAAACATAAATGTAACACTCAGCAGTTACCTTGATTTAATTTGTTTAAATAATATTTAATATTCATTGAGGGTTTCAAATGTTGTTTATAATTATTCATGATTAAATCTATTACGTCCTATATAAAAGCCCACCACTCAATCCTAATAGTTTGTATATAGGGAGGCCCCACTAATTTTAGTGATATTAGAGCTAAAAACCACAATTAAACTCTACTGGGGGGAATGTCATATTAGTCACTAATGTAAAAATCGTTCACAATTTGAATAAATCTTCACAAAGTAAACAATTTTGCCTTTGCGAAAACTTTCCCTCTCAAGCGACAGTAGGATAGTGATTGCAAATGTTATAGTTTGTGATAGTTCAAAGTGTATGTAATAAAACTTCAAAAAAGTTGTTACATAATATCTTCCAAAAGTTTATACCACCTTCAAGCAGGTCCTAAAGGTTTGAAATGTACAATTAAGAATCGCAATGCAATAATAGCCTAATGAAGAAGATTACATTGTGACATGCAAATTATTATTCACAAATTTATGTCTCTAAAACATTTAAAAATGTAATTTTTTTGAATTATTACTAGTGAAAAAAATCTGAAAACCTGTAAAAGTCTGAATGGCTAAAACAAAGCCCTATGACTTTTATGGGACCTCAACTGCTTTTACTTGCCAAAGTTTTGTTTCGAGTTTTTGCTGGTTTTACATACGTTTTTGCTAAAACTCCCCTAACTCCCATCCACAAATTTAACTAATTTATCGAAAAATGAGCTCGAAAAAAATCACTGCAGGAAAATCATACAAATTTTTACAGTTTGAAGCTTGAATTGTATGATTTTTTCAAGATGTCGCATGAAAACCCCAAGATTTTTAACCGTACCATGACCTGTGCAGTTCATGACATCTTCAAATTGTAAAATGGACATCTGCCATTGACTTCTACATGACCTTGACAGCTTTTAGCGGGAGTATTTTTGTGTCTTCCCCTTTAAAAACTCGACCAGAAAACACTAATAAATAGCCCCTTACAGTTTACATTAGAAGACATATATGTCATATTCAGTGTTCTTCATCACACAATGTTAGATTTCAGTGTCATTATAGTTGACAAAGTTAAAGTTATAGAACTTTTCAATTGGTTTTCATTATTTAGTTTTATAGTTTTATAGCTATTTGCCTTTTTCTTCTGACTCTTTGCAGCTTTCAAATGGGCGTCGCTGACTCCCTTCCCTTCTAGTAAGGCTACATATGTATTGTTATTGTTACTTTTTATTACTGATCCTTCAAGCCCTCTCCTATTCATATTCCAGTCTCTTATTTAAATCAATGCATAGTTGCTAGGGAAATTACTAGTTACCAGATTGCTTAAAATGCAAATTGAAGAGCTGCTGAATAAAAAGCTAAATAACTCAAAAAACGACAAATAAAAAATGAAAACAAATTGCAAATTGTCTCAGAATAGCACTCTCTACATCATACTAAAAGTTATCTCAAAGTGATCACCACTTTGGTGGTACCTGTGTATGTTGAACCACCTATTTCATTTAAAACAAACCAGTAGTGGTTAGTGATGGGCAAATTTCCTGCAAAATGCGCGAAAAAATCATGAAATCGGAAAGTTCACAAAAAAATCGTGAAATTCGAACGTTTTCACGAAAAAAAACGTGAAATTCGGACGTTTACCAAAAAATTGTGGTATTTGAAAGTTTTCACGAAAAAATCGTGAAATTTTAAGGTTTTCACCAAAAAATCGTGAAAATCGATTTTCGTGGGATATTCACAAATTTATTCGCTGGTGGCGAAATTCGCTGCGAATTCGTGCCAGCCGAATTTATTCGCCCATCACTAGTAGTGGTTTGCTCATATTTAGTTGTATTCTACCCACCATCTCTCTCTGTTTTAGCATGAACCTTTGGTATTGAAAACCATAGTAATTTAAGGTCTTATTTACAAACACGAGGAACCTGTTCAGTAACCCATGACAACAAGTCAAATGCTTGCTTTCATTATTCTACCTACAGCTGGCTAAAAAAAACATAATCATTTATTGGCTGCTATGGGTTACTGCTTAGTCAGAAATTTGCTCAGTTCTCAATACTTCATAAATAAGCCCCAAGTATTTTAGATAATAGTTCATCTACCTATATATGTCAATTATGTCAGATTATGCTATATATGCTCATAAATTGTTTCTGTTTAAATTCTGCTGGTGTATTACATAGAGGCATATGGTACTGTATATTGGCATTATGGTTAACTGTGAAAATGACAGGTTTTCTAGAACAATTTCAGAAGGAAATTCAGAGGCATACATATGATATTTTCAGAGTTGCTGTCGGCAGTCTGTGAAAGTATTGCAAGTGGGAGGCCATGCAGATTGTGCTGTACATCCGTGTAATTATGACTCTACTAATCAGCTTTCACATGGAAACCTGGAAGTTTGGGTTTTAATTAATAGGGCAAGTCAGTCTTCTGTATGTTTTAGCTTGTTTTTCTGGCCTGTTTTAGATTATTTTTACCATTTAATATTTGAAAACTGTATTATAATAATAATAATTTGTATGTGCCTAAAAATGAATAATTTCATATCATTGTAAAATAAGAGATGGGGACATGTCATAGATTCACAAGCACAACTGAAAGATTTACTACATTAATGTGGAGCTGAAGATCCACCTTTACAGTTTCCAGTTTTTATGCTACAAATTTATTCTAAATGGTGTTTCATTTTTGGGTTAACTGCAATATATTTGTTATAAAGGCCTATCTGGCAAGCATTACTCAGGTTTGGTCAAAGAACCATTGTGTAAAGCTTTGCCTTCAATCTTTTCTTGCTGCATATTCTATTTCTCACCTACCTTGAATCCTGTAAGTATGTGTTTATATTATGCAGAGGAATAGCAAGTGGCCTTGTGCATGTTCCAGTATTATAACTGACTCGTGGGAATAATGTTATTATCTTTATAGATTATTTATAAAGTGCCAAAGTTTTCACTAAAGAAATAAGCAAATGAAAAGTAATGTAAGGCCATATACCTGACTTACTAGAAGTCCCAGCCAAGTTTCATCTCAGCTTTAGAATGGCTTTGCCTAATAAATGATCTCAAGGCTTGGCCGTTGTGTTTATTTGGCAGGCAGTCAAGTTATTTTCCTTTGTCAATACATCAATGCACTCAGTATTTAGCTTGGGAAATAGAGGACTACTGGATATACATAATTTTATAGTATACTGTATGCACTGCCGGGTGATGTTGTGATGGCTGATTCAGTTAATGCCTTTAAGAATGGCTTGGATGATTTTTTGGACAGACATAATATCAAAAGCTATTGTGATACTAAACTCTATAGTTAATATAGGTATGGGTATATAGAATTTAATTAAAAGTAGGGAGGGGTATGTGTATGGATGCTGGGTTTTCATTTGGAGGGGTTGAACTTGATGGACTTTGTCTTTTTTCAACCCAATTTAACTATGTAACTAACTATGTAACTATGTATGTATGCAATGCAGTAATAAGTCACTAATGGGCGAACTGTGTGTTAATCCCGACTGAAAATGCAATATATAGTTTGAGGTTACATTTGTACTGGCATTTGGAAATTTCTGTGCATTGTGCTCCAGTCCATTCCACATTACATACCTCCATTGGCAAGTAATTGTTTCTCTTTAATTGTATGAGCTTGAGCACAATAGATAAGAACACAAAAACATACTCACAAGCAAGACAGATTTTTCTCCATCCTTGAGGGTATATAATCATTTGGATGAATTGAGCCCCATTAGATGTACTGAAATATAAAACACTAGCAAACGCTAGTAGATATATACATTTTAGATGTACCATATCCCATCTCAGTTCTCATCTCATCTCATTTGATGTTTATAAGTGTTTCTAGGTGAATAGTGCCTGAGCTACAATGACAATACATAATGTAAAGTGACAAACCAGTTGCTAGGTTTTTTTAATTGTGTATTTGTGTGATGGAGGTGTTGACTGATTAGCAGTTGGCATACTCAACAAATGAAATGGTTAATATATATATATATATATATATATATATATATATATATATATATATATATATATATGTGTGTGTGTGTAAATACTGCACAACTAATTAGTAATCAGTTTAGAATTCTTCAGATGCATGCTGCAGAGTGCATTGTTTATAGGCAACAATATGGATTCAACAAATTATTCCTTTAAAATGGTTAATGTATATATATGTATATACTGCACGACTGATTAGTATTCAGTTTAGAATTCTTCAGATGCCTGCTGCAGAGTGCATTGTTTATAGGCAACAAAATGGAATAAAGATGAAAAGAAAATGTTTTTATAGCTGTGTAAAGATTAGCTGACATCATCACTCCTAAATGGATTGAATGTAAGGGAAAACCAAGGAGCAGTACTGGCCATATTCCCTTTGGATCATTGTCCCAAATGTCAGGGGGTGGAGAAATGAGAAAAGGTGAAGGGTTTAAGTAATAGTGGAAATGTAATAACATGCTCTTTTACTGTTGGAAATTTGTTCATAAATATGTCTTTACTGATAATCATCTGTATGAAGAATTGTGTGAAATCAGTTTTTAGTTTGTATATTTGTGTGTCCCTCGGATTACTAGTCTTATCATATTCATATATATATATATATATATATATATATATATATATATATATATATATATATATATATACTGCATTGTGAATTCCCAACTGAAGCATCCACAAACCCTTTATATACTGTAGCTAGCCAGTGTGTGATTTGACAACTTTAATCTGTGAAGCCCAGTAATTTAAATCTAGATTACTCTCTCGTTCTCACTTTAGCTTTCCTATAAAGCTCCAGCATTGCCTTAAATAAATGCTGGAACAGTAAACTGACTAAATGATACACATGGAGCAGAAATCAGTGCCTAGACCATTTGTACAATATGGATTTTATCTAACCTTACCTTAACCTTGTCAGTTTTCATCTACTAGAAATACCTTTCAAATGTTTGCTATGCCCTAGTCTAAGCTGTGTGTGGCATAGCCTTTGGTTTTCTTTTTCAACCCCATTTAACTATGTAACTATGTGTTGCTGTCCTTCATACTGTACATTGTAGTCAAATGAAAGAACCTGCATAGTCCACTGTCCAAAATGTCCAAAACTGTCCGACCCATGTTTAGTTATTCTGTTTACTAAGAACTGTTGACATACTTTCTATAATTTCCACTCCCCAAATAACCTATACTAAGCAACTTTCGGTCTTTACAATGAAAACTTATTATGCAAAAAATAAACTAGGTAAATAGAACTGAAAACCAAAGAAAAGAGTTTGTGTAATGGTTTGTGCAGGTGCTGTATTTGTTAGATTCCTGGCACAGTCACAGTCTGATGTGTACAATTGTTGGAATCAAATCTTGTAATTTGTATCAAGATTGTTCAGGGAAAAATATAACCAGTCATTACCTGCATTTGCTCTGCAGGCTTCACACCTCTGTGATTATATTTTACAATGAACTTTTTTGTCCCTCTAAAGCATTTAAGTTTGAAGTTACATGGAATTTTGATAAACTACCTTTTACTGTTGAAAGGATAGTGTAAATGAGAGAAATAAGTTAATTTTCTCATTTTAACACAGCTAGCGTTGCCACCTTTTTTTGAAAAAAATACAGGCCTTCCTATATATTTAGATTTTTTCCCTATTAATATCATTGGGGTCAAGCATCATTTTTACCGGTCAGGCTGGTAAAATACTGGTCAGGTGGCAACCCTAAATACAGGCTATAACTGGACAGAAAGTGAACATTTATATTGCATCATTTGATATTATTATTGCTAGTACTAAATATAATTAACCAAATGTTCCATGCGGTAGGTAACTTGTATTTGCACACAGAATTATCCAAGAACTCTGGGTGCCAGTCCTTTCCGCTTAATATATAGTATAAGCAGGGCCGCCATCAGGGGGGGGACAGGGGTTACGAGTGTACTGGGCCCGGGCCTGAAGAGGGGCCCGGCAGTGCTGAACTTGAAAAGAGCTCCAAAGCCAGAAGCTGTGCCGCCTCCTTCCAAAGTCGTGAATTCGGAAGTGCCGAAAAGCCGAACAGCCGAAGTCCCGAAGTGGCAAAAAGACTTAAAGCCACGAAAATAGCCGAATCCCCGAAGCGGCAAAAAGACCCAAAGTCACAAAAACAGCCGAAGTCCCGAAGCCGTGAAAAGACCCGAAGCAGCGAAAACAGCCGAAATTGAAGTCCTGAAGCGCAGAAAAGACCCAAAGTCACGAAAAACAGCTGAAATTGAAGTCCTGAAGCGCAGAAAAGTCCCAAAGTCACGAAAAACAGCTGAACTTGAAGTCCTGAAGCGGCGAAAAGACCCAAAGTCACGAAAGGAGGCAAAGTTTAAATCGTGAAGCCACGAGTTCAATTCCTCTGAACACCAATGTGTGTGTGGTTTTTTTAAATCTTCTGGCCAGTATTATTTTAATACTCTATAGGCCCCTGCCACCAATGTTTTTTTAAAAAATATTCTTTGGGGCCCCAATTTTTTTTAACTTGTAACGTGGGCCCTGGCGCCAATGTTTTTTTAAAAAATATTCTTTGGGGCCCCAATTTTTTTTAACTTGTAAGGGGGCCCTGGCGCCAATTTTTTTAAAAAAAATATTCTTTGGGGCCCCAATTTTTTTTAACTTGTAAGGGGGCCCTGGCGCCAATGTTTTTTTTAAAAAATACTCTTTGGGGCCCCAATTTTTTTTAACTTGTAAGTGGGGCCCTGGTGCCAATGTTTTTTTTTAACTTATAGGGGGGCACCAATAGCTTTTATAACATGTGTGTGGAGGCATTACCTTTTTTAGCACTGATGTCTGTTAAGTCTTTTTACTGTGATGTAAAGTGGGCAGGGTCTGGGGCGGGGCTTAGGGCCAGGGTAATTTTTTTGTATGGGGCCCCGTGATTTCTAATGGCGGCCCTGAGTATAAACACCCGAGGCACTGGGAGATAAGACAAGTTGTTGAATTTCACAAACAGCTGACAAAGGAATGCAGTTCATCACATTTGTCCGGCATCTGCCAGGGGCCTCTGTGTTTGGCACATTAAGAACAAAAAACACATCAGTTATGGGCACATGCCTAGGAGTCATTAATAGTCCCCTAACTTCCTGTTTGTTAGGAAGTGGCATTGTGCTCATATAGTGATTTAATATAATTGTCCTACTAAGCTGCATCTGTCAACCTCTGGTATACTAAGGAATTGTACTGTACAAAATCACTGGATAGTGTGCAGGGAGCTCAAAGTGGAATGTCTTATGATATTGGAATGAGGTTGTGACTACTCTACACTGTAGAAGTGCACATGTGTTTATATAGTGTATACCTGTAGTGAACTCAGCTCCTAATTATGAATGTTCACCATCTCATGATGTTTTTGGAGGGGGTATGGTTCATACAACTTTGGAACCAACGCTTTGGATTTTGATCACTTTTCACAGAATAGATTGAGGGGCAGATTCACTAAGGGTCGAATTTCGAAGTTAAAAATACTTCGAAATTCGACCCTCGAATTCAAATCCTTCGACTTCGAATATCGAAGTCGAAGGATTTAGCGCTAAACGTTCGTTCGATCGATCGAACGATTTTTCGTTCGATCGAACGATTAAATCCTTCGAATCTAACGATTCGAAGGATTTTAATCCAACGATCGAAGGAAAATCCTTCGATCAAAAAAAGTTTAGCAAGCCTATGGGGACCTTCCCCATAGGCTAACATTGACTTCGGTAGGTTTTATCTGCCGAAGTAGGGGGTCGAAGTTTTTTTTAAAGGGAAAGTACTTCGACTATCGAATGGTCGAATAGTCGAACGATTTTTCGTTCGATTCGTTCGATTTCGTTCGAATTCGAACGAATTTAACCAATTCGATGGTCGAAGTACCCAAAAAATACTTCGAAATTCGAATTTTTTTCATTCGAATCCTTCACTCGAGCTTAGTGAATCGGCCCCTGACTGTTTGGATGTATTACACAGTAATACTACTTAAGGTCTCTTTCTTTTCTTGAGATGATACTCTATAAATTACATTTAACATATTGTCAACACTTGTAATCCAGATTATTTATAAGCAGGTGCACCCAAGTGGCTTGTACCAGCCGGAGGTATCATAAGTGTCTAGTCAAATGTGCCCATCAAAAGCCAAGTTCTTTCTGATAAGTATACCATTCAATTTCTATAGCCTCACCAGTGGGCTGAATACAGAAAACCTTGAATACAGGGTTGAACTTGATGGTCTTTTTTCAACCTGATTTAACTATGATCTAACTATGTAACAGTATTCTCTTCTTCTAAAGGTAAAAATTGACCTGGAACAGAATGGAAATATGGGTTCCTTCTTATACATTCTCTGAAATGTCAGGTAAGTGTGCAAAATAAATGTACATACATATCCATTAGGAGAACATATGTGTACTCATATTTATTATGTTGTATAAAATAAATTTAGCTGAAAAAAATGCTTAAAAAGCTGTGTAAAATAAGTGGCAAATTTATGATGGTGTTTTATTTTATGCCATGTCAACGTCAGATTTTCCGTCATTATTTTACATTGCTTTAGTTCTGGTGGATGTCACTCTAAGGGGCACATTTACTATTGGTCGAATATCGAGGGTTAATTAACCCTCGATATTCGTTCCCTCAAAGTAAAATCCTTCGACTTCGAACATCGAAGTCGAAGGATTTACCGCAAATGCTTCGATCGAATGATCGAAGGAAAAATCTGGATTTTCCTTCAATCAAAAAAAGCTTAGAAAGCTTATGGGGAAGGTCCCCATAGGCTAACATTGGTGCTCAGTATGTTATGGGTGGCGAAGTAGGTAGTCAAAGTTTTTTTAAAGAGACAGTACTTCGACTATCGAATGGTGGAATAGTCGAACGATTTTTAGTTCGAATCATTTGATTCGAAGTCGAAGTCGTAGTCGAAGTAGCCAATTCGATGGTCGAAATAGCCAAAAAAAAACCTTCGAAATTCGAAGTATTTTTCATTCTAATACTTCAATCGAGCTTAGTAAATGTGCCCCTAAGAAAAAATATGCAAAAAATTAATTTATTAATTTTACACTTTTAATAAATGGCGAATCCTGGTGGTGTGTGTAGTTAATATTTATCATATCGCTGTTAAAAAATGGGCACATACTTCAATGTATTGTAAAAAGTCGCACAGCTTGGAAAAAGTTTTTAACATTTTGCAAATTTTTCTGCAAAGTGAAATGGGACAGATACTTATCGGCTAATACCAAAAACAACAGTAACATTTTACAAATAAGCTAGTACAATTTTTGGTTGGTTACTATAGTTTGATTATTATAAATAGTCCTCATATAACTGCTACATGGTTGAGTATCTTACATGGCGGACTCCAGTCCTATAAAGCAACTTTTAAATGACAAAATGATGAACAATGTGCCATGTTTATAAGAGGGTGAACAGTTTGTCACAAGTCACCAGAAGAGAACTTTAGAAATCCAATACAACCTTCATGAAGATTCTCCTCTGGCAAATCGTGCTTAAACATTGATAAGTAGGCCCCTTGTTTACTAATGTACAGAATATCCTCCATGTATAAAATATAGATGATAGACATAAAATATGTAAAGTTAAACCATATAACATGCCATAGTATATATTCTTGGATGTTTTTGACTCTTGAACATGTTTATTCAGACTAGAATAAGGTTTCCTTTCAATTCTCATAAACTGGACTTTCTGCTTATTTGTTTTCTCTGCAGCACTGGGGAGGCGATGCTACAGACTTAATTTAACAGACTTCTCAACACAACAAATACCATGAAGAATGATTTATTAAAGGTCACAAGGAAACACAGCTCTTAGGAATTACATTTTCACATTATCAGAGCACAAACTGTGTAACCACTACACATTGATTAAAGGCTTTATATCTGATATATATATATATATATATATATATATATATATATATATATATATATATATATATATATATATTTATATATATATATATATAGAGTCCTCTGCACTCAACCCTTAATGAATCAGATAAAATTGAGCATAGGACTGGCCAGATATGGGATGACTTTGACGTAGTTGGCCAGCTTAAATATATTGCAATATATGGACAAACAATCCCTGTTTTGTTTAAAGGGTAAGGCATTTTTTAGTAGCAGTATGCACAAAATGTCGCTGTCTTAAATATATTGATAATGGGTTGAGTGCAGAGGAATCTTGTATTTGTCTATATGTATTTTGTGGTCACAGCCTCATTGCACCCCCGCCTAATGGTTTTAAAAAATAGTGGTGAGCACAACTTTCCCTTGTTTGTTATAGTTATACAGGAGAAGTGACCAGCTCCATGTTGTAGCTCCCACCCTTCCCAGCTATAGTCAGGTGATCCCACTGGTGTCTAATAAAAGGGCAGCCAAGTTTGGGAGTTTTACTTTGAAAGCAGCAAGTAAGTTGCAGGTAAAACCTAGTCCCTTTGTAAAATGTATAATGAAACTATAGAATTCTTAATGAATCAGATAAAATTGAGCATAGGACTGGCCAGATATGGGATGACTTTGACGTATTGGCCAGCTTAAATATATTGCAATATATGGACAAACAATCCCTGTTTTGTTTAAAGGGTAAGGCATTTTTTAGTAGCAGTATGCACAAAATGTCTCTGTCTTAAATATATTGATAATGGGTTGAGTGCAGAGGACTCTTGTGTTTGACTATATGTATTTTGTGGTCACAGCCTCATTGCACCCCAGCCTAACACCTTTGCCAGTGTTAATCATATGTCGAGAATTGAGTAGATGTTTAACAATTGTTTGGCCCTGGGGTCTTCATCTCAAGATCATAAAAATCAAAAAACCACAACAGTGGCCTTATCAACCCCTTAAACCGCGACTATAGACTTTTTTTTACTGCCCCCCAAAAAATTGAGTGCTGATCCCTCTTCTGTTTTTGTACTGAACCTATGCTGATCATGCCACCCAGGCGTTTATATCACTTAGTTTTGTGAGTGCCGGCATCCCTTGGAGCTTATATATATATATATATATATATATATATATATATATATTTTTTTTTTTTTTTTTTTTTATGGATATACTGTATATATAAATGTGTATATATATATATATATATATATATATAGATTTTTTTTCTTTTTAATTGATTGGTTTAGCAATTAGTATAACAAAATATCAAGGTTACTGCATGCCTGAGAACAAAAAAATGGTTTAAGATATCCTGTTTATCTAACAATTTGAGTCCATTATTCACACTCTCTATTTTTAAAATATAGTTTCAGTGCCTCGTTATTTACCATATCCAATCAATTAAAAGTAATCCCTAGCCTCTTATCTATCACAAATTACCAATTAATAGAGGAAAAATTACCCTACATCATATATATGTTGGTTCAATTTTTCTATGATTCATAATTAACGAAAATTATTGTCAGCTAGACGACATTTCCAAACGATGTATTAATGTTAATGAGTATGGACAAGCCAACTGATTCAGTGGAAAGATCTGATTGACAAATTGTTTTCTAAAGGAATTAAAGTTTGGAAGACCTGCTCTGGAAAGGTTAATGAGAAAATTTAACTATATATTATATGTATATTATAGTGAAAACTGAATATAAAATGAAGGAGACGGGTGTCAGGCATGTAACGGTAGGGAGCTGATTTCTCTGTGATGCATATGTTTTTATAGCTAAGCACTTTAATTACTAAAGCAGCTAGATACAGTATGTTTGCACATGAGCTTTAAAAAAAATGTTTCTTTGATCAGGGCAAAGCTAAATATGTACAGTATATGTTAAATACTCGTAGACATCCTATACAGAATATCTTAACTGTTGTTGATATTGATCAGTAAACTAATATCTGATAATCCCTAGTGAGACATTTTGACTCATAAGGAACACGTGCACTTAAATGTACTCACGAAAGAAAAGATATGTTCCACAAATTCATGTAAAAACTGTGTATACTGCAATACCACCATGAATAGTACGTATGGGAAGTAACCTGCCTATATGTTTTTGGAGTGTGAAAGAAAAGTGAAGTACCCAAAGCAAAACCACATGGACCAAGGAAAACATCCTCATTTCTTGCAGAAAGTGCCCAAGCCATAATCAAGCTCAGGACCCCAGCACTGCAATCAGAAGTGCTACACATTGAGCCATGTTGCTGCTAATTTCCAATTTTAGAATCAAAGTATTGACTCCTGATTGCACTGTGCTGGCGGGCCGCATTATTATTAATTTCTTGACAGAGGCTGCAGCCAGTGTAAATTTGAAAACGGGTCACAATTGGCCCGCGGGTCAGACTTTGGACATGCTTGCTTTAGACTAATGATCCAGAGGCACAGTACTGAACATAGGCAGAGATTCCTGGTTGCAGTTGATTTATTTAGTGGACCATATGCATGGCAAAAGAATTAGGGCTAGGCAGACATTTGATGGGTTATCCTGTAAAATGGGAATTATTTCCTAGTACTTGTTTCACCTTAGGTCAGGTTTGGAGGTTCTGTACCAGACATGGATAGGGTACCTCTTCAGGAATGGTGCACCAGAGTGTTCAAACAGCTTGCGGAAATGGAGGCTGTTGGTAATCATATTTTAAATATGCTTTGACCCTTTTTTTGTGATTGCAGCTTTTTTTGTGGACACACACTCCCTCCTTCAGTTTCATACTTGGTATTCACTTGAAAATAGCAAACTTCAAGCTTCTCAGTACTAGTGTAAGTATCAACAGGAAAATTCCATATGGTATCAAAGCAAGTTTTGCTAAAAGAATGAACAAACAGTTACCTAGAATAGGCAGAATGGCAAAGATAAAATTCCTTTAACTGATACAGCACAGTTGGACAGAATATGACCAAAATATATAAATAATAATTGTTCAGCACCAATGTCCTTTTAAACACTATTCTTTAAAAACAAACAAGACTAACCATGATGTCTCAGTTATCATACTTCATCTGTGTGCCTTCAAAAGCAGCTGAAGACTTCCATCTCAATAAACCTACCATTGTTTGGCCAACTTACGGCAGCCATTATGCACACATTTGGTCAGGCAGTTTGGTAAAGGCTTGTTTCCCATATACCATATTTTAAGCAAAATGATTAATGTTTTTCAATTTGTTTGGCCCTGGGTATTTACATTTACATCACTACAATAAACACAAAGTGATGTGTATTAATGTTCATTATAGCTTGGAAACTAATAGAGCATTTAGTGCTTGCTCCTTGCATGAAGTGGCCATTTTAGTGCCATTTCTGAAGCTCTACCTGGTTTTTGCTCTATCATCCATAGCCGTCTGTGGCTTCATTCTTAGCAAAACCAGTTGCCAGACACTGAAAGATACTTGTAGAGATGCTTGAATGCATAATGTTCCTCACTTGAAGCCACCTAATCAGTAGGCTAGTATTACTAGTGTTTCTAATTAGACTGACGTCTTCTGTGACATTGGGACTCTCAGACAATTGACAAGTGATTGAGTAAAGCATTTGATATTATTTAGATGCACTCTACAAACAATATGTACCGTATTATGTATTTTTCCCCTCTTTTTGTTATATGGGATCCTTTAGGATGCAGGAGATTCAGAGAAAGAAGCAAATAGAAATGTATCACTGACTTTGAACAATTTGAAAATTAGCATTTCATTGCATGTTAATGAAGTGCTAATTATTTTTGTAATCACTTTTAAGCAAAGCACACGGATGCAGTTTGTCTGAATGTCCCAAGAGCACATCAGGCTGGAGTGCTTTTGAAGCAGGGAATAAAGAGTCTCTATATTTCTCTTTTATTCAGCACAAATGTATTTTCTTTACCGTTAGGGCATGGGAGAATGTAGAGAACAGAGGATTTTTGTGTGGATACTGGGAACACTGTAGTAAATAAATTGAAAATGGATTATAAACAACAGTGTCGGTATGGGAACTATTAACATGGGGATTTGTCTATAGCAGGCCTTTCCAATAATATGGAGCACCATCCTTGAAGGTAACAAAAAACCTTTTTGAAAAACCTTCAGCATGCTATTCAGAAACATACTTGCATCAATACCCACTCATCAATATTGCATATTGCAAAGTACAGGGTACAGGCACACAGTAAAGTCCCAGAATTAACACCTTCCTTAGAAATATGATACTTCCAGGCTTCTCTCTTCCTATTCCAGACACACACTGACTTGACCTGTTAAATTAAATGTTAAAACAGTTTCCAGGGCCACAAGCATCCCCATGCTGGCAGCTCCATGCTAGAAATGACGCAACCAGAAAAATAAAAAACTTGTCATCGCAAAACTCCTATTGAAGGTCGGTTGATGTGGAAGGGGAGGGGAAGGATAAAATGCCACAGCTGAAATGCTGATATTTGCAGCGAATCTGTACATGCCAACATTTTTCATTACTACATCATAAAAACTCAAGTTAAAAGATTTAAATTCAAAGGGAAAAAAAAAAACTTTCATTTTTTGGAGAAATGAAACAGACAGATTCACTCATCGCTTAATATGTTGCATACAGGGTAAAAAAACTGGTGTTTTACATTCATTTCTGAAGCCAGTGCAGCCTAAATGCACCCCTTTTTTACATTATTCAAGCTGCCTTTCATGAGTAAAGAATTGCTGCAAGTCTCTGCACTTCACTTCTTCCCATGGTAAATAAGCTATGAGTTAGTGCAGTACCAATGTTTGTACCTATTCTATTTTGCCCCTGTATAAGAAAATATGTCTGGAATGAGAAACAAAACAAAGTGAGGGTCATCTGAAAGTTTCGGAAATGTGATCATTCTGAAAACAGAAGAAAGTTTGATGATTTTTACTCTTAAAGGGCAACTAAAACAACCATGTAAAAATCTTCAGAAAACCATGACCTTATGTGACTGATTAAAGAGATGTCTCCTGTCCCAATGGAACTTAGCAGAGAAGCACCAGGAGACACCTCCTACATCAGTAACTTACACTTCTAGAGTTCTGCCCTTGCAACAGGATGGACAAATTAATTACATTAATGGTGTAAAGCAGCTAATATTATGAATTAGAATTGTATTAAATCCTCATAGCACAATATTGAAAAATAGCCTCCTTCCGCAGGGATTCCTGTGATCTGATCAAAAATTTTCTAATTCACCCTTCCCCATGTAGAGAAGAATGATCAATAGATCTTCTACAATCAGCCTAAGATTGGATCAATCTGTGTATGGGCAGCACAAGACATGCCGTTCACTAAGCCTTCATCCTCCTAACAAGTTTACTTCAACAGGAACAAATTCATTGAACTGCCAGACTGCAGACTTGTGAGGATAAACAAAAAGAAAGCAAAAAAAGTGAAAAGAAAGTTACCCTTATTTGTCTGCCTCATGCTGAATCTAACATGAACTATTAAAAGGATACTATTTCAATCATGAAAGATGTATAGATTTTGTTATTTCTTGAGCTATAGGGAGCAGACTGGGAAATTGAAGCTACTCCATGTTTGGTCCTTGCAAGGCAGATAATTAGATGACTAATTCACAAGATTTTTGTAATTAACACAATCATTTTTTAATTAACACAATAGGCAAAATGTATGTTCAATTCAAGCCCTATTTATTGTACTTATATTGAACAACAGGTATGATATAACTTTAAAGTGGACCTGTCACATACACATATAAAGCTGTATAATCAAAGTCCTTTCCAAATTAAAGCTGGAACACAAAGTATTTTTTTCATTAAAACATCCATACCCGTTATAAAGGTGTTTAAATATCTGAGCTGTCAATCACATGTTCTTGGGTTTGATTCTAGTAAAATGACGATATAACAGAAAGAAGCTTATGGATCCCTTGCTATGGCTGGGGGCAATATCAAATTTTTGGAGAGTTACATCTAATCGGTTTTCTCTTGCTAAATAAACTTGGTCTAAAATATTTGAGCACATTCTTAGCAATACCATAACTGTGGCAGTATGGTAGGGTAGGACATTTGCATTTGGAGAACTAAACCCTAAAAATTAATAGGGCTAAAAATGCAATGTTTTATATAGTGAACTTATTGCACCAGCCTAAAGTTTAATCTTCTCAATAGCAGCAATGATCCAGGACTTAAAACTTGTTACAGGGGGTCACCATCTTGGAAAGTATCTGTGACACTCACATGCTCAGTGGGCTCTGAGCAGCTGTTGAGAAGCTAAACTTAGGGGTCATCTCAAATTATCAAGCATAAAATGAGGTTGGCCTGTCATATAAGCTGATGCTACGGGGCTGATTATTAAATTCTGATGCTAACTGCACTGGTTTCTGTACTGCCATGTAGTCATTATCCATATTAATGACTAATCAGCCTTATACTGTGTACTGTATATTGTGAGTGGGTCCCTAAGCTCAGTAAGTGAAAGCAGCTTAGAGCATGTGCAGTGAATCAGCAGAAAAGAAGATGGGGAGCTATTGGGGCATCTTTGGAGACATAGATCTTTACTGCTAAAGGTACAGAATGTAGTATTTAGTCACCACACTTTCATTGTAGGTGTTAATGCAATAAGTAGTTATAAAGATTTTAATAACTCACAAATACAAGGGAACATGCTCAACAGAGCGAGAATATTTTCTACAGCCAATATGCTGTGCATCTGTTCACATTGCTTATTTATTTGGAATCTACATGCATTTAGGAACTGATGAATAGATGCAGCACACATATGAATGCAAATGCTCCAGGTATATAAGCAGATTTCTGTACACTAGCCACATAAACTCCACTTCCAGTTGGTTTCTTTTTTTTTTCTGCATAAAGCTGGTGTCTCATTATTTTGTTTTCACCCTTTCTACCACCTCCTCTCCCACCATCTGGAATCATTAGAGGTAGTTGAAGGAAGAGAATGAGCTCTGTGCAAAAAAGCTTCTGTCTTCCCCCAGTTGCTGACGACCTCTGTTGCAGAACTCTTAGGAAAACAATTGGAGTTACTAAGAAACTGGCACCCCCCAAGTGCCTCAAGCTTTCCTTGTGCTCATAGCATATTTTATACAGCTTGCATGAAAGTACTATTTGTTTAGTAAAATAAGGACTTTCTCAATATGAAGTTTTATAATATATATGGATCACTAATGAAAACAATACAACTATCACATCACGTATTTCACTGGGGGGAGTCGCTAATAACATTGTAGATATCCCCAAAAGGACATTGTCCATACGTATAAACAACTGTTTTTACAGTCCCTCATATATTCAGTTTACAAAAAGTTAGAGCTGAAAGTACAAGTTCAATTGCATTAAAATATACACATATGTTGAACACATTGCTGCCCTTTAGAAAAGATACTTGAATCTTAACATGCTCCTTGCACTTGAGTATACTTGAGCTAAGTGTATATGCTCAGTCTGCTTGCTATGCCTATTGATCCCGGGGGAACCCTGAAACTTTCACCTCCCAAAACATGATTTGTGTCTGTGCATCAGACTATTGCATAAATGGCACAATGGCATAAAAGGGGTGGTTCACCTTTGAGATAACTTTTAGGGGCAGATTTATCAAAGGTTGAACTGAAAATTCGAATGAAAAAATTTTTTTTGTGTACTTCGACTAGGTAATAGTTCAAATTCAATTTCCATTTGAAAAAAAATTGAAAATACGAATTTTGAAATGTATCATGTACTGTCTCTTTAAGAATTCGACTTTGACCATTCACCATTTAAAACCTGGGGAATTGCTGTTTTAGCCTATGGGGGACCACCTAGAACCTAATTGCAGTCAATTGGTGGACTTCGAAAAATCAAAGGTTTTATTTGGGAAAAACTTTGAATCGTACGATTCAAATGCGCTATTACTTCGATTCGTACAATTCAAATTCGATCGAAAATGGACCTATTCGGCCAAAAAAAGCCTTCAATTTAATCTCAATTTAATTTTTTTTTTAATTAGAATTTCAAAGTTTTTCAAATACGAAATTCGACACTTGATGAATCTGCCCTTAGTATGTTATAGAATGGCCAACTTTTAAGCAACTTTTCAATTGGTCTTCAATATTTTTTCAAGTTTTTATATTATTTGCTGTCTGTTCTTCTGACTCTTTCCAGCTTTCAATGGGGGTCACTGACCCCATCTAAAAAACAAATGCTCTCTAAGACTACAAATTTATTGTAATTGCTGCTTTTCATTTCTGATCCTTCTCTTAAGGCCCTCTCCAATTAATATTCCAGTCTCTGATTCAAATCAAGGCATGGTTGCTAGGGTAATTTGGACTCTAGCCATGCAGGCTGGAGAGCTGCTGAATAAAAAGCTAAATAACTCAAAAACTACAAATAATAAAAAAGGAAAACCAATTGTCTCAAAATATCTACATCATACTAAAAGTTAATTTCAAGGTGAACAATCCCTTTAATGCTGCTCCCCGGAAATTATGAAACCCTCACTGTTAGCTGCAACTTGCACACAATTTATAAAAATATGTGCATGCAATTTTAACGCATTGTGTATGCTATTTTCGACGCAGCGACAATTATACTGCATTTCTGAGAAAATTATTGCATTGTAAATAATAGACATAGCAATTTAAAGGAGAACTAAATCCTAAAGATGAATATGGCTGAAAGAAGATGAATATGGCCATATTTTATATAGCGAACTTAATGCGCAAGCATAAAGTTTCAGCTTCTCAATAGCAGCAATGATCCAGAACTTAAAACTTGTCACAGGGGGTCACCATCTTGGAAAGTGTCTGTGACACTCACATGTTCAGTGGGTTCTGAGCAGCTGTTGAGAAGCTAAACTTAAGGGTTGTCACAAATTATCAAGCAGAAAATGAGGTTGGCCTGTCATATAAGCTGATGCTACAGGGCTGATTATTAAATTCTGATGCTAATTGCACTTGTTTCTGTGCTGCCATGTAGCAATAATCTGTATTAATTACTAATCAGCCTTATATTGTGACATTTATATTCTATGTGTACTGTATACTTCCAGATCACTAGATTTTTATGGGTTATCACCTGAAAACCCTCAATTTTTTTTGGATCATCAGTCGGGATGGGCGAATTCGACCCGTTTCGCCAAAAATTCGCCGCCTGCGAAATGTCGCAGACGCCCATTAAAGCCTATGGGGATCAAAATAAGTTTGTCACGTGGCGAAATTTTTTTGACTCGCGTCTTCATACAAGTCTATGGGCATCATTTTTTCGGCGAAAAAATTCGCCCATCCCTAATCCCTGACCGTGGCAGGTTTGAGATGGCAGATATTTGGATTCGGAATTTTAGCAGCTCAGGGTATAAATAATCTCTAAAACTTTGAGTTTTTCTCTTCCCATGAAAAATGTGAGTTTCCCCCAAAAAATCTCAACCAGAAGAAAAAATGAAGATTTAGTAAATAACCCCCGTAGTGTGTATTTATGGCGACTAAGCAAATACTATGGTGTCATTTGAAGATAAAGAGAATTTTCGTGCAATTCATTTAGCAAGCCTATGTCGTAACAGCATGCCATTAAAATCTTCCATACAAAGGATCTATTATTAAAATTCAAAATATGTGCAATGACAGTATATAAGATGAATAAAAATGACCTATAAACTGAATATATCATCCTTAAAATTCAATATAATAGTAAATATTTTCAGATATCTGTTGTTCATTTATTTTCTTCCTTCAGAATAAGCACTATTCCGTATAAATGCACAGAGGCAATCGCATGTAAATAATTGCAGTAATGCCATCAGTAAATCGAGATGACAAAAGCTTGAAACATTTCAAGATAATTATATGACCTTTGCTCATCGTGCCCTTTTCTCCCATTCGCTAGTCAGCTTAGTGGCCAGACAAGCAGTTTCTCAGAGAAATATAACCTCTACAAATTGTTTGCAATGAAGCACAAAATGCCATGTTTCATTAAACACAGAGAATTTATTCCAAACCAAACAGTTCTGGAGCATTTTGAAATGTACTGTAGTCAATGGACGGACTTGTTAATCTACTTTAAAAATAAAAATGATAAATAAATAGCTCTATTTATATTTCCATATATCTCTGCACATCTGCATCTAGCAATCTACTAAACAATGCAACTTGAAAAATGAAATATTTAAACAGAATACAAATATAGTCATGGAAACTAGCACAATATTAACATTGCCCTGGAAAAATATTCTTTGAACTCTCTTATTCTTAATAACAATCTCCTACTAGCATAATTACATTTCTACAAGCAATTCCCAAAAGTTTTTTTTAAAGTTACAATTGCCTTTAAGCATACTTATTATACCACATGGGCCTGTAATGTTTGCCTATTTCTTTAATGTTTTGGGCTTCTTAAACAAGTTTTAAAATGCCCAAACAGTCCTGTGTTCCTTACGATTACCTTAAATGATTATTGTCTTCTGTAAAAATATATGTATATTTTTATAATTATACAGAATTCTGTATTATTAGGTTTGTGCTGAAACATATATTACCACTTTTCTAGTTATGTAAAGGAATTTATTTCATTCTATTTCAACCCAGTCATAGGATTATATATGTGTCTATAGCTGTTTGCAGCTAATCAAGCATATCAGTGGGTCAATATCTAAACAACCAATTATTTTAAAGCCTTGTGGGCAGGTTTACTAAAGGCCGAAGTGGCAGTCGCCAATATGTATATATAGTATATATATATATATATATATCTTTCTATGAATTGTATATATACTATATACAGTTAGGTCCATAAATCTTTGGACAGAGACAACTTTTTTCTAATTTTGGTTCTGTACATTACCACAATGAATTTTAAATGAAACAACTCAGATGCAGTTGAACTGCAGACTTTCAGCTTTAAAGGGGACCCGTCACCCAAAAAAAATTATTCAAAATCCTATTTTATCACATTAGTCAAGCAAAATGAACTTTAATTACACAATATAAATTATTTGAATCTTGTTTCCATCAGTCTGGGAATTCATAATTATAACAAGCAGGCAGGAGCCATTTTGTGGACACTGTTATTAAGACAAGTCTTGTATCATCTCAGAATCTTGTTTGTGAACCAGAATGGGGGACCTGATGTCCATCCCCATGCCCTGGCTACACAATTAAATGGTGAAGAGAACTGGGGGAATGTGTGGAGAGCAGTGACATCTAGGAAGTGCTGAATGGAAAGTGAAAGTAATTGTCTGCCCCGCCTCTATGCCCAGGGCATAGAGGAGGGGCAGACAATATTTGATTGGCAGCTGAGATTTTTAAATGAGCTTACAACAGCTATGAATGCTTTAATAAAAAATAGAAATTGGATTTCATGTTTAATTTAAAAAGGACTTTTATTATACAGATTTTTGTGTCTGGGTGACAGGTCCACTTTAATTCAGTGCATAAAAATGTGAGGCACTAAAGCCTTTTTTAACACAATCACTTCATTTCAGGGGCTCAAAAGTAATTGGACAATTGACTCAAAAGCTATTTCATGGGCAGGTGTGGGCAATTCTTTTGTTATGTCATTATCAATGAAGCAGATAAAAGCCCTTGAGTTGATTTGAGGGGGGGGCTGCTTGTATGTGGAAGATTTTGCTGTGAACAGACAACATGCGGTCAAAGGAGCTCTCCATGCAGGTGAAACAAGCCATTGTTAAACTGCAAAAACAGAAAAAAGACCATCTGAGAAATTTCTACAATATTAGGAGTGGCAATTTGGCACATCCTGAGAAAGAAAGAAGGCACTGGTGAACTCAGCAATGCAAAAAGACCTGGACATACACCTGGACATACACGGAAGACAACAGAGGTGGATGATCGCAGAATCATTTCCATGGTTAAGAGAAACCCCTTCACAACAGCCAAACTACACTCTCCAGGAGGTAGGCGTATCAATATCCAAGTCTACCATAAAGAGAAGACTGCATGAAAGTAAATGCAGAGGGTTCACTGCAAGGTGCAAGCCATTCATAAGCCTTACGAATAGAAAGGCTAGATTGGACTTTGCTAAAAAACATCTAAAAAAATCCAACGCAGTTCTGGAAAAACATTCTTTGGACAGATGAAACCAAGATCAACCTCTACCAGAATGATGGCAAGAAAAAAGCATGGAGAAGGTGTGGAACAGCTCATGATCCAAAGCATACCACATCATCTGTAAAACATGGTGGAGGCAGTGCGATGGCTTGGGCGCAGGGCCGCCATTAGAAATCACGGGGCCCCGTACAACAAAATTTTTGGGGCCCCCTGGGCCCCGCCCACACTGATGACCAAGCTCCACCCCATATCCCAGCCACTCCCCATCGCAGTTAAATGACCACACAGACATCAGCGCTAAAAAAGTAACCACTCTCACACACAAGTTATAAAAAGCTATTGATTGTCAGGACCCCCTTATAAAAAATTGGGGCCCCAAAAAAAAAATGTTTTTTTTAAAAAAACATTGGTGGCAGGGGCCCCCTTACAAGTTAAAAAAAAAATTGGGGCCCCAAAAAAATGTTTTAAAAAAAGATTGGTGGCAGGGGCCTATAGAATATTAAAATAATACATTGGTGGCCAGGGGATTAAATAAAAAAAAAACACACAAACTGGTGTTCAGTAGAATTGAACTCATGGCTTCAGTACTTCAACTTTGCCTCCTTTCGTGACTTCGGGTCTTTTCACCGCTTCAGGACTTCAATTTCCGCTGTTTTCGTGACTTTGGGTCTTTGCGCCGCTTCAGGACTTCGGCTGTTTTCGTGACTTCGGGTCTTTTTGTCGATTCGTGACTTTGGGTCTTTTCGGCACTTCGGGACTTCGGTTTATTTTGTGACTTCGGGTCTTTTCGGCGCATCGGCTTCAGCTTTTCGGCACTTCCGCATTCGGCAACGCAGAGGCAAGACGTACGGCTTGGGCGCTCGTAAGGGGGGCCCGGATCTTCAAAAAATGCAGCGCTGCCGGGCCCCCTTCATGCCCGGGCCCGGTACGCTTGTCTCCCCTGTCCCCCCCTGATGGCGGCCCTGCTTGGGTGTGCATGGCTGCCAGTGGCACTGGGACACTAGTGTTTATCCATGATGTGACACAGGACAGAAGCAGCCAAATGAATTCTGAGGTGTTCAGAGACACTGTCTGCTCAAATCCAGTCAAATTGATTGGGAGGCGTTTCATAATACAGATGGACAATGACCCAAAACTTACAGCCAAAGCAACCCAGGAGTTTATTAAAGCAAAGAAGTGGAATATTCTTGACAATTCTAAAAATCACATAGGAATGAATAGAACATGGGTGAGTTTTTATTATTAAGCTCTAAAGTCACATTTTGATAAATCTTCCCCCCAGAAAATGATGAAATAGACACATATCATTTAAAAAAAGCTTAGCCTGTAGTACTGGTACCTAAACATCTGTCTAGAGTCACAATGTTATGGTTCAGATAGAACCATACATGAAAACTAGTGATGTGTGAATTTATTCGCCAGCCACGGATTTACTGCGAAATTCTCCATGTGTAAATTTTACTGTGACAAAAATTTGACATGGGAAAATTGCCAAGAAAGAAGGCCCATAAGAAAAAGCACCCATTGACTTTAATGCATTTATGACAAAAAAGTCGCCATAAGAAAATATGTCCATTGACTTTAATGCGTTTCGCAAATTTTTCAGTGTATCGAAACGGACAGATTCACTCATCACTAATGAAAACAATATATATAGGCTTACCCCAATAATTGTTCCATAAACTATTAACAAACATAATTTTGGAGGGCTATACACTGATTAAGGGTTTGCACACCCCAAAATGTTGCTTGACTAGAGGCTTATGCTAAACTAATTATGTTTTCACTCATTTGTGCATTGTTTTTATCCTCCAAATTATTCATAAATGGGATATGCACATTTCCCTATCACTGGATATACATAGTTTCCTACTGACGAGTATTCACTTGAGTTTTATATGTAGATACCAAATATCCATGAATAAACTTAGAGATAAAGGTCTATAAACACAAAGCTTTTTATTTAAAAAATCCACATGGAGCTGTTACAAAATGATTCATCTGTGGATTGGGATGTTCCTTGTCGTGTCACAGTTGGATGGTTGTTACAAACGTAATCATAAGTATCAGCCCTTGGGATAAGGTTCTAATTAACTCCAAATAATTATACTACTGCTTGCTTCTTTTCCCCCCACCCCCGTCTTCCTTATAACAAAAATGGAATGCCATTACAATGTAAAGAGATGGATAGAATTCTATATAACCAACAGATATGTACATAATAACTTTGGAAATAAAAAGAATGCTTACAATTACAAAAACTTTTCTACTTTAATTGTGATTTATTTATTTTTTTTATTCCTGTGCAATCCTGAAAATGCTTTGGAAATGCTTCCACATGCAGTTCATTTTAAGCTTTGCAACTGCAAATTAGTTTTGAAGCCAGGAATTTAAAACGTATAAATGTATGTTAAATAAGAAATATGCATTTGCTTGTTAACAACTGTGAAGCTGATACTTCTATATTTCGTCATTTGTTGTCCCTTTACAAAATTAGCTAGCAATATCTGAAACAGAAAGTGATAATGTTTATATTTACATTACACCCCTTTTTTTGTCACATGCAGACGTTCTGTTTATATTAATTAGCAAGGAAAAAACAGCAATAATTATAACTGATATTCCTAATATATTTAGACAACATATTGCCAAGAATTTCTTCAATGAACAATGAGTCCCTTTTTTAAAAAGCATGAGATGGTGACATGATTAAGGTCTAGATGAGGTGACTATAACTGTTTGGGAATGATTAGGAAGGAGGCACCATGGGGGTTAAGAAAGAACAGCCCTAGGGCGTCTCAGTATGTGGGACATGAATATAGACTGTAAACCAGTATATTTATGAGGTATGTGAAATCTTATTATTCCTATTCACCTCTCTTTTTTTCTGTCTCGCTCTTTACTGACAGCAAAGATGCCCTGGTATTGATGCCATCCAGCTAAATGAAGGAGTACAGGAGAGCTTTTCCAATCAGATAGTAGCGGTAGAGAAAACATTATTTTGTTTTTAACAAAAATGTTTAAAACAACATTAAAAGAAATGAGCTTTTAACATATTTCTTTCTTTTTCATGAAATGAATTTTTAGTTTTACAATCCCAAAGTACAACATCAGAATAACAAGAAGCAATTACAGTTCCTCATAATATTTTGTAAACATACTGTAAAATAATCTTGCCATTGTTGTTATTTTGGTTTGGTTCATCTACAGATATTATATTTGTATCTGCTACTTCTATCCCTTAAATTTCTGCTAAACTTCACAAAAAAAAACCCCCAAAAAGTCCCCAATTCAACAGAATCCTTGTGCCTGGATTAACCGAATATATTTAATGTTTTTGCTGGACACACAAAGAAGTCATCATTTCAAAATTACATTGAAATTCTAAAGACGGTTAATGCAATAAAATAATAAATAAACCCACACATTTTTCTTCCGAAACCTGCATGTACTTTTATGGCTAAAATAATGTGTAATATGTAACCATGTTGCTAAGGCAACAACCTATTTTTCATGAATAGCAGAGCTAATGGCATATGAATCCTACATAGTGTACCTGATGACTGAATCTTTTAGTGCTTCCCCAGGCTGTAGAACATCCTACAACCTCTTGTTAAAATGAACCTATTATTTTTTTTGCCTGTGCACACTTACCGTGTAATTATCCATACTGTGCCTCCTTTAATACATTCTTTTCTTTTGCTCCTTAGGTGTCCACATAAAATCTAACTGTAGGCATGCATGGAAATTGAACATTTTTGAGGAAAAAAAAGATATGCTTGTCATAAATAATAATACAGAACGTTAAATAACTATCTAATAAAACAACTTTTTAAAAGCAAATGCACGCTATAAAATAAAACAATCTGGATGTATTTATTTAGAATTCTGCTTAATATTAAATATTGAAAACAAGCTACATGAAAAAAAATTCCCAGAATATTGCTATGTTCATCTTCATCTAAGTCTTCATTTCTGTGAATTATTATTAATAATAATTTCTAACATTTGCTATAAGAATTAAAATGTATACATAGTTTAAATGACACATATACCTCTACATACATTTCAGTTCAGTGCATTTTATTCTATGGTTATAGAATCTCCACTCAAGAAACAAGAAAATATTTATCTTTTGTTATTGCTTGCACTCAGCACCTCAAAATAAAGTAACATTCTACAGGCTCTTATGATCAAAATCAAAACAAATCACTAGTCCATTGAGAACGAAGCCCCTGTCTAATGTATAACTGCTGCTTATCCTTACGCTATACTTGACTCAGGAAGCAGCGTTAGTAAATATGAGACAATAGCCACCTACGTTCATATGTAAAAATTCAATATAATCTTTCATGGTTCCAAGAGGCATTAAACAGTCACCTGTCTGCTTTTTTCATAGATGCCAATACATCATGATTACTTTAACTAGATAAAATAATTTATAGACTCTAATGAAGAGAGCCCTCAGGAAAATCAATGAAAGATTTAGCTATTGAACAAATCCTGTTATGTTATTGTTATATAAATAATGGGGAAGAAGGTTTCATATTTAGGCACTGATTAAATATGGAGATGTGCCAATAAGTTTAACAAAACCTTTCTTTACATGTATATCCCCTAACTAATTCCTGTGGTGTCATATAATAGCATATTTTGCCCCAAACCATAATGTATAAATATCTACAGGTATAAGATTCGATATCTGGAAACCCGTTGTCCAGAACATTAATAATTATGGGAAGGCCATTTTCCACAGACTTCATTTTAATAAAATAATTCTAGTTTTTAAAAATGATTTCCTTTTTCTCTTTACTAATAAAACAGTTGACTCAAAGTAAAATAGAACTATCCTTATTGTAGGCAAAATAATCCTATTCTTTTTAATTAGTGTTTAAATGATTTTTAAGTAGATGTAAGATGTGGAGATCGAAATTACAGAAAGACCCCTTATCGAGAAAACCCCAGGTCCCAAGAATTCTGGATAACAGGTCCCATACTTGTACTAATAATTTTGCCTTGTGAAGTCAGACTCATTCAGTTCAATACCTGTACAATACTTCCAGTTCAAGGTCATTTTGAATTCTTTATCATATAACAATTGCCCATCTTGGATTCTGGCAACATGTGAAACCTTTGTATTACCATCTTACACTGGAAAAAATTGTTCTTTAAGGGTCTATAGAAACAGGCACTTATGCTATTTTCAGTGCCTAATTATTTTTTTTCCTCAAAGGGGGATTATTTTCTTATAGTTTGAAATATAAAACGTTTATTAACAGGAATCGCAACCTAACATTTATTAAGCCTCAGCTACAGTTATACAGAAATGTATGATAGTAAGCGGGTTATTTATCAAAGTCTGGATTTATCTAAATATTTTCTGAAAAAAATTCAGACCAAATCCGCACAGGTTTTTTGGCCTTATTTATTAATACACTTTCCCGAAAATTTTGTTTGCGAGAAAAAATCCAACAAAAATGTTCACAATTTTTTAGAATCTTTCACCCAAAAACTCAGAATTTTGCCCAAAAACTTCGGGGTGTTGCCAAAAACCCAGCGCACATCAAAAAATCATTGGGACTTCTCCCATTGACTTATATGCAACCTCGACAGGTCTGAGACTTTTCCATCCTCGGGGTTTAATAAAAGTCAAATTTTTTTTTAAAAAAAATCACGAATTATTAGTGATTTTTGCATTCGGAGTTTAGTAAATAACCCCCTAAAAGACCCCCATTATGGATTTGTCTGATAATAGCAATATTTGCAGTAAAGTCAAAAAAGGTAGGTTAACTAATGCTAAATAGTATGGATTATATTATTGCTAATAGTATTCTCAGGGATACAGCCTTCTATACAAAATAGGGATGCACTGAATCCATGCTTCTGTTTGGGAGTGGCCAGGATTCAGGCTTTTTCAGAAGGATTCAACAGAATCTTTGTGCCTGAATGGACCAAATTCGTATCCTAATTTGCATATGTAAATTAGGGGCAGGAACGGAAATCACATGCCTTTTCATTACAAAACACAGAAGTAAAACAAATTCCCCACCTTTTCCTTTTTCTGCCCCTAACTTGCATATGCAAATATTCATCTCTAATTTGCATATGCAAATTAGAATTACAGTTCTGTATTCGGCTGAATCTTTCATGAGGCCTTCGGGAATTTGGCCAAATCGCAAATAGTGGATTCAGTGCATCCCTGATACAAATTTAAATTGTACATGAATTTCAAAATAACTTTATATAAAACATTCTATAAAAAAGGGTATTAGGGGTAAAGGAGCGGTTATAATCCTTTTAAAAAACATGATTGTAGAAATAAATCTGAGTCCTATTAAAAAAAACTGGAATGATGCTCGAAACACCATTTACTTAGCTCGAGTGAAGGAATAGAATAAAAAAAACTTTGAATTTCTAATGATTTTTTTGGCTACTTCGACCATCGAATTGGCTACTTCAACCTTCGACTACGACTTTGAATCGAACGATTCGAACTAAAAATCGTTCGACTATTCGACCATTCGATAGTCGAAGTACTGTCTTTTTGGTCGAAGAAAAATCGTTCGATCGATGGATTAAAATCCTTCGAATCGAACGATTCGAAGGATTTAATCGTTAGATCAAAGATTTTTCGTTAGATCTAACTATTTGCGGTAAATCCTTCGACTTTGATATTCGAAGTCGAAGGATTTACATTTGGCAGTCGAATATCGAGGGTTAATTAACCCTCGATATTCGACCCTATGTAAATCTGCCCCCAAGTGGTGTTTGTGGTGTTTACTTTTGCTGTTTGCCTTCATAACCCTTAAACCCAATGCTTAAATAATATAAAACATATGCCTTTATTCATGGCATACGTAAATCTTATCCTAATGGTTTCACACATGTGGACATTATAGTGGTGAAATAGGAGGGGGACATTATAAAACTATTGCTACAGCATCTTATTGAAGAGTGTAGAGTTAAACTTTGGTTTCTCTGGACCCCAAACCATTATAAATTGCCCCACAGTATTATTCCTCCTCCCATACAGTCATCATTGCCCATTATTTTCGACAATGTTCATCTGTCATATGTCAAACCCTGACTGTGTTAAGGGCAATTAATTGATCCAGGTAACTCGTTTCCAGTAATCCAGTGTCCAATAAAAAGGTAACACCACTTTAAATGATGCTAGTCTTATGTGTTCGCTCATACAAAAGCTCCATGCTCATGAAGTAGTTGCATCTACAGATATTTTGGAAACTGAGTGTTCAGCTGAGGTCATGTTCTTTTAGAAGAGTTATTAGATAGCAGTGCTTTATTCCCCTGTAAACAAAAAGAAAATAGGAATACAAAGAAAGGAGAATATGTATTTTGCTGAAATAATTACAGTTAAGGAGTTATGATGCAGAGTTTTCAGAGATTGGGTCCCAGATGCCTTATGAGTCCAATAAATTTTAAAAGCACTTCACTTACGTATGTTTATTAAAAATTCCAAGGAGCCCTATGGGTGCTATTTATCACTGAACCATATATCATGCAAATGATACAAAGGTGCTGTTTGTGCTGTTTTAGCATTGTTCCTAATGACTAAATCCATTTGCAGCTAAATCATGGCATTTCCATCAACAAACTCTGGAGTAGATAGTTTTGATAATTAGACAAAGAACTAAAACAATACAAGAAATACCACTTCCTGAGATTACCCAGAGAGAGAATAACTATTGATTTAATTAGTGAAGTGCCTGGGGCCAGTTTTGATTTAAGGTGATTATATAGTCAAATTCTGCACAAGGTCAGTGGATCCAAATTTTGTGAGAACACTGCAGTGTCAGTATTGATTATATAAAGCTTTATTCTGGGGATACCAAAAGCCTAATTTTAAAAGTATTGTGCAACAATAAATTCTGACGCCCAAATATACACGTTAATCTTAATTTCTCTCTATCTATGCTGAATGGATGATATTATTACAAGCTTAGAAATCATGTATTTGAATAGCATTGAATGCTATATTTAATTGGCAGTATATGCATGTAGAAGATGAAGGGGAGCCGTTAAGATACTTACCATCATACTTCTATTTTCTCCATGCTAGTATAAATGGTCCACTTGACAGGCAGGGGATTTGCCAGCCATTTGGGTTTCCTACCTACCCAGACCACAGTGCAGCTTTGTTGTCCCTTCTGTGGAGGGTGGAAGGCGATAGGGGCTGGATAATTGAGAAGCGAGCCATGAGGATGTTGCAGTCACAAGTGGAGGTTGGTGTGTTCTTTCACTGGCCTAGGGTATACCTTTTCCAAATCCAGCTCTGAGTGCAGGGCAGGGTGCAAAGTACATAAAATTGATGTAATCGCCCATGTTTTTTGCCTGTTGCACCCTGCATGCATTTTAAAGTATTACTGCAGGTTTTTGCTCTCCAAGTTAGAGTGCATAGACCTATGTTCCTTCCATGAATACAGTGCTTCCTGTGTTCGTTAGGGCTGTATTCATTAGGAAAGTGTGGAAGGAAACACCTAGACCCACTCCTGCCCCTAACTCCTGCCCCTACACGTCCCCTAATCTGTGTGTCATTCAGGACAGGGCTGCCCTGAGCCTGCTGGAAATGTACCGTGTACCTAACATTGGACTGTCAATCACGCACTAGGTGCAGAGCACAACAAGACTGTTGTAGAAGTAGAAGTCAAGTTTGAAAATTCCATTGGGCAAGAACTGCATCGGCGCTTTGCCAGTATCCCTTTAATGATATAGAAATGCCTCTCTATATTCCATATTAACTACTGATCTGTGCCCATTAGGGATTATGTAATAAGAAGCCTTATCTCGTATAGGTGTTAGGAGCACTTCCCCAGCTGTGGAAGTCAATAACCCAACACATAGGGGGTATTTACTAAACCTAAAAATGTTATCTCATTTTTTTTATTTAAACAAAGTTGACCTAACTCCCATTCACAAATTTAACAAAAAATCAGCTTGAAAAGGTTGGTGTGGGAAAAGTCTTGAGAAAATCATGAGACAATTCGAATAATACAAATTTTTCGAGCTTGACGCCCAAATCGTACGATTTTTTCCAGTTGTCACCCAAACACCTAAAATTTTTTGGATTATCGTATCTTATCATATTGTATCTTCAAATTGTAAAAGGGACATCTGCCATTGACTTCTACACAACCTCGACAGGTTTGAGATGTAGTATTTTTCAGATTTTTAGCAGCTTTGGGGTGTAATGAATGTCTAAAAATTAGATTTTTTTTTCTCCTCTAAAAATTTAATTTTTTTTCCTCTACAAATTTCAGTTTTCCCCTTTAGAAACTCGACAAGAAAAAAAATCAAGGTTTAATAAATAGGCCCCTTACACGAATAAGAGAGGGTTCGCTAAACAAAATATAGGAACTAAGGTATAAATCCGGTAATTTGACATGTTGAATTAACACAAAATAACAAATCATCATCATTTATTTATATAGCGCTGTCAAGATATGCAGTGCTTTATGATACAAATACAAATAAATATGAATATAAACTTTGTATGCACAATATATAATTCCACAGCAAGTCTGAATTAGTTTTACGCATGCCTACAAAAACTTTGCATGGTGTTTTTTTTTAAAGATTGATGGATTTATCAGAGTTTTTTGGTGCTTAAAATTCAGAAATTTGTTCATTACTATGTCCAAACTTTGACAACATTTATGCTTTTTTTTTTTTTTTTAAATCCCCCATATGTCACTATCAATCTGTAGATCATTGGCAACTTTTCATAGGCTGTCTTAAAAGATTATGCAACGGAGAAAACCTGCCTGAATGTTGTGCAAAAGATTTTCTTAGTTAAGACATTTTATTTTCCAAGTTAAGATGCTCATAGATAGATTATGACATTCTAACAAATACATTATAATACTGCTTTTTTAAACCTTGTACCATTCCAGACAGGAGAAATGTAAAATGAGCTCCAGCATTCCAGAAGTATTCAGTGCAGGGGGGGGGGGTAGTTATATATTTTGTGAAACTGCCTCTTGCAATTTCTCATTAAAGTTCCTTTGTAATGAATACTATTGAATAGATTGTTGTATTTCCCTTATCTTCATTTGAAACTGGGTTTATGGTGTCTAATGATAAAGGCAAGAGTCTTTTGTTATGTTACACAGTGACAACAAGGCTAATGCATTAACAGGTATACTGGATGGCAAATCAGTCAATCGTGCAAGGTAAGTGGAAACATTCAAAATGCATCTGTCCTGGTTGACAAGCCGAGCAGAAAATTCTGTTTGGATCCTCTGTTCATCATCATCATCATCATTATAATCATCATTATTCATTTTACAATCAGTCCAGCACAATCTAGTCTGGCAGGGACACTGAACTCCAAAAAGTTAGATAGGGATGGGGTCTGTCAATAGACCAGATTGTGCACCAGGTAGAAACAAAAAAAAGATATAATAAACAGTAAGGATGGCAGTCTATTAAGCCTTTTAATGCCAGCAGAATTTCACATTTCATTTTGTACTCAGTGCCAGACGTGGTTTTTTTGAACATTTTGTGCTCTCTCATTTTAGGGGCATTTCCTGGGGGGGGGGGGATTTTTAGTTTATCTAGGAGAACTATACATTGGGTTTTTAAGGAAACCTGGGCTGGGAGTTTTTGTGTGTTTCCACTTCTGGAACATGATTTTGAGCTCTAAATAGAAAAAAATATTGAAAAACTGCCATTTTAACAATATAGAGATTTATACCAGAAATTTTAGGCATTAAAATTCAACTGATTTGGAAAGCCTCAAGTGTCTTGAACATGCCAATACCAGATATGTATAGTTTTATGAAGATTTCTGAATTCAAAAACTCCCAGTAGGAAATTACCAAATTTCAAAGCACTACAGTAGAATATGGCATACTTTGGATTCCAAAAGCCAATAAATCCTGGAACAGTAGGTTTCCCCAGGAAACCATATATTTTTGAAAAGTACAGATTCTGTTGAATCCAAAATGTGTAACCATGTCTTTCAACTCCTAATTACCAAACATCAATGCTTTTCTGAACTTTTGCAAGTTCATATCTCCCATAGAGCATTGGTTACCAAGAAAAATCATCCTAAATATGAATGCCAGGGGACTACTGAATAGTTTGATTCCAATTATGCATAGATTTAACAAAACTATGTGAAGTACAGAGACATCAAAATTAAAATAGTGCATATGAATTTTTGCGACTGACATTGGCTGCTGCAATATAAGCACCCAGTATGTGTATTAAGTGCCATACGACCCCCTAACTGCATGGAGACCCTAGAAAACCATATAATTTACAAAAGTACACATTCTGACGAATCCCCAATGGGTGAATTCGTCTTTCTACTGCAAACTATGAAATTGCAAAGCCATGCTAAACATACCGTTTTTTATGACATATCATCACAAAGCTTGCATTGTACCCCATATATGCTCCACATTTCATAACGAACCAACTTAAAACACCCTAAATATGAATACTAGGGGTTTGATTTACTAAACTATGTGGTGTGCAGAGAAATCCAAATGGATATACAGCACATAAACAGGGCCGGATTTGCATTGCGGGCGCCCCTAGGCCCACTGCCGTTCGTCGCCCCTGTTCCCTCCCCTTTATTCGTGCAAATTTTCATGGAAATTGTATCTCCAGCGCATCCCCAGTGTTTTTGAACCAATGTGGGTGTGGTTGGGCAGCATGCCGCCCCCCTAAAATCCTGCCACCCTAGGCCCGGGCCTAGGTGGCCTTTCCACAAATCCGGGCCTGCACATAAAATTTCCTTGGGTAAAAAACAAGTAACAAAGAAATACAGAAGGCAATAGAATCACTAAAATGCAATAAAACCACTAAAAGCAATGCTTTTTTCCTGCTTAGTGTAATCAGCCATTATAATAACAGTTTGAATATTTTATCTTACCCAAATACATATTACAGACAGAAAGTGTGTATTAGTGTAAACAGTGTTTGATTGTGTATTTTGTGTGTGTGTTACACTATCCTGGGGTGTGTAGGCTGCAGATCCCTGTCCAAGAAGACTGGAGGAAGCCATTTGCTCTGTGATCTGAGTGGGGGGCATTGCTGAATCGATGGGGCCCTGGCCGATCCCACCCCAGAGGCCACTTTTCTCCCCTCTCCACTTGTTGCCTAGGGGAATCTGAGCAAGCAGGTAAGGAGCAAGCCACTCTTCCGCTCCCCCGCCCAGAAGTGCTGCAGATTGTTATGCCTCCAATAAGAATTAAGGAGGGAACCCACTTGAAGAAGTAATGTTTGAGGGGAATAACTAGTCAGGTAAGCAAACAGCATGGTTAAACAGAAAAATAAATAAAGTCAGGGGTTCAGACAGGGGTGTTTAAAGCCAAGGAATAGGAAAAGCTTTAGCAATGACCTGTACTTGATGATTAATGCAGTACAGCTGATCTAATTTAGCAGGAATTCAAATGTATACGAAAGTTATCTACAGTAGTACAGGGGAAATGTCAGGGAAGCCGACTTAAAAATCCCCACGTACCATGTACCACAGAAATAAAACTTTCACCAAAGCTTAGGGTTCATGATGTTGCCACCTGAATGAGTTCTGCAGGAATACCTCTCAAGTGCAAAGCTGTATCTCATTGTCTCATATATACAGATACCATTATACTGTGACTGTACTGGATAATTCAACAGCAAATAATGATTACTAATCTAGAAAAGCGGATGTGGACAAAGATACAGTATATGAATCTTTATTCATGTGTTCTTATAGAAACCTATCTTTCTAATCCTACTAATCTTGTCAACATTAACCTGTAGGCTTTTTAATCCTATACAGCCATACCCCTTGAGACCCACAGTAACTGGCTTTGCTAATCTCAGTTCTGCTAATCTACTGCATGCTACTCATACATTAACTGGTTCTTGACTTAATTAGGGCCAGGTTACGGATACTAAAGCTCTCTGCTAACCCCACCCAGGGTTTCGTTTTGTAAACCAAGGGATTTTATATCTGCAGAATAAACATTGGAAATCATTCCTAGCCTCCAACTAGTGTATTGTAGCTTTTGAAGGATATTTAGCCATATACAAACATGCAAATAAAAGCTGCTTTTGGAAATGTGTGAACTTTTTATCTAGAATTAAGATTTTAACTCCAGGTATGCCTCTGCTTCTGGGCCAAATACCAAAAAATAAGGCACAACCAACAAAATGTGCAAAGGAAATCTATGTGTACCCCTTGATTCTGGGCAATTGGCAGGTGCTGTGTTCTGTGCAGTAAATGCTTCATTTAATGCGCAGCTTCTTTAAGTCTAAAGATATGTCTTTCTGATAAAGATCAAGGGTTTCATTAGACTTCATAAAGGTGTATCTTAAAAACATTAGGGGCTTTTTATACAGTTTTATTACGATACAAAAAAAATCTCTAAAAATTTAAATAACGTCAGGATTTCTAATTTCAGATCTTGATCGTTTTCTCACATCTTAACCAGTTGTGATCAGGCCGATAAAGTTATGTCACAAGGCAGCAGTAGTTTACAGGAAGGGTAACTACAAAAAGTAGAATAGTACATACCTTGGAGTATTACAGCCTGTGAACCATAGTTTTGAAAGTTCAGTAGTCTCAAGCATATTTAATAGTGCCAAGGGGAAATTCTATTGTACTGTATCAAAATTGATCACAGTGGCAATGTGCAAAGTACAAAAACAAAGCACCACACACCTGCTACTGACTCCTATAATGGAGCACAAAAGTTGCTCCATTCTCTCTCTCTCTCTCTCTCTCTCTCTCTCTCTCTCTCTCTCTCTCTATATATAATATTGCAGGGCTGCTTACAGGTGGGGTGGAATTTGATTGGGCTTATTATTCATGACAGGCAAAGTGCCAGGGGATACAAGGCACTCCAGAGCCTTAGATTTAATTCCTCCTTAAGGCCTGTGAGCACTGCACAAGCAGTTCATGTGAATCTGGCACTGGTAAATGAGCCCTATTATATTTTCCAAATAATATTTCAGATTTAAAAGAATAAAATTAAATACAGGGTTTAAAACAGTGGTTTCCTGGCCACTACAGAAGTGCCACTTATTGAATTCATAGGATGCTTAAGATTTTGCTTTGTTTTCCTTTCCTTTGTTTGGGTTTTAGTGTGTACTGCACATTTCTTTTCCAGATCAAGAATAGATTCATTCCAAGCACGGCTGTTGAGCAGTAGAAAAGTATTACAAGTGTGGGCAAGTGTAGATCGTTATAGAAGTGATAGGAAGTTATTTCATACCATACATATATATCTGAACAGCCAGATAAATTCACAGATTTTTTAGTCTATTATCTATTCTACAGTGAGTTCACAGTAGCTTTGCAGTGCTAATTGCTTTTAGATTATTTTTTTGTACATTATTTGATGTCTTTATATTTACGTCATTCATCTTATGATGCACTTAAAAAACTGTTTAAGTAATTTTTTTCCTTTTTACGGGTACTATGCAGGTGCAACAAAACACAGGAATCAGAGGGGATTTTATCACGCTGTCATGTTCATAATGATCAAATTTAACATAAATCAAATTCCAGACTAACAATGTAGTGCAAAGTAGTGGTTTATTATTAAAGAATTTTGATAAAAGCACTAATAACTTTAAAAAATGTATAATAATCCTTTCTACTACAAATACTGTCTACAACTGCCCTTTATCATTGAGAACTATATTAATAAACAGTTAATGTTATATGGAGTTAAAGCCTCAGCTAAGGTATCGCATATTTGGTTTCTCCATTAACATGCATATTATTTTCTTAAGTGTTTGATACAGCAATAATCAGTAAAATAACTGACTGTTCAATGAAGGGGAAAAAAGAAAGAAGTTCATTGGGAATGGAAGCCTGGGGTCAGTTCCCAGTGGAGGCAATTTTATTCCCCCAATGCACTTCTGTTTGCCAATCTTAGAGTATTATGCACATCTCATTGTATTGTTTGGAATAACCTAATTTGTGCAGCCCCAGGCTTGTATACTGAAGGAAGAGTAATGGGGTTTATCACTACCCAGGTTTAGGCTTCCTTTCTTACACAATCAGATGTACTCACAAATGTGCCATGTCATGCTTGCACTGTGTTTATTAAAGGACTTTATGTTCCATATTGTCTTAAGCAATGGTATAGCAAAACAATGTTAATGTTTGCGTTTCCTACACATGCATTCTATCCTGGTTATGGGGTGGAAGATTTAAACTATGAGGATAGATTGTCATGGTTGGGGTTGTTTTCTCTGACGATTGCAAGGGGACAAGGTACAGGTACATTAGAGGGCATTATAGACAAATAGCAGGAGATCTGTTTTTCCATAAAAATTGATCATCGGACCAGAGGCCACCCCTTTTGACTAAAGGGAAAAGAACTTTCATTTGAAGCAGCTTAGTTGGTCCTTCACAGTGAGGACAGTGAAGTTGTAGAATGCACTGCCAGTAGATGTTGGCTGATTCTGTTAACACATTTAAGAGGGGCTTGGATGATTTCTTGGACAAGCATAATATCCAAGGCTATGGTGATACTAAAATCTACAATTAATATAGATTTTGGTATATTTAACTCATTTGGAGGAGATGAACTTGATGGTCTTGGTCTTTTTTTAACCCAACTTAAAGGACCAGTAACATCAAAAAAAATTTTTTAAAAAAAATCGTTAGTATACATAAAAAAAACCCCACCAAGTCAAATTAAACTTTATAATCGCAAAGTCTTTATTAAGAAATAACTTACCGAAACTCCACTTCCCCTCCTCTTCAGAAAAGGTGACGATCCATTGTACAGAGGATTTCTCCTCCCTGGCTATCTCCTATAATGAAGGCAGGGAGGAGAGATTGAGCGCCGCACGATGGATTGCCCGATCGCTTTCTAAAGATGAGTGTAAGTGGAGTTTCTTTAAGTTATTTCTTAATAAAGACTTTGCGATTTTGAAGTTTCATTTGTCTAGGTTTTTTTTAATGTATAGTAACTATTTTTTTTTTTTTTTTAAATTTGATGTTACAGGTCCTTTAACTATGTAATATGCACATCATGTGCTTTTATGCAATACGTAGCTCTATAGAATAAATCATTGAAACTAGGAAAATGAAACTAGGCAATTACATGCAATTAATGCGCTACAATTAAAATGAATAACAATGAGGAATCTGGGGTGCAGTAAATATAGTGGTATTCCACCCGTAGCAATGAGGGTTAAGCCATTTCTAATAAACATAGACAGCAATTCATATGCCCACCAACAAATGTCATGCTCTCAGCAGTAAATCCCCCCATTTATCTTTGTCTTTATCTCATGTTTCTCTGTCTTTCTCTCTCACTTCATCGTCATTTAATATTACCCCTCGTTGTTTCTCAGGGCCTTTGCCTCTCCACTCAGTTATACTCACTTCTAATTCAGATGTATGGTTTACTTCCTCTCTTTATAAGTCTTTTTATTTGAGTCTCTCCCTTATTAAAGGTGCCCATCTGACTATCTCTGTGTATCTTCATCCTTTCTCTGTCCCCTTTTTTCTGTTTCCTATATCCTGATCATTAAAGCAGGCTTTTTTAGCATTCTTACAAAACAGTAAAGCATTCATTATGTTAAACAGATAACAGTGTGTTTTTAATTGTGAACAGATAAATAATACTTAAGTTGACTGATTTCTAAGTATGTCTGCATAACCAGCCATTAATTGGGAAAGTATGGATATTCACCACTATTTAGAAGGGAACAGATTTGCTGTTTTGCTCTAGTGACTGCTACCAGTAATGTTTGCTGTTAACAAAGACATTTACACCTATCTACCAGTTGGCATGTGCTAACACTTGCAATTCCCACATGCTGGGTAGTTGGGAAAGTTGCCAAGCTCTCTGGCTTCTGTACTGCACCTCTTTACTTTCGCTATGAGCAGAAGAACTGTTAAAAATGCCTGTTATAGAATCATTTGTAACAATCCACCTATGATTTATCATTTATAATTGTTTCATTATATATTCATGACACAGTTTCAGTATACACTTAAGCAATGGCATTGTAAAACATATAACAAAATAAATTGTTGATGGTCCATATGCTAAGTTTCACGATTATGTAAAAGGTGTTTATGTACATTAGTTAATTTTAAATAATTTTTAGAGTTTACACTTAGCTCTAACGGATTAAATAATTAACATTAATACACACTTAAAACACAACCCTTTCTGTTAAGCACATCTGAGAAATTCATTTGTTTCTGAAATTCATAAAGTTTTCTTCCAGTTATTCATGGTGCTTTATGGCCAAAAATAGAAATCCCTGACTGGCCCTTGGATAGCTTTTACCATATAAAACTGTCCATGAGATCAACAGTGACCAGATATTAATTGCCACATGGTTTTGTTTTATATTGTGCTAATGTTTTGGGGTGTAAAGTGCTGGTAAACCAGACATAGATTGAGTGTTGTTATCTAAGAATCCATAGGCAGATGTGTGGATTATGTTTTTTTTTCAGAGGGCCATTTAGATGTGGTTTCTCCTGTTGCTTAAATTGTTTTTTATTTTATCTTTTTATTCACTAAGGGGGTTATTTATTTAGGTCTGAGTTGTGCTTTTCAACGAAAATTCGAGTTGGGGTTAAAAAAACCAAACCATTTCCAGATTTAACCTCCTCTTTCCCTCAGGATGGTACAAACATTGTGTGAGAATACTTGGTGGTCTAGTGGGGCGGTCCGCTCGCCACAGGTGACGTTGTCCTTGGCGATAAATTCAATTATTTAAAGGGGCTGTGGCCAATTACTCATTACTCAATGTAGGTCTATTTCCTGCTAGTTTCTGGATGTGAGTCAAGTCTGATTTCTGTGTTTTGACCCCTGCCTGTTCCTGACTACTGCATGCTCATTGCCTGTACCAACCTTTGCCTGTTCCTGACTATTCTCTCAGATCCTGACTATGTACTGAATTACTGTTTGGTTACTAGAGGGCCTTTTGTTCTCTTATGGGTACTGATTTTTCCTTTCCTCTGCATTACATCTGCAGACTAATCGCCAGACGGAAAGGACAAATCATTGGCGCAATATCTCAGATGTTACATCTCCAGTAATCAGTTACTTTGGGCATATTTTCTTCCATGGGCTGAGTTTGCATTCAATAATGCCCCTCACTCATCCACTGGAGACAGTATTACTGTTTTTGGCTATCATCCTAGAGGATTTCGATTTTCTGGTCATTCCTCAGATGTTAATGCTGCCAATTTGCCAAATCATCAGTTGATCACTTTTCTAAGATTTGGCAAGGGGTCCCGTTGGTGGCCAACATTAACACAGGATTTTTCAATCTAGCTTACTATTATGTCATATGGATCTTTGAACTTTTAACTGTAGTAAAAGGTGTTTGTGGGTACATAATACGTGTAAGTAAACTAAAATGGGGATGAAATTGATCTACAGTCTAAAGTAGAGGAAAAACAGAATTTGACATCAGTGTTCTGGTTATGAGTCACTGTTTTTGTCAGTCAAAAAGAATATGACTAGAAGTAAATAGGACAAGAATATGGGATTTACCTTGATGTGACACGGGTGACTCAGCAATTCTGTAATCATAAATTTGTAACAAAATAACTTTGCTTTTGAAAATGTGTGCACCTCCAGTAACACACATCAGTCGATCCATTTTTTGTATGTTTGAATGTTGTGTTCAGTTGAATGTTCATTTAAATTCAACTGTGCAACTTAGGTTTTGGATTTGTTCACCAATTTTTTTGTGAATTATATGGGGGCACATTTACTTAGTTCGAGTGGAGGATTAGAAGGAAAAAAACTTTGAATTTCGAATGTTTTTCTGGCTACTTTGACCATCGAATTGGCTACTTTGACCTTCGACTACGACTTTGAATCGAACGATTCAAACTAAAAATTGTTCGACTATTCGACCATTCGATAGTCGAAGTACTGTCTCTTTACAAAAAACTTCGACCCCCTACTTCGCCACCTAAAACCTACCGAGGTACAATGTTAGCCTATGGGGAAGGTCTCCATAGACTTTCCTAGCTTTTTTTGATCGAAGGAAAATCATTCGATCGATGGATTAAAATCCTTCAAATCGTTCGATCGAACGATTTTTTCTACGATCGTTTGAAAGAACGAAATGCGGTAAATCCTTTGACTTCGAAGGATTTTACTTCGACGGTCGAATATCGAGGGTTAATTAACCCTCGATATTCGACCTATAGTAAATGTGCCCCTAGGTATTCATCCAATTGTAATGAATGGGTTTAGTGCATTAGAAAACAAAGTAGGAGACACACACACAAAAATGCTTCACCTATTTATTTTAGGCCACAGAGTTTGAAACAAATTTGATTTTAATACTCTTTGGCCTAAAAGAAATGGAAACACCTTTATAATGCATTTGGTGTGTGTGGTTCCTGCTTTGCTTTCTATTTTTCATAGTGATACCAAGCCAGGTATCCAAGGGGCATCTGCACCATGACTGAAACACTGCAATTTTGTGTGCAAGAACACCACCACTACACCCCTGTACAATCTGGATTTAGTGCATCCCTACATGATGAATGAAGCTTCATCTATTATTATTATTTTTATTATTTTTACTATTATTATTTGTATTATTAGTATTATTAACAATATCAGTGGCATTAAGCTCTTAAAATATGATTATGCTTTATACTTTTTAAAATTCTCATCCACTGCTAAAAAATTAAGGTCTTCTCTTATGCCAAGGGCTAAGATTGTGTATTGGTAAGGATAAACAGTTTTCTCTCCCGAGAAAGGTATTGGGCCTCAGTATGCAGTAATAGATGCAAAATGTGCACAACTTTGCACTGGTTTAAACATCTCTATACACCTCTGTTACACCTGCAGTTGACCAGGCAAGTACAAGGCTGGCCCAAGGCAAGCATATGTTTGTACCCACAAAATTATGGGCATGATGTATATGTCCATGGAGCAGCTAGCTTTTTACAGAATTTCCATGTCACAATATTTTTAACTTGTTGCTGTGTGAATTAAGTGAAAAAGGCCCACTTTTTTTTAGTTAAATGCATGAGTATTATGCTTTGTTAAAAAGTATTAAGCATTACCCCATAATAACACTATGACAATGATTGTTCTAAATTTGATACTCTTTATACCAAACATTAGTCACTTTGTGATGTAATAAGTTACATGTGACATGATTTGTAAAAGAAGTTTGTGAATTATATGTATTAGAAAATGTCAGCAGTGGGATGTTCAAATGGCCACTATATAATTTTCTCTTTAAAGGGATACTGTCATAGGAAACAAATTTCAAAATGAATCAGTTAATAGTGCTGCTCCAGCAGAATTTTGCACTGAAATCCATTTCTCAAAAGAGCAAACAGATTTTTTTTATATTCAATTTTGAAATATGGCATGGGGCTAGACATATTGTCAATTTCCCAGCTGCCCCAAGTCATGTGACTTGTGCTCTGATAAACTTCAATCACTCTTTACTGCAAGTTGGAGTTATATCACCCCCTCCCTTTTCCCCCCCAGCAGCCAAACAAAAGAACAATAGGAAGGTAACCAGATAACAGCTCCCTAACACAACATAACAGCTGCCTGGTAAAAACACATGTCTCACTGAGACACATTCAGTTACATTAAGAAGGAAAAACAGCAGCCTGCCAGAAAGCATTTCTCTCCTAAAGTGCAGGCACAAGTCACATGACCAGGGGCAGCTGGGAAATTGACAAAATGTCTAGCCCCATGTCAGATTTCAAAATTGAATATAATTGAATATAAAAAAATCTGTTTGCTCTTTTGAGAAATGGATTTCAGTGCAGAATTCTGCTGCAGTAGCACTATTAACTGATGCGTTTTGAAAAAACATGTTTTCCGATGACAAGATCCCTTTAAGGGAAACACATTCTTTTCCACTATAATTCTCTTACCTTATGGGAAAGAGTTCCTGGCTTAGTTTGCAGTTTTAACCATAGCTAAGTAACCTTTGTCTCTCAGGCTGGCAGGCCACAACATTCATTATCAGCTTCCATAGGCCTTCTCTACTTTCATAATTCAGAATTATAATCTGAATTATAATAGGGCATTGTGGAATGGACCATAAAAAGTTCTATAAAGTTTAGATTACTCATTGCCTGTACAAACAAATAAATCTATGTATGCCTACTTTTTCTACTGTGCTAAATGTAATAATTAAATGTAATAATTCTGGGTAATAAATGGTACCGTATATGGGTAGATGGCCTTTTAAAAAGTTATACTATAGCTTTATATACTTTATATACTAAATACTATAGCTGGCAAATTTCCTATGGACTTTTAAAACAAACCTAAACTATACCATGAGCTAAATGTTTTTGGTTAAAATAAGAAAAGCAATATAAAACACTGTTGCACCTTGAAAAAGTAAATACATTCCTATTTTGTTTTTTGTTTTGTTTTTTTTAAGTTCATACCATCATACCTTTACTGGTTTTCATGCAAGAAATAGTCACTTTCAGTCATCTAGAGGAAAAATTAACTCAATAAAAGCACTCTGCAGAAATGCAAATATCTTTCAAATAGAGAATGTTTGGATGGGCAAGGGAATTGTTAATGAATGATTAGCAGGGTCAGAATTAATTAAATATAGGCACAAAACCACATCTTAACACACTTTCACCAGTGATTATATAATGGAGTAAAAGGAAATTACAAAATGTATGATGAATTCAATTAAAACTATGAAATACAACACTTCAAGTGCGATTAAAAATATTAAACAGAAAACTTGTCTTTGGCTTGAATTATCAGCACAAGTATTTAATTGCCCACTTCATCTATTTCAATCAGCTAAACAGTTTGGGCAGCAGATAGGGACTGTGTTCTCATTATATTTTGCTGAATTTTTTCAACAATTACTCAGCTGTTCTAGTGATACCTAAATTATTAATTGTTTCATTATTCATAAACAAATCAGATAGACTGAAATATAAATGTTTTTATGGAATTTAAGCCACATTTTGGATGGTAGCATGTACGGTAATGTCAAATCTACAAGTAGAGGACAAATGAAGAAAATAGTTCTTAAGATAAATAAAATTCCCTGCTACTCCATCTCAGCAAGTGCCCTCATGAAGAGAGGTAGAGTAATTCACTGAGAAGAAAGCATGTTAAACCTACTGGAACAATGAGTAATGGTGCTGCCTATCTATTCCATTGAAAGGAGGATTCAAATATTATATGATCTTGTGACTTCCTTGTCTTCTGCACAGGCTACAGAAAATCCAGCATTCTCGACTAATGAGGACAAACAATATGAAATATGTAAATGCCTTGTTTGGATATGTATGCAAGGCATTTCTATGTTAATAATATTCTGTTTTAAATGTATGCAACCATAGTCTTTCTCCCAACCAAATATGTCCTAGTTAATAGATGATACAATAATTATAGACAGGGGGGGGGGTCAAGATTTGATTTTCTCACCCCCCACCCATTTTGCATTTGCATTTCAGCAAGGGGCACAGTTAATTAATACTGTTGGATATCCTAGTACACAAACAGCTTTAAATAACCCACAACCTGGCTGCACTGTGTGTGATTCAAGCTTCTATAAAGGACCATTGAATCATACTTTTTTAATATATTGATAAATAATTTCCCCTTGCTTTGTTTTCCCTTTCTCCCTGATATACAAGGTGTAAACTCAAACAGGGGTATAGATAATTCTTAAATTAGACAGTGAGAATAAACACTAGAACTTTGCATACACAGCCGGAATGAGGTCCTTTCCATGAAGAGCTAAAATCATTTAGGAAGGGGAGAGAAACAGAAACAAGATGCTTAGTAAAATCAGGGCAATTGGTTTTGTGCACAACTCTTGTGGGGAACTAAATGGTCAATGGTTTGCCCTGAACTGAATGCAAGTTTTGGATGGGAATATGTTGGGATGTGAAAGCAAATATACTGTATATAGACAGAAGCAGAAGAACTCAGGGCTGTGGAAATGTGCCACTTGACGAACCAGCAGAGAGTCTTTAGTAGTGAAGCAGTAGAAAGAGATAGAAATATAGATGCAGCTAAGATGTGGCAGCAGCACCAAGCATTAATCAAAGTAAGTGAAGGTGTCATTTTGGGAGAGCATGTATTAATTGCACTATCCTATCCTGTAGAAGAAATGGGGCTGCATCAATATTTTAGCAGTAGACGAACAGTGGAAGGGACATATATTTGAAATGTTCCTTTAAAAGGAAGTGGCATGTCCAACGTGGGCTAAGGAAGTGCTGAGGAAGTGAGGGAGGGGTCTTAAATGACACCTACCTTGGGAGAGTTGATGTGATGTAGCTGACTCTAACCTTAAATGAAAGGAGTGGGCTGGTTTAGATGGCAATATGAATAGATTGGTCTTAAATATATTGAGTTTCAGTTGTCAAGAACCATCCAAGATATCATGACAGTATTGCATGAATACTGTGTGAATAGCAGTGTTTAGATCAGGGAAAGAAGGATCTGCGTGTTATCACTATAAAGGTGATGTGAAAAGCCATAGGATGTGATAAGGACACCAAGAGAGAGAGAATGTAGAGAGAAAAGAGAAGAATCCCTAAAATAGACCATTGAGATACACTGGCTGAGAGATCAACAGGTAAAAAAATTTTTAACATTTTTTTTTACCACATAATAAATCCCGAAAGGTACTGAAGTAGGACCACTGATACCAAGCATTTGGAGGCTTTTTTTTAAAGAAGAGACTTTAATTGGTGCAGAAAGATTAAGGAATGAAAGTATGGAATAGTGTCCCTAAGCATTATAGTGACCTGTGTAGCCGGGGTGACCTGACTTACCTTGTATCAACTTAAATATAAATAAATTTATGCCCCTTTAAATACAGCTCAAGACCTTATTTGCCCTTGAAGCTGCTGACTGGCATTGCTTGCTACAGCCAAGTTTATCATCTAGAAGGACACTTAGGTCCTTTTACATTATGGTTTGACTAGTGGAATCTCATTAAGGGTATAAGTGGCTTGGATATTTTTACATCCCAAGTGTATGACTTTACACTTAGCTGCCCAGATTGCCAGTTTGTCAAGATCCTGTTGCAAGGATGTCGCATACTGGATGGAATTAATTGGGCTGGATAGTTTTGTGTCATCTGCAAAAACTGATACATTACTTACAATACCTACCCCACTTAAACCTTACTCCAAGTAGAGAATTTACTGTTAACAACCATCCTCTATAACTGATCCTGTAGCCAGTTTCCTATCCATGTGCAAATGACTTCATTAAGCCCAACAGCCCTTAGTTTAGAAAGCAGTCGTTTGTGGGGCACTGTATCAAGTGCTTTGGTAAAATCCAAATAGATCACTTCTTCTGCTCACCTGCTGTCCAGCATCTTACCTCATCATAAAAAGCAATCAGATTTGTCTGACATGACCTATCCTTCATAAAGCCGTGCTGATTGCTGCTCATAATGCCATTCACTATGACAAAATTTTGAATGTGATCCCTTAACAAGCCTTCAAATAATTTGCCCACCACAGATGTCAAATTTACTGGCCTATAATTGTCAGGCTGAGATTGTAATCCCTTTTTAAATATTGGAATGACATCATCTTTCCTCTAATCCATAGGTACCACACCAGTCTGTGTATGAGAAAATCAGAAATAGAGGCTGGTCTGAAACTGAACTAAACCTTTATGGCCCTGGTGCCATGTTCACATTCATTTTTAGTAAAGCTTTACAAACCATATCCTGAGTCAGCCACTGACTAGATTGAGCTGAACCAACAATGCACCTATGAGGTGGGTCTGGGAACTCTGACTCCTCTATTTTATACACTGAAGAAAAAAGAACTGATTTAGCACATTTACCTTTTCTGTATCTGTTACAACCATACTGGCACCATTATTTAAAGGTGCCATGCTCTCAACCTGCATCTTTTTACTATTAAAGGGGTACTGTCATGGGAAAAAAATGTTTTTCAAAATGAATCAGTTAATCCGTTTCTCAAAAGAGCAAACAGATTTTTTTATATTCAATTTTGAAATCTGACATGGGGCTAGACATATTGTCAATTTCCCAGCTGCCCCAAGTCATGTGACTTGTGCGCTGATAAACTTCAATCACTCTTTACTGCTGTACTGCAATTTGGAGTGATATCACCCCCTCCCTTTTCCCCCCCCAGCAGCCAAACAAAAGAACAATGGGAAGGTAACCAGATAGCAGCTCCCTAACACAAGATAACAGCTGCCTGGTAGATCTAAGAACAACACTCAATAGTAAAAACCCATGTCCCAGTGAGACACATTCAGTTACATTGAGTAGGAAAAACAGCAGCCTACCAGAAAGCATTTCTCTCCTAAAGTGCAGGCACAAGTCACATGACCAGGGACAGCTGGGAAATTGACAAAATGTCTAGCCCCATGTCAGATTTCAAAATTGAATATAAAAAAAAAATCTGTTTGCTCTTTTGAGAAATGGATTTCAGAGCAGAATTCTGCTGGAGTAGCACTATTAACTGATGAGTTTTGAAAAAAAAACATTTTTTCCGAAGACAGGGTCCCTTTAATATAGTTAACAAAACTTTTGGGGTTTGTCATAGCCTCAGCCACAATGCACTCCTCATTTCCAATCTTTGCATTCAGGATTGCTGTTTTACAACATCTATTATAGCGTTTATATTTGTTAAATGCAGCTTCTGTCCCAACAGACTTGAAGTATTTACATGCCTTTATCTTAATCACTCTTTACTTCTAATAATAATTTGGAGCTTTCTGGATAATATTTTTCCAAATAATGGATCCCATACCTGTATCAAAATAAAAACACTAAAATATGAAGCTTGATATAGATAGCATATATACTACATATTTTATTCACGTGTAAAAATCTATAAATTTTAAATATAGCTACTAAATTGTTGACAGTAATGCCTAATTGCATGCAAGCAAAGAATAAACCACATGTTAATATGTTAATATGCTGCCATATGCCTTTAAAGTACACTACATCACAGTCCACTTTCATAAAAAATAATAGCTGATGATTAAAAGTATTTTCTTTGACAGGTAAATAACTAGGCCACTGCCTCTTGGAAGTGTTTTTGATGAGATTTTGCGATCTTAACCTAATGAGCCAATTTGTATTTCTTTCCACCATAGCAATGTCTTGCTTGATTTGTGCCCAATACATCACACACCGAATTGCTTATATACAATTCACTATTTCTGTAGAAGCCTACATGGATTTTTTGTAGCATTTCTTTTCAATGTCTCATCTTGATAGAATCCCTACTGCCCACTGTAATGATTCTTTCAATCACTAAATGCTCAGGTTACCAGTTCCTATAGTCGCTTGCACTTGCTGAGCAATTTCTTTTCATCACACTACTCTTTCATTGTCACATCTTCAAGGTTCTTTATTGAACCATTTATCTCTGTTTGTCCTTGCAATTGGCAGTTAGATTCAGGGGCTAAGCATCAAATTAGATTAACATAAGATGTCACTACTTTCAAAGATGTTAGTGGGGGTGTCATTGTCATAAATGAGAATAGTAACCTTTAGAGAGAGAGATATAACACCTAAATACAGATTTGAATATATTATAAGCTCCATTTATATTCAGGTAGTTCTAGTGTAGCAAATAAATATCTTTCACACAAAGTATTAAATATTATTATAGAGATTTTGGGCATCACATTGTTTTGCAGAAGTGTGTTGATATCCAGGTTACAATGCTCTTAAATGGGTGGTTCACCTTCAAGTTAACATTTAGCATGTCAAAGAATGGCCAATTCTAAGAAACTTTTCAACTGGTCTTCATTATTTAATTTTTATAGCTTTTAATTATTTGTCTCTGACTCTTTCCAGCTTTCAAATGGGGGTAACTGATTCCATCTAAAAACAAATGTTCTGTAAAGCTACAAATGTATTGTTATTGCTAATTTTTATTCCTCATCTTTCTATTCAGGTCCTATTCACATTTCAGTTTTTTATTAAAATCAGTGCATAGTTGCTATGGTAATTTGGGCCCTAGCAGCCGTGCTCACAAATTTTGAAGGCGGTGCAGAAACATCTAAGTGGGTCAGTACTAATTTTGATCCACCCACAGATCTGCAAGCACAATTTTTATAATATGCTCACCAAAGACTCCAGAATAATAAATCTATTTCATCTGGAAGAAAATTAAGGGGCAGATTTATCAAAGGTCGAAGTGAAAATTTCAACTAGGGAATAGTCCAAATTCAAATATAGAAATTTATTATGTACTGTCTCTTTAAAATTCCAACTTCGGCCCATTCGCCATCTAAAACCTGCCGAATTGCTGTTTTAGCTTATGGTGGACCTCCTAGAACCTATCTGGAGTCAATTGGTGGACTTGTATGATTCGAATGCGCTATTACTTCGATTCGTACAATTAAAATTCGGACGAATTCGGACTATTCATCTGCAAAAAAAAAACTTTGATTTTTTTAATACATTTCGGTTGGTCTTTTTGAATTTGAATTTCGAAGTTTTTCAAATTCGAAATTCGACCCTTGATAAATCTGCCAAAGTGTTGGCCAAATTTAAAATATTGTGAATTTATTCATCATTTCATATGACTCTATTCTGCTGACAATCTAAAGCTCTATAATAAAAACATAAAGTAGCTAGTTATTTAATTTTGCAATGATGACTAAACGGATGGATTGTCAGATTTGACCCCATATACAGTTATTAATATTTGATAATGGGGACCTGCTGGACTGTATTTGGGAGCATCGATTGCTGTGTATATCCAAATAGCAGAACAACTACATTGGAAATCATCAAGCATTGTTGCCCGTTTTTTCGCTTAATGCCACCTGGTGGTCTGGATGGGCATATGGTAGATTAGGGAAACCCTAGACTGAGGAGATCGCTGATGTATGTGGGAATTCTCTGAAATAGCAGAGGTGACAATTACTTTCTTATAGGTAGAGACAGCATCACCCTTCATCAGGCTAAATACAAATGAAAACTAGAAAGGCACAGCATATATACTGTTTTATATTATTTATTAATAACTCAAATATTTTGTTTGGGGAAAGTATTGATAAAATCATGAAAAAGCTTCCGAATCACTTGATTTTTTCCAGTTATTGCTCGAAAACCCAAGAATTTTCATACAAAAGTTAGTGCAGACCTTGACAGGTTTGAGTGGATTATATAATAATGCTCGAATTTTACTGGTCGGGTTTTTAAAGGGAAAAATTGAATTTTTCAAGATTTATTATACAGCGAAGGTGCTAAAAGTCAGAATATCAAACCTGTCAAGGTCCTGTAGAAGTCATTGGCAGGTGTCCCTTTTCCAATTTGAAGATATTGTGGTCTGCACTGGGTTTTGTACGATAATCCAAAAAATTAGGGGGTTTCAGGCAATAACAAAAAAATCTAATTCTAAATTGGTACGACTTGACTTTTCAAGATTTTATATAGATTTTTCCCAAACAAATTTTTATTAATAAATAAGGTAAAATTGTTGATGGGAGTTTGGTCAAGTTTTTTTTTATTAAAATTATTAGAAAAATTCTAATTTTAGTAAAAAAAACAGCAGAATATTTTCAGCAGCTTCAGGGTATAATAAATCTTGAAAAATTCAAGTTTTCCCCTTTAAAAGCCCAACCAGAAAAAATTGAGCTTTAATAAATAACCCCCTTACTCTCTTTTATAGAGCCTTCTGCAAGAGAGACATGTTCCCTCAAGGACTTTTCCTTTTGCTGTGCCACAGTCTATATTTGTTGGGTGAAATCATGGAGTAAAGTTGCAAAGGGAAGAATAAATACTCAGCAATTCCAATTTTGTAAACAAATTTTTCTTATCTTAGCAAAGCATCTTTTAGTACTACTTAATGCTTTTCTGCTATAGACTTGAATATGCTTTATTTTACATAGAAGAAACACAAACAAAAGTCTCCTGGGTTAGGTATTGAAATGTATTTATTTAAAATATTTCTGGAATAAATGATGACTACATATTATAACCAGCAGCAAGTGACTTAATTTAGCTTTTGTCTTAAATTTCCCATTGCCTGTGCATGAACTGTTAAATTATGTTGCTCATGTGTGTAATACGATTTCCGCTGCAGTAACTTACTTCTTTTCCGGACAATCAAATGACTATCCATCCCTATGAATAAAGCTATTTCCTGCTCTGCTTGCAATAGAAAATGTATTCACAGAAGTGCCTGTACTTGGACTTTTGCTTAATATATGTGAAATGCCCAGGTCTCTTGGGATGTGAACATGATAGAAAGGAAGAGATGCTTGTATAGATAAGAAATGTTACTTTGTAGCCCAAAGGCAAATTCTATTGACGGGCCAGAAACAATAAAATATATCTTGCAAGTTCACAGAGTTTTGAATATATATATGATTTGATTTGAAGACCATATGACTCATTTAAGACTAAAAAATAGTGAAATGTCACTATGTTTTTTTTACCCACAATGGAGCATTTTCCCCATAACTGTCTAAGTAGCAATTTGGCTTTGCACCTAAAGCAGTTGTGAATGATGCTTAAAAATGCCCAATTATGCTGCAGTTTGATGAGAATTGCATGTTGTTGCTCTTCGGTGTTCAAATCCTGTTGCTTAAGGCGCTTGCGCCCAATTCTTTAGACACAAGTACACTTTGTTGATTGCCGTAAGCCTTGATGGAAATGTTGGAGCTACCACCACCTTTGAATGTTGGAGCTACCACCACCGTTGAAGGGTTACTCTGCATCAGGGATACCGAGTGGTGCCAAGTGCAGCTATAAATAAGTACACCTTATGACTCAAGTGCAGTACCTTTAATTAATCCCATTTTGTTGTGCAACTGACTGAAGAAAGCTTGTCCACAACTGCACTTAGGGGCAGATTTACTAAGGGTCGAATTTCGAAGTACAAAAAACGTCGAAATCGAATTAAAAAACTTTGAATTCGAATATCGAATTCAAAGTTTTTTCAACAAATTTGGCAATCCTGCGGACGGATAAAAAACGTTCGATCGAACGGTTTGAAGGAATTTTAGCAATCGATCGAAGGATTTCTATTCAACCAAAAAAAAAACTTATAAAAGTGCTCTGGAAGGTCCCCATAGGCTAAGATTGCACTTCGGTAGCTTTAATTTGGCGAAGTATGACGTCAAAGTTTTTTTTTTAAAGAAACAGTACTTTGATTATTGAATGGTCGAATAGTCGAACGATTTTTACTTCGAATCGTTCGAATCGAAGTCGAATAGTCGAATATAGCCTATTCGATGGTCGAAGTACTCAAAATGTACTTTGAAATCACTTGAGCTTAGTAAATCTGCCCCCTAGTGTCGTGAATGATATCATTTCAAATTTCGATTGAGGATTTGTCTTTTGCCATGATTTTATTTTAAGGGAAGATTCTGATAAAACATATTCTGATGATGATTATGTGATATTGTTGTAATTTAAAATGTAAAAAAAACTTAAATCATCCATGAACAAATTACATATCTGTATTTATCATGCAATACATTTAAAAAGTCTTGGGAATTAGCTGAACCTTCGAATTGAGCATCCTTACTTACTTGGCCACTTGAAGCTCATCATCCAGAACAAATGAGTCTTCTCCATATGATTACAATCCCGTTATTGGATCCCCAGCACAGACATTCTTACATTGGAAAAACCTTGTTTGCTTTTTTTTTGGGCAGCAGTTGCTGTTACCAGTCGGGTTGCTGCAGATGATCTGAAACTACTAGAGGGTGTTGCCCTTGCATCTTAATTCCCTTATTGCCCATATACCAAATGCTTCTTCTAGCACCTACAACTACACTCAGAAGCTTAGGCTGACTATATTCCTCCTCCAACCTTGACAACAGATTACTCTAAGCCTAATGATTTTCCTGCCATCTGACTATCATGGTGGGACCCAATAACAAAGGAAGAAAGAAAAGAGTGTACATTCAACAAGCAACAGCTTTCTATATTTCAGAATAACAGATTAATCAAGAAAACCTGTACTGCGGGGAGTCTATGGTGACTGTATATGTATAGAAAGTGGGGTGTGTACATTGAAGGAAGGAGTTATGTTATCAAAGCTTTAGGCAAGACAAGTTACTGTGAAGAAAATGTCAATTTGTAAATTAACAACAAATGTGAGAAAAAACTTGATGACAGTAAATATGTGAAAAATGATGTGTAAATATGTGAAAAATTTACAGTTGTCAATATAATAGAATTACTGATATATAGTTGCAAAGCATATTTGACAGTTAAAAGCAAAGCCCTGAACTGCGAATAAAGTTATGGCGCTGCAAGAAAACACACCAAACTGATCTCCATATTGCTTTATATTTTCCTTTAGTGTACATGTCGCATCATGTATTCTAAAAAGAGAAGAGGCGCCCTATCTTTCCTGATGGTTTGTCATATCTTTGAAATCTTTTGCTTCTTGCCTTTCTGTCTGTCACTGGGGTCAGCTTTAATGGGATGGCTTCTATTCTCTTAGGTGGAACTATTAATAAAACACAATAAGATGCTTCAAGGGCATGTGTAAATAACTCACAATAGTTAATGTAGGAATTGTGTGATCTTTACAAGCTTAAAAAAACATGGCTAAGGGAAAAGCAAATAATCTGAAATCACAGACCCTTTTGGATAAAAACGAAAGCACCAAAAGTGTAAATTCTTCTCGTCATCTTTTAGAATAATTTAAGAAGCTGATGATTGTTTCTAAGGGTCTGAGGGATAGAATAGATTTTTATTTGTTGAATATAAGATACAGGAATAGATATATAAGGATATACATACTGTTATAAACAAATCCCTACCGCTAGAATGAAAATAGTCTTGTTCATGACAATGATGAAGGAGTACATATGTAAATCTATTAGCTAATCAGATATATTAAGGCAGGTTTATGAAAAATCAGATGTGGGAATCCAGATGTTTTCGCCATTTACTAACACTTTCCTGTCTGTCAGTAAAGTGTTTTAAAGAACTGACACATTTATTTAACCCGAGTGCAAGAGTGAGGTGCTGGATGGAGTATTTGGGATTTATCAATGCAGGTACATTTGTCAATTTACCGAATGTGTTCAACTGTTTTGAGCTATCAAAAACCATTCTGCTCTGCCTAGTGTCTCTGAATTGTACATTTACAATGCAAAACAAAAGCAAATTAGTAAATATGAAAACTGTTATGTTATTTACTGGAATACCAGTAACCATCTTTAATTGTTCAGTAAAATATAACTTAAAATTAAAGATGAGCCCCTTTATAACTTCCACATGTCTGAAGTTAAGATCAAATTCAACAAATCTCTACCACTTTGCCAACCTGTGTAAATTGCCTCTGCCTTTGGTGAGTACAACATGAGTCTCTCATCAAAGACAACCAGCTATAACCTGTATAGGTAGTGAGTCTGATCTTTAATTAAGATTAAAATATACCTTTTTTTACACCAAGGAGATCCTTCTGGCAAAAGACAGGCGAGAAAGTTCTTAATAGGGGAGTGAGAAAAAGCTCAGATGCAACAAAAGCAAAACATTTTTTTTTTCTATTAGCTGCAATTAGAGGTGCATTGTTGATCCGGAGACACAAGCAAATATCCTGTTCACACATTCAGCTGTTTTGTGTGTCCTGATTTCCCCAGGAAGTCATTTAGACCAAACCTGGCAGCATGCCATGCCCTATAAATTAGCTGGCAGCAAAAACAGCATATAACATAGCATGTCAGCTGAATTATCCATTATTTATGGCAAAACATGTTATTCTACAACCTCCTTTCATATCTAGTTTCCAAACACTTGTAAAGCTTAACATTTTTTACATTTAAGTTCACAATATCTGTATGAGGTTAATATTGAACATTTTGATGATTAAAGAAGAAAAATTTCAATTTTTATAGAAATATATGAATTTTTTTCATGTAGCTCTGTCAAAGATAATTTTTACTGTAGAAAGCATTTTTAACTTTTAATCTATTATAATGTGTTTAAAGTGATTTCAAACCAATAATGTCCTTTAAGTCGTTATTTTTTGTTGCCAAGTTTTATGTTACCGGCAGTGGCAGAAAATAGTGAAATTCCTACTTCTGCACCTAAAACAGACCAAATATTAAATGCATTTGGTCAATGTGCAAACTCTTCAAGCCTCAATATTAATGCAGATAATAGGGCTCATTTTTACCACATCCTTTTTAACAAATTTGGCAGGTTATGGACGTTTGAACACATTTTTGTGTTTTTTTATGTGTTATTATAGTTTTGCCAATGAAGGTGAATTGCCCTTTAAGCTGCACAGTTTCCCCAGGAAATCTTAAATAGTTACAATTGTTTCTTTGCTTATCTTAAATTGTTTCAAATGTATCTAAGTGCACCTGCCATTCTGGGCCTTGGTTTTAGAAACTTTGTATCTTTTTCTGGCTGTTCAGTGCAGGAGATCAAAGAGAAAGTCAGGACATTTCAGTAACAGTCCAGGACTTCAGGTTTAGCTGTCAAAATCAGGACTGTCCCGCGAAAAACTGGACAGTTGGGAGATCTGAGCAATTCCTAAGGGAATTCCTAAGTTAAGTCTGGAATTGCTGACAGGTCAAGCCTGACAGTAATTCCAGGGTTCCCCTGTGTAAATACATTCACTAAATCCACAAACTCCATCAGAGCAGACTGAAGGGGAGCATAGGTGTCCACCACAAGATGAGAATGTAAAGATGCAAGTACATTCTGAATAGTTTAAGGGGCAGATATACTAAGGGTCAAATTTAAGTTAAAAAAAACTTTGAAATTCGACAATCGAATTTAAATCCTTCGACTTCGAATATCGAAGTCGAAGGATTTTTAGCGTATTCAATCAATCAAACTTTTCAAACGATTTTTAGCGATCGATCGAAGGATTTCTATTCGATCAAAAAAAACTTCGAAAAGTGCTGTGGAAGGTCCCCATAGGCTAACATTGCACTTCGGCAGCTTTAATTTGGCGAAGTATGAAGCCGAAGTTTTTTTTAAAGAGACAGTACTTCGATTATCGAATGGTCGAATATTTGAACGATTTTTACGTTGAATCGAAGTCGAAGTAAATTCGAAGTCGTAGTATCCTATTCGATGGTCTAATTATCCAAAAAATTACTTTGAAATTCGAACTTTTTTAACTTCGAAAATTCACTCAGGCTTAGTAAATCTGCCTCTTAATGAGCAATCAGTTCTGCATCCATTTCAGTCCTTTGCACTTGCTTTTGAGTTTGCAAATCTGCTCCTATGTCTTTTATATAATTAAAAACATAACAATCTTTACAATTAAACACACAATAAGCTATTTATCGATCATCTATCTATCTGTCTATTGATCATGTAATATAGAAGTTTGATACAGTTTATCATCATAGCATAGATATATGGCATTTTACTATTCTTCATATATATTTCCCTTGCTGCAGTCCAGTGTGATAGTAACAGATCCAACAAGCCAAAAAGGTCCACACTCACAGGTCTTATGTAGAAAGACTCACATAAGACCTGCAATACGTGTGTGTGTGTGTGTATATGCTGAACCTCTCAATAGGTACAACACTGTACATTTACCCTGAAGAAAAATTATCTTTATATCCAGACCCAACACAGAGATATTGCAAATGCTAAATTGCTAAAACATATAGAGTATGTAAACAACCAAGATCCGTTTCAGTTCAATACAACTGATATAAAAATGATATTGAAAAACTGACAAATGTGTACCAAATAATAGTTAAAGCCTAATCGATGCATCATCTCAGCATTGCATATTCCTCTGACATCCACTCATTGGGTTCTTTTTTAGCCCGGTAGGTAAGGAATTCCACAATACCTGCCACTGGGTTAGTACATATAAGGTCTGTTGTTCCTTAAAAAAATAGATCAATCAGGGGCGTAACTATAGAGGAAGCAGACCCTGTGTCTGCAGGGGGCCCCAGCAGTTTAGGAGGCCCAGTAAGGCCTTAATTAATGAGCAATTTCTTCTAATTAGTTTTTATTTTACTAACAGTTTTAGAAAGTATCACAGTAATAAATATGCATTATTATTTCCAGCAATACATTTGAAAAGCAATTTCAATATATCTTGATAGAATAGGTCAACTTACTGATGTTTTGTGGCCCTAAATTGAATTTGCTGTGGGGCCCAGTAACGTCTAGTTAAGCCACTGGGATCAATTATATCTTTCTTGACATGGTTTTCTGTACAAGGAAAACCACGTTTTGTTTTTGAGAGGATACAAGCTTTCTTCAAACACTGAAAAAAAAATCCACTTTCCATATTATTAATCAACACTATACAGTGACATGTTACTATGTTTGTGCAGATGATCATGGCACCCTGGAACTCATTGCCTCCAGTATCTAATACCCACTGGGATGTGACTTGTATGTACCATTATTAATCCTATCCATGTGTAATTACTTATACTCTGTTCTCTCAGAAACAAGCTTGTGATGGCTGAATTGTTTTCTTTCAGTAAACAATATGTGATTTTACACAGGGCTCATTTATGAACACTGGGCAAATTAGCACTTGGACAGTAACCTATGAAAAAGAATGCAAGAACTTACAGATTCCATGAACAAGTGTTAAAGAAGTTTATAGGCTATAGAGTAATAAAATAGGCTTATGCATTTAATTCTACAGTGCAGATAATACTAGTCTATGAAGTGTCACGGCCGGCACCCGATACCAGAACAAATGCCAAGCACCCTGGTCTCGGCTCGGCTTCACCAGTAGTGTGACCACCATTGGGCTTCGGGAGGAGCCCTCAGCTTACTTGGGTGCCACCTGGACTTAACGAGGGGTGCAAGGCGAGATGTTCTGGCTGGCAAAGGGGCACGGCTGTTTAGCAGAGTCAGGTTCCAGAGATCAGAATAGTCAAACAGGCAGGCAAAGGGTCAAAACAGATAATCAGAAACAGATTCTCACAGAATAGCAACAGCTAAAGCACCAGGAACAAATCCTATCACGGGCAATCTACAATTACAAACTGTCCCTTTAAATACATTCAAAACTTGCGCCATTGACGTGTGACGTCAGCGCGCCTGCGCCTTTAAGAAGCGGACGGAAGCGGCGCGCGCGCCCTAGGCGCAGAAGATCCCTGCGGGCGTCCCTGCTTGGAGTGCGACGAGCGTCCCCGTCGAACTCCACAACCCCTAATGGGGTAAGTTATTACACTATGATTAAGCATGGAACCCATAAGTCTGATGTGTTTTTGCAATAAAGGACTTTTCTTTTACGTCTGCTCAATGGGATATGCGAGTGCCTGCCATACATTGTTTGAAGTTATGATTCCCTCCTTAAGCTGTAGCTCATGGGCATGTGCACCTAGACCCCACCTTTCTACTGGTGAACCTCAACTTACAAGGCCTGTACACTATAATATCATTAATATAGAAACCCACAGCAACCAATTAACTGTAGGTAGAAAACTAAAAGCAAAAATATGATTGGTTGCAAAGGTTACTGCCCAGGGGCAAATTTGCCCACTGTTCATAAATGAGCCCCACTAATCCCTGAAACAACTTTATACAAGATAGGCACAAATACCTTTTTTGCACATGCAACCTCTTTTTAACAGCACACATAATTTTCTTACCTACGCTGGAATAGTTAAAATAAACTGTCTTTCTACATGTAACAAAGGGAATAACTTCACAGCGCCACCTCTTGGCTGGAGACAGATTTGCAGTGTGCGTATTAAGCTCAAATTGGGATTCTATAAACAGTTTAAAACTGTACAAAACAAATGCATCAACAAACCACATGCATGCACAACACACTTTAATTGTTGTCATGGCACATTCCATTGCTACTTACATATTTCAGAAGTGTGAAATGAGAAAACATGTAACAGATTCCTTGGCTGAGTTAAGGTAACTGAAACCATAAACAACATCTGTCCTATGTTTTTTGGGGCCAGTACAGATTTTTTGTGATGGAAAAATGTGTTATATCTAGGGTACCAGGCAAAACATGGGTAGGTTGGCAGCATTCCTGGGTAATCAGGATTTGGCTTTCATGAGGGCGTAGTAAACATTTACCCTGTTTATAAACAGGGAATAATGACAGCGATATAAAAGACCTTTTATAAACATGAGTAAGTATATACAAAGCTATGACCAGGCTGGTGCCTAGATTTCCAATAGCATTCCACTCCTCTAGAGAACTTAACCCCACCCCCATTATTACTGTGAGACTTGCTTTTTAAAAAATAAATATTGTGTCTGGTAGTTTTTCAAGATATGTGCCACTAAAGGAAAGAAGAAGAAATAATAAGATCTGTATTTTTCTAACAATAGCAAAGAGAGAGAGAGAGAGAGAGCGAGAGAGAGAACACCAATTCAGTTAGTATTTATGAACATGTACAGTTGCTGTATATGAAATATTTGAGCCATCATAGAAACAAAGAAGAAGAAAGAGACAAGGAACTTTATAGGTTAAAGACTGTTCTTGACCTATTGCTTTAAAAATCTCTAAAACATGAAAGAAATCATAATGTGTTTCAAACCCCCAGCAACATTTCTGAACAAGAACTGCTAAAAAATGTTTTTGTTTGATACATCTAGGCTCGAAAACCTAGGAAAGAGCCCGAAAAATAAATTCTTATGCATTCCACTAGAGATGGCAGGATGGCAGCTATAATGCTGTAAAATCATACACAAAATATTGCATTAACAGCGAGCCCACTAGAGAAGTAAAATAAAAGGAACAGATTACATTTGCCTATTCTTATTTATATCCCATCAAATTCTATATTGCCGTCTTTCAATAATTCAGAATTATGCCACTTAAACCTACCATATGCAATTACACAGATCATGTATAATTCATAAGCATACCACTTAAACAAGTCATACATAATTCATAGGCATGCCACTTAAATTCACTATACAGAATTATACAAGTCATGCATAATCAAATGACAAAAATAGGTAATTAGGCTTTTCAGACAGAATCATAAACATGGACAATACATATATACACATAGCTCACAGAAATATGCACCATAAATAAGTACATATTCGTTAATGTAACCAGAGGTGCATGTGATGTTGTATGAAAGATAAAACCTTCAGACTTTTTCATTTAAGCGTACAAATCAGGTTAAAGAATATACCAGATAGACTACACATGCAAGGAGGAAAACACAGGAGCATGGAAAGCTAGCAGAAACTAATTGTAGTCCTACTGTCTAGACTCTAGAGGAAAACTGCAGGGACTATATGAAACAGCATTATTCAACTGTCTTGCAAACTCAAAGTCCCATGTTGTAGCTGAAACATTTAACACAGAATAGGGAGAGTTACTGAAGACATTTTGGAGAAACAGATTGTAAGGATCTGCTGTCACGTCCTTTCCGGCGCAGGCGCAGGCGCGCCCATCGGGGAACCGATGCGCGTCGGTGCGCAGCGTTGGACGCCGGCGACGGACGCCGGCGCGAAGGCGCCGGCGACGGTCGCCGACGCAAGGGCGTCAGCGACGGACGCCGATGACGGACGCACTGACGTCAGCTGTGCGACGCCAGCGTGATGACGCCAGTTTGGCGCCAAATAAGCGCTATTTAATCCTAAATTGAACTGTGACTCTTTGCCTGGTTATTAGGTTGTTTGACTGAAACCCTAGCATTGAATTCTACTGATCTTTTGTGTTTGACCTCAGCTTGTTCCCGGATTGTCTATTGCCGCCTGCCTTGATCTTCTTGCCTGACTTCGTTACGACTCTTCGCTGCCTGCCCCGACCTCGGCCTGTCTGACTTCGCTTTGCCTGAACCCTCTGTACTTCGCTTCGGTTAGTCCCATTGGCTACTCGTCACTTCACTTCTCCCTGTTCCACTCCAGGTGGGTTAGTGTTGTGCGAGGCGCTTGTGGGTTCGTACGCTACAAGTTCCGGCTCCTTCCTCGTTGGATCAGACGGTAAGCCTGACAGTATAACCAGGCCATGGATCCAACCGAAGGGCCTTCTCCATTTGCTGTCCTGACGCAACAACTGTCATCTTTAACTCAAGCCGTTCGAGAGCTACAGAGCGGTTACGCCCAGCTTCAGGAACACGTCAGAGCACTTCCTCCGGCTGCAACTCCTTCCTCCGATGCAGCATCCTCTTCTTCTGCTCCAGCTGAAGTACAGGTGATCACTTCCGAAATTTCGGAGCCGAAAGTCGCTTTTCCTGAAAAGTTTGCTGGAGACCGGAAGTTATTTCGCAATTTCAGGAGCAGCTGCAAGCTGTTATTTTCGCTTAAACCCCACACCTATCCAAATGAACAGACACGAGTGGGGGTTGTCATTTCCTTCCTGACTGGCGAACCCCAGACGTGGGCCTTCCGTCTGTTGGATCGGCAAAGTACTGTTTTGGCCACAGTGGACTCTTTCTTTGATGCCATGGCAGTGGTCTATGATGACCCACACAGAACCTCTACTGCCGAAGCCGCCTTGCATGCCCTGAAGCAAGGTACCCGTCCTGTCGAGGACTACACTCTGGAGTTTCGCCAGTGGGCTGAGGATACGGAGTGGAATCCTGCAGCTCTGAAGAACCGCTATCGTCTGGGCCTTTCGGCTGAATTAAAGAATGAGTTGGCCCGTATAGGCATTCCTGACACCTTGGAAGAGCTTATCCTTATATCCATTCAGTTGGATCAAAGACTGAGAGAACGTAGGGAGGAGGAAAAGGCTGAAAAGGCTGGTCTTGTGTCTCCTACTTGGCTCTTACCTTCTGCTCCACCTCCGATCCGTATGCCTCCTATGATGTCATCTACAGTCCCTACTGCCACTATTACTACTGCCCCAGAGCCGATGCAGATTGGAGCCATTAGGTCTGCTTTAACCCCTGAAGAACGTCTCCGACGCCGCAGGCTTAATCTTTGCCTATACTGTGGTCAAGCGGGCCATCTTCTTCGGAATTGTCCGACCCGTCCCTCGGGTAAGGAAACTTATGAAAAAGACTCTAATAGTTGCAACTTTTCTGTGCCTCTACTCACAATTTCTCTATCCTTGCAGTGGGGAGACAAGGTGGTGGATCTCCAGGCAATACTTGATTCCGGGGCAAGTGGGTGCTTCTTGGACCGAGAAGTTGCTCTTCAGTTCCAAATTCCTCTCCAATCCAAGAAGAACCCCATAGCACTTCGTGTGGCGGATGGTTCACTAATCACCTCGGGTCCTGTGGTTCAAGAGACTGCTGCACTTTTTGTTGTAATTAATAAAATTCATGGTGAAATGATGAATTTTGATGTGGTGACGTCTCCATTATTCCCTATCATTTTGGGGTTACCCTGGCTACAGAGACATAATCCTTTTATCAATTGGGCCACGGGCGGTGTAACATTTTCTTCTGAATTGTGCCTTTCTAAATGTACGTTAGAGAATGCGTCTTCTTCAATCAAGGTTTGTTCCCTTTCTCCTTCTTCTGAAATTCATGATCTACTTCCTCTGGCGTATTGGGAATTCTCTGATGTCTTCAACAAGAGAGGGGCCGATAGGCTTCCACCCCATCGCATTTATGATTGTCCCATTAATCTTCTTCCAGGAGCTCAAATTCCCTTTGGACGTATTTACCCTTTAACTGAGCCTGAACTCTTGGAATTACGCAGTTATTTGGATGAAAATTTAGCCAAGGGATTTATCCGACAATCTTCTTCTCCTGCCGGAGCTGGGATATTCTTCGTTGAAAAGAAAGATCGTTCTTTGAGACCGTGTATCGATTATAGAGACTTAAATAAGATCACGGTCAAGAATCGTTACCCTCTTCCTCTTATTCCAGAGTTGTTCCAACGATTAAGGAGGCCAAGATTTTCTCTAAGCTTGATCTTCGAGGGGCCTATAACTTAGTTAGAATTCGGGAAGGGGACGAATGGAAGACGGCGTTCCGTACCCGTTATGGTCACTTCGAATATCTCGTCATGCCATTCGGACTTTGTAATGCCCCCGCAACGTTCCAGCATTTTGTCAACGATGTCTTTCGAGACTTTCTTGATATTTTCGTCATCATTTATCTGGACGATATTCTAATTTTTTCTAATTCTTTGGAAGAGCATAGATTACATGTGAAGAAAGTTCTTGCCCGCCTCCGTACTCACCAGCTCTATGCCAAGGTTGAGAAATGTGTTTTTGAACAGACATCTGTGGACTTTTTAGGATTTTTTATTTCCCCTTTAGGAATTCAAATGGATTCTAAGAAGATCTCTGCAATTATTGATTGGCCGATTCCCTCCTCTAAGAAAGCTGTTCAACGCTTCATTGGATTCGCAAACTTTTATAGGAAATTTATTAAGAACTTTTCTCGAATTATTTTACCAATAACGGAACTCACACGTTGTAATCAAAGATTCTCTTGGTCACCAGAGGCTCAGTTGGCTTTTGAGAGGTTAAAGAAACTCTTCACGTCGACTCCAATTCTTCGTCATCCAGACTTGGCTCTTCCATTTACGTTAGAGGTCGATGCCTCGGAAAATGCTGTGGGCGCTGTCTTATCACAGAGGTCTGGGATTCAAGAAGAACTCCATCCAGTTGCTTTCTTTTCACGTAAATTGACTAAGTGTGAATGTAACTATGATGTGGCAGATCGTGAATTACTTGCTATTAAACTGGCATTAGAAGAGTGGAGGTATCTCCTCGAAGGGTCCAAACACCCAATTCTTATCTTTACTGATCACAGGAATTTGGAGTACCTGCGTTCCGCCAAGAGACTAAGACCTAGACAAGCAAGATGGGCCCTTTTCTTCATGCGATTTAACTTCCACCTCACCTACCGGCCCGGGTCAAAGAATGTCAAGGCAGATGCTCTTTCCCGCATGTTCTCCTCTGACGATGAGATTCTCTCTTCTCCTGACACAATTCTAAACTCAAATAACTTTCTTTTATTACAGTCTGTTCTTGTGGATCAAATTAAAGATGCATCTAGAACTGTTTGTGAACCCTCTCTCGTGCCCAAAGAAGGGTTTCTTCTTCACGAAGGGAAAATCTTTGTTCCTGAACAGATGCGGTTGGAGGTTCTTAAGAGCATTCACGATTCTAAACTGGCAGGTCACCCAGGTATTAAGAAGACTATTATTTCTGCTAAAAGACTGTTTTGGTGGCCTGGGATGACTAAGGACTGTTCGAAATTTGTCTCTTCCTGTGAAGTTTGTACCAGGTCCAAGGATTCTCATGTTCGTCCTATTGGCCTCCTGCAACCCCTTCCAGTTCCTTCTCGTCCTTGGGGCTCAGTGTCTATGGACTTTATTTCTGACTTACCACCCTCCTCTGATTGCTCCGCTGTTGTTGTTTTCGTTGACCGCCTGACCAAGATGGCTCATTTTAAATCCCTGCCTGGACTTCCTTCTGCCCCTGAGACAGCTGATTGTTTTATCAAGGAAGTAGTAAGACTTCATGGCCTTCCCGATGAGGTAGTATCCGATCGTGGTCCACAGTTTACCTCTCAATTTTGGGAAAGCTTTATGTGGTGCTCTTAAAATTTCTGTGTCACTTTCATCAGCTTTTTCATCCTCAAACCAATGGCCAGACGGAGCGAACAAATCAGACTCTTGAGCAGTATCTGAGATGTTACTCATCGTATCTCCAGGATGATTGGGTTAATCTCCTTCCTCTTGCGGAATTTGCCTATAATAATGCCCAACATTCCTCAATCAATCAGTCTCCCTTCTTCGCAAATTACGGGCTACATCCTGTCACCTTCCCTTCTTCCATTGTTTCCGATATTCTTGTTTCCTGCAGTCAAGGATCGGTTAAAACTTCCTGGCGGATAATTTTTTGAAACTCCAGAGGAACATGAGGAGAGCGCAACAGAATTTCAAGAGCTATGCAGACAAGAAGCGAAGAAGTGATCCAGAGTTTAAGGTGGGGGACCGCGTTTGGTTATCTACTATTAATCTCAAGTTGTCTTGCCCCAGTAAGAAGTTGGGCCAACGGTTCTTGGGTCCTTTTCTTATTACTCGGCAGATTAATCCTGTGGCCTTTCAACTCAAACTCCCGGCTACCTGGCGTATTCATCCAGTTTTTCATTCTGCTCTACTAAAACCAGCCTCCACATTTCACTTTCCTGGCCGTGCAACTCCACCTCCTCTTCCTGTTGTTGTGGACGGTCAAGAGGAATTCGAGGTTGAGAAGATCCTGGATTCCCGTGTTAGGGGCAAGCATCTGCAATATCTGGTCAGTTGGAAGGGCTTTGGTCCGGAAGAGAATTCTTGGGAACCTGTTTCGAACATTCATGCTGCTGAGCTATTGAAGAATTTTCACAAAAACTACCCTGATAAACCTTCTGCCAGTTGCGTCCTGAGGCCGCTCCTTGACGGGGGGCAATGTAAGGATCTGCTGTCACGTCCTTTCCGGCGCAGGCGCAGGCGCGCCCATCGGGGAACCGATGCGCGTCGGTGCGCAGCGTTGGACGCCGGCGACGGACGCCGGCGCGAAGGCGCCGGCGACGGTCGCCGACGCAAGGGCGTCAGCGACGGACGCCGATGACGGACGCACTGACGTTAGCTGTGCGACGCCAGCGTGATGACGCCAGTTTGGCGCCAAATAAGCGCTATTTAATCCTAAGTTGAAACTGTGACTCTTTGCCTGGTTATTAGGTTGTTTGACTGAAACCCTAGCATTGAATTCTACTGATCTTTTGTGTTTGACCTCAGCTTGTTCCCGGATTGTCTATTGCCGTCTGCCTTGATCTTCTTGCCTGACTTCGTTACGACTCTTCGCTGCCTGCCCCGACCTCGGCCTGTCTGACTTCGCTTTGCCTGAACCCTCTGTACTTCGCTTCGGTTAGTCCCATTGGCTACTCGTCACTTCACTTCTCCCTGTTCCACTCCAGGTGGGTTAGTGTTGTGCGAGGCGCTTGTGGGTTCGTTACTGAGTCTTATTGAAGGAATTTTCCACAAAAACTACCCTGGAAAATAAACGCTTCTGCCCCAGTTGCCGTCCTGAGCCCCGCTCCTTGAACGGGGGCAATGTAAGGAATCCTCCCTGTCATCGTCCCTTTATCCGGCGGGCAGGCGCAGGCCGCGCCCATCGGGGGAACCGTGCGCGTCGGTGCGCCAGCCGTTGGACCGCCGGCGACCGGACGGCCGGCGCGACAAGCCGCCGGCGACGGTCCCCGCCGACCGCAAAGGGGCGTCAGCGATCCGGACGCCGATGACGGAACGCACTGACGTTAAGCTGTGCGACGCCAGCCGGATGAACGCCAAGTTTGGCGCCAAATAAGCCGCTATTTAATCCTAAAAAGTTTGAAACTGTGGACCTCTTTGCCTGGGTTATTAGGTTGTTGACTGGAAACCCCCTTAGCATTGAATTCTACTGGAATCTTTTGTGTTTTTGACACTCAGCTTGTTCCCGGATTGTTATTGGCCGTCCAAGTTCCGGCTCCTTCCTCGTTGGATCAGACGGTAAGCCTGACACAGATATTTAATGCTAAAGGGTAGAGGTAGGCTTCAGCTGGTAAAGAAACCCAAAATATGTAACATGTAGGGGCAGATTTATCAAGGGTCGAATTAAAAATTAAAATTTTTAAATTTGAATTTTGAATTTATTTTAGTGTAATTCAACTAGGGAATACTCCAAATTCGATCAGAAAAATTTAATTTTAAAATTTATCATGTACTGTCCCTTTAAGAATTCAAATTCGACCATTCGCCATCGAAAACCTGCCGAATTGGTGTTTTAGCCTATGGGTGACCTCCTACAATCAATTTGGAGTCATTTGGTGGACTTTTTTTGGTGAAAACTCAAATTGAATTCAATTGAAATTAGTTTGGAATTTGCAGCTCGATCCTATTCACCCATTTAAAAAAAAAAAAAAAAATTTAATAGATTTGGATTTGTCTTTTTTTTTGAATTTCGCGTTTTTGGAGTTAGAAACTCCCATGAACTCAAAATTCGACCTTGATTAATCTGCGCCTTAAAGTCTAATTTTTTGTTGAACTTTAGTACTCCTTTATAGCAAAACTCATAGAAACCTCTCTGGCAGCCTTAGGCAAGGCTTAATACACAGACATGTTTGTCTTCCCTTATGTAGATAAGCTCAAAGTACTTACAGTACGGACCTCCCTTGTAGACCAACTGTGTCAGGGTAATGTGGTATTACAGAACATGTTTGTTTCTTACTGACAATTTACCAATATCAGAAAATATAGTAATGGGGTATTAGGTATAGAAAGTTTATATTTATATAATACACAAAAGCCATGAATATCTTATAAATTATATCCTTATAAACGGTGAGTTCTGATGTCATCAGTTATAAACAGTGAGTTTTGATGTCATTTGTCACATGACTCACTGAAATTTGTGTATTATAATAAATAAAGTAGCCCCTGTTGCAAAATATGAGGATATTATAAGTTACCGAGGAGTTCCATGACCTGTTTAAAAACACTCGGCCTTCGGCCTCGTGTTTTTATATGGTCATGAAACTCCTCGGTAACTTATAATATCCTTATATTTTAAAAGAGTGGGTACTTTATTTATTATATAAACCTCTTGAAATAGGAAATAGGTATGACGGGGGGGTGAATAATATGGGAAATTCCAAGTTTGTCATTTATTGGATTTAGTATTAAAAAAAAATTCTAATGATATATAAAATAAAGTTTTGACAAAAGGTTTTATTCACACATATGCAAAGGCCAACCATTAGGGCAACATGCATCCCCATAATGCCTTTCTCCATATTGGAGAATGGGAAAATATCTAGATCGGGATGTAGGAGGCTGTCACTTTCTGGCTAAAATAAATGTATGACTCTTGTAGGATGGCTCAGTTGGGGAATTGGATGCCTTTGCAGTGAAAAAAAAATACCTGAGAAAAAAACCAAGAAAAATGCCCATTCACTTCATGGATTTAGAAAAAAGAAAAAAGCCTATTGACAATGCTTTTGGAGTAAGAAAAACATGCGAATAACATTACTATAACAAAAATGTCAGGGTGCATAATTGAGTCTGAAAAAAACCTGATTTCTAAAATCCTTATAGCAGAATCACAACTGAAATTTTTTTATATATATATTGTGTATATATATATATATATATATATATATATATATATATATATATATATATATATATATATATATATATATATATATATATATGTATTTATTTATTTATTTTCAACAGTTTGTTGATTATTTTTTAAATATGAAAGACCTATTAGGACCCTGTATTAGGAATAACTATATCAAGTAGAATTTTTTGTAACTAAATTATCAAGTGCTTTTCTCAATATGCAAATGCAAAAATGCTATTTAAAGGTTGAGCACACAAAAATAATTGTCTAATTTCTTTTCAGCCCGTTAAGATATGTGGGTTAGCCTGAGCCATTTAGCAAAGAAAATTAAGGTGTTACACTGCAGTCTCAATAGTATAATGATAGGGCCCTACTGGCAATAAAATTATAGCATTATATTATAGTTTTTAATATATGGCAAGACAGGAAAAATGTTAGATTTCAAGTATTTATCATACAATACAAAAAGTGAATGTAATATTTCTTAAAGCCAAAATCTAATATTTGTTTGGTGTGTAATTATTGCTCCCCAGACCAAATGAATGTATACAATAATATAATATTATAATACACAAAAGCCATGAATAAATATCTTGTAAATTATATAGTGAATAAAGTACCCCCTCTTGTAAAATATAAGGATATTATAAGTTACCGAGGAGTTTCATGACCATATAAAAACACGAGGCCGAAGGCCGAGTGTTTTTATACAGGTCATGGAACCCAGAGGTAACTTCTAATATCCTCATATTTTGCAACTGGGTTACTTTATTTATTATAATTCACAAGTTTCAGTGAGTCATGTCACAGAAATTACATCAGAACTCACTGTTTATAACTGATGACATCAGAACTCACCGTTTATAAGGATATAATTTACAAGATCCTTATAAACGGATTAATGTCATATAAGTACTAATGTCATCATCAGTTATAAACGGTGAGTTCTGATGTCATTTCTGTCACATGACTCACTAAAACTTGTGTATTATAATAAATAAAGTACCCCTTGTTGCAAAATATGAGGATATTAGAAGTTACCTCTGAGTTCCATGTTCCACGCCCTCGTGTTTTTATATGGTAATGAAACTCCTCAGTAACTTATAATATCCTTATAATTTACAAGAGGGGGTACTTTATTCACTAAATATATCATTTTTAATATTTATTTTCTCTTTTTACTCTTATAATGTGGTAATTTTAGCACTTAGCTCTTAATTGCAGGCATATTGCTTTGCCAAGGCTAATGGGGTTATTTACTAAACCTCAAATTAATCTCAGTTTTTTAAGAAAACAAAGTCAACCAAACTCCCTTCCACCCATTTAACTCATTTATCAATAATTTTTCTCGACAACATCGAGCATCAATTTGTATCGTACGATTGATGCTCTGAAAACTTGACTTCGAATTTTCGCTGCAGAAACGCTACTTTTTCAGATTATCAGACGATGTCAAGAAACAACTTCACGGACATCTGCCATTGATTTCTACAATAATAAATCTCTACAAATTTGAGTTTTCCCCTTAAAAACCTGTACACAATATACATTCGAGGTTTAATAAATGGGCCCCTTAGAGTCAACATATGTATTATGTATATATACATAATGCCAAAGTTTCACCATCACCTCCACTATTTATCCTGAACCATAAGGGTTTATAGGTGGCCATACACAGAGAGATCCGCTTGTTTGGCGATGTCACCAAACGAGTGGATCTCTCCCCGATTTGGGCCCGATGTGGGCAATATTGTTCTGATCCAACCGTGGGCCCTAGGGCCCAACGATCAGATCCTACGGTGGCTTAACGGCTGGTCGGATCGTGGGACCGCATCAACGCGGCCACGATCCATTGGGATTTTTAGTCCCATCCGATCTCGATCGGGGAAGCCCGTTGGGGGGCCCCATAAACGAGCCAATAAGCTGCCGACTCTGCAGCTTTTATCGGCCCGTGTATGGCCACCTTAAATCACGTTTTAGAATGATGTCATATGTGTATGGTGAGATATATGATGTCATTAATTTCAAAAGAAAGCATAGATTTCCTGATAATCATTAGAGATGTCGCGAACTGTTCGCCGGCGAACTTGTTCGCGCGAACATCGGGTGTTCGCGCTCGCCGGAAGTTCGCGAACGTCGCGCGACGTTCGCCATTTTGGGTTCGCCATTGTTGGCGCTTTTTTTTGCCCTCTCACCCCAGACCAGCAGGTACATGGCAGCCAATCAGGAAGCTCTCCCCTGGACCACTCCCCTTCCCTATAAAAACCGAAGCCCTGCAGCGTTTTTTCACTCTGCCTGTGTGTGCTGAAGAGATAGTGTAGGGAGAGAGCTGCTGCCTGTTAGTGATTTCAGGGACAGTTGAAAGTTTGCTGGCTAGTAATCGTTTTGATACTGCTCTGTTATTGGAGGGACAGAAGTCTGCAGGGGTTTGAGGGACATTTAAGCTTAGGTAGCTTTGCTGGCTAGTAATCTACCTTCTACTGCAGTGCTCTGTATGTAGCTGCAGTGGGCAGCTGTCCTGCTTCTGATCTCATCTGCTGACTGCTGCAATAACAGTAGTCCTTGTAAGGACTGCTTTTATTTATTTTTTTGTTGTTTTACTACTACTACTACTACTACTACTATAAGAGCCCAGTGCTATTAGTCTAGCAGTGTTGGGGAGTGGGACTGGTGTGCTAATCTGCTGCTCCTAGTAGTTCAGCAGCACCAACTTTAATTTTTTTTTTTTAATATTCATTTTTTTTTTATTTTACTTTTTTTTATTTTACTACCGCTGTAGTAGTGTATAAGTTGACCTTTTAGGCATTATTTGCCCTGTAGGCATTATTTGCACACTGTTTTCTTCAACCCGCCATCGAGCTGTGTGACCTTGTTCACATTCTGTCTAAATATCCATAATATTACCGTCTCCAGAAAAAACACCGGAGTCACTTTTTCAAGCAGCCATAATATATTTTACGTAATCCGTATCCACCGCTGTAGTAGTGTATACGTTGGCCTTGTAGGCATTATTTGCACACTGTTTTCTTCAACCCGCCATCGAGCTGTGTGACCTTGTTCCCATTCTGTCTAAATATCCATAATATTACCGTCTCCAGAAAAAACACCGGAGTCACTTTTTTCAAGCAGCATTCATATATTTTACGTAATCCGTATCCACCGCTGTAGTAGTGTATACGTTGACCTTGTAGGCATTGTTTGCCCAGTTTTTTTGGCCGCAGCCACTGAAGCACAGAGGCCAGAAAAAATATGCCATATAAATGCTGAAAATAGTAATTTTTTGCCATACGTTGACTCAACGTATATGGCAAAAAATGACTATTTTCAGCATTTATATGGCATATTTTTTCTGGCAACTGTGCTTCAGTGGCTGCGACCAAAAAAATGCATATTTTCTGCATTTATATGGCATAATTTTTCTGGCCTCTGTGCTTCAGTGGCTGCAACCAAAAAAATTTATATTTTCAGCATTTATATGGCATAATTTTTCTGGCAACTGTGCTTCAGTGGCTGCGACCAAAAAAATGCATATTTTCTGCATTTATATGGCATAATTTTTCTGGCCTCTGTGCTTCAGTGGCTGCAACCAAAAAAATTTATATTTTCAGCATTTATATGGCATAATTTTTCTGGCAACTGTGCTTCAGTGGCTGCGTCCAAAAAAACTGGGCAAACAATGTCTACAAGGTCAACGTATGGCGAAAAATTACTATTTTCAGCATTTATATGGCATATTTTTTCTGGCAACTGTGCTTCAGTGGCTGCGTCCAAAAAAACTGGGCAAACAATGCCTACAAGGTCAACGTATGGCAGTTGTTTAAAGAGAACAGTAGATTACTAGCCAGCAAAGCTACCTAAGCTAAAATGTCCCTCAAATCCCTGCAGACTTCTGTCCCTCCAATACAGAGCAGTATCAAGCAGATTACTAGCCAGCAAGCTTACTATCATCTGTCCCTGAAATCACTAACAGCTCTCCCCCTACACTATCTCTTCCAAGCACACACAGGCAGATTTTTCAGATACATTTTTGCCCTTGATCCCCCTCTGGCATGCCACTGTCCAGGTCGTTGCACCCTTTAAACAACTTTAAAATCATTTTTCTGGCCAGAAATGTCTTTTCTAGATGTTAAAGTTCGCCTTCCCATTGAAGTCTATGGGGTTCGCGAACCGTTCGCGAACCGCTCGCATTTTTGCGCAAGTTCGCGAATATGTTCGCGAACTTTTTTTCCGACGTTCGCTACATCCCTAATAATCATATAATTCAACAGCATATAAAATACACACATCAGTGATGCCATAATAAAAGATTATTAAATTTCTAGTCAACAAATGAAAATAAAAGTGACAACAGCAAGAAGAGTGAAATTATCAGATGTTGTGCCGAATGAACTAACTAAGCAAGCAACTAACTAAATACAAGGAACATACCATAATCGAAAACGTGAGCTTCAGAAATGGTGCATGATTAAGCAATTAGAAATATTCAGCACTCATTCTAAGCCTTGGGTCAGTGCTTTTCAGCTGGATGTCTTTGGGCAAAATATGGCATGGTCTGTATTGTATCAAATAATCATTTTGATATCACTTATATCCCCAGTTTAATAAATATTTATGAATTATATTAAAAAGTTGAGATCCTACATCCAAACGCAGGAACATCTCAAGCAGCAAAGTCCTCTATGTTTATCAAGTCTATCCCAAATTAATTGTGTGCAGCATCAGTAGCACAAAGAGTCGATCGTAAAATGTAACTGAGAGAAAAGGAGAAAAATAATGAAAAAGGTATGTGTCATCAATGTAATATGGAACTTCTTGCATTAGAAGCTGCATTATGAAATTAAATTAGATTAGCTCTTCTAAGCAATTTGCTTTTCCAAAACTTATTTCAATGTGAGGGAAAAAATTGTAACATAATATAAATTTTAAAAAATATAATTCTTTTGATATTGAAATTGCAGATCGGCTAATTGTGCACTTTGTTCAGTTCCCTTGCTGGATTTCTGCTTGGGTGATTGCGAAACTTTCTGTCACACTTCAGTAAATGTAATTGTGCAGAAGAAATGAACTAATTTTTCAAGTAACTGACTTAGTTGGTGAGATAAGAGTTAGGTTTATCAGTCTTTTGTCTGTTTCTGGTTTACTGAGGACATTCCTCTAGTCACTTTCCGGGGAACGTATTCTTAGTTGAACACCATCAGCATCTGAAATATAAAACCTTTCTAATTTTCTTTTGCTGCCTTAACTGGCTACATTGGCTACATGTATATATTGCACAGGTATGTTTTTTGTCATTGTCTCTTGGTGTTTGTGTAAGTGCAATAAAATGGTTCTGTTATTGTTTTTTTGTAAATGATGGCATAATGGGGCATTTGTCCTATGGGATTTGCATGATGAAGCCCAAAAAGGTTAAAAAAAAAAGATTTTTACTGAAAGTTTATGGACCCCCGACGTCTCAGGCTTTGCACCTGTTACCCATCACCCTACTGTTGAGTGAGTTACACACTTTATTTTAAATGTTAAAATACAAAGTAAGAGGGTGGGGAGTATAGGTCCGGCATACCTCCCAACATTTCTGAAATAGAAAGAGGGACAAAAAGAATTGCTGCACGAAAATGTTGTGACCGCTCTCATTTTGGTGAACATGCCCTCTAATTACCATACTCATTTTACAAAATTTGGCAGGTTATGAAAGTTTGAACACATTTCTGTGGTTTTTCTGTGTTATTAAAGTTTTGCCAATGAAGGTGAATTGCCCTTTAAGCTGCAAGTCACAGTTTACCCAAGAGACCAACTTATCTTAAATTATTACAATTGCTTCTTTGATTATCCTAAATTATTACAAAAGTATTTAAAAGTTCACCTGCCAGATATTCTGGGCTCTTTGCCAAAAGCCTATTAAGTTAGAAACTGTATATCTTTGTCTGGCTGTTCAGTGCAGGAGATCAAAGAGAAAGTCGGGACATTTCAGTAAGAAATCCTGGAGCTGTCAAAATCGAGATTGTCCTGTAAAAAACAGGACAGTTGGGAGTTATGGTAGGAGGATCTAATGACCCCTCTAGTAAGCCATACCCCACCCATCTGAAGAGGGTTATGAGGGATGTTCTGAGGGTTAGGGTTAGTTCACATGAGGAGATTCGAGGAGATTTTGTTGCCTGGCGACTAATCGGCTCTTCTTCTGGGCGACAATCTCCCCGAACTGCCTCCTCGTGTCTTCCCATTCGTAATAATGACAAGACGCCTGCGCTAAAGCACACGCGGCGCTGTGTTTTCCGAAGTCGCCCCGAAGTTTCCTCACGAGCCAACTTCGGGCGACTTTGGAAAACGAAGCGCCGCGTGTGTCATAACGCAGGCGACTTCTCATTACAGCCGGCGCAGGACAAGAGGAAGCAGTTCAGAAAGTTTAAGTCGCCCGAAAGAAGAGTCGCCAGGCAACTAAATCTCCCCGAATCGCCTGGTGTGGACTGACCCTAAAACAGAATTCTTTTTCGTCTAAAGAATGCATTGGATCTACATTTAACATTGTCACAGGTCTATTTAGTTTTGGTTTGATATGGAGTATCACAAACCAAAGGAGAAAGGAAGTAATAAACTACTAGGGATGCACCGAATCCAGGATTCAGTTCGGGATTCGGCCTTTTTCAGCCGAATCCTTCTACCTTGCCAGGATTGAAGATGAAGTTGTCCTCTGTGGCATTTCAATTTTGTTGTTGTAGTATGTTATAGTTTATCATAAGTAAATGAAAAATATTTTTAAACTTACCAAGGAACTGGCACACCTCTGTGTAATGTTGGATGAGAACAGAATCAAGAATATGACTTTTTATATTAGAAGAGTAGAAGATACAAAAAGTTTGCACATTATATTTTAACTAAACAGCAGTGAAAAATAACTATAATTTCTATAATGTGTATATTATGTTTTCTTATCGATGTTCAGGTGTGTTCACTTTAAATGAGAAGCATAATGTCATGGAGATCTAACATGGGAAACAAACCAGACCCTTTTGTTTCAGAAACTGTCTCTGCCAAGTGGCTTCTGCATTAAGTGTCCTGTAATCTAAATAAGTGATCTCTTCAGAGGATGTTATCAATAAACATTGATCTGCAGGGATTTCCCTGAAGACTGACTTTTGAACTTGTGTCACATGAAGCTGCATGGTGGGGTCACTGCTACCAAACATATACTGCACAGTTTAATAAATGGCATCTTTTATTATCTATCAAATAATCTCTTGCTTGTTTTTTCAATAGCTGACATTTGTACATTTCTAATGAAACCAAAGGGCATCTCAGTGTTTCCATGTTTAGCTCTTTGTGGAAATAAGGGTCACAGGAGAAAGTCAGAGCTAATATCCTTTGTTTGCTATTCAGCAATATAATAGTGGCTGGCTTGAGATGTTAAAGGTTAGGCAAGGAAGGTGACTGTAGGATGACTTAATTCTTTAGAGGTTTATCAAAATCTCCTGTCAGTCAAGACATGCTGGGAGAATGGAAACTAGCCATCTGGTTCAAAGACATTATGAAAAGAGGCCACGGAAATGAACCAGCTCCTTGGGAAGCATCTAACAGGTAGCTGCATTTTAAATGTTCCCTCTGTTAGAAACAGACACACATGAAATGACCTTGGAAAAGAATGAATTAACATAAAGAGAAACATAAACAATAATAGAAACATACCTGGGGACTGAAAGAGTCAAATAAAACTTCTGAAAACAGATCACACACTCCTGAACAGAAAGCTATGCATATGCTGATTCACGATAATTGTATTAAAGGGCTCATTTACGGTAACAGGATATCAAGTGCTTAAATGCTTATGGGTGCAAAATTGCACCCCACAGAGCCCGTACAAAAAGCACTTGCTTCCGTGTCTTTTCAAAATGCAAACTATGTTCTACAATGTGCAGCACTAACAGGAGCTCCCACTGGCGTTTGCAAAAAAAGTTTCTTCAATGCTCACACACATCAATTTAATCCAAAACCAATTAAACTATGTGTATGTTTGTTGGGGGGGGGGGAGGCAAGCAGATTAGTTGCAAGCCCTGTCCAGCTTCTAGTGGTTAGAAGCAAAAAACACTAAACATCTGACCACTGTAGGTACAAATAAAAATCACATATTTCTGGCCAATTGTAACGGTATTTCTTATGACATGTTACTGGGGGACTTATTTATTAAGAGGGATTAAGTGCAAAGTGGAAAAACTTAGCTCAATTCACCAATACTATAATAACCTTATAGTTCCTGCTGCAAAACACGTCAACATTTTATATTAGGCATTAAGAATATATATGCTTTTATACAGTGTACATTTCCTAGCAATTTTTAAAATAGATGTCCTAGCATATCTTTTTAATACTGTAATATAAAAAAAAGTCACATTATGTAAAAATACTTGATATAGTAGATGTACAGTAGATCAGCCTGTCAGTCAATACATTGGATGGCTTTTGGGTGAAAATTCTAAACAATGTATTTTTGTTCTAAAATTTACCCCGTCTGTGCATTGACAGACGGACCCTATGCCTGTCAGTACATATACAAAATGGTGTGGGTATCTACACCAGCAGTGAAAATGCTGGAAACACTAGGAATTTTCTTGCAGACATACCTGTAAGTGCAGTTACCAGTTGCAAACAATAAGGCCTTTGCTTTTATTTTTTCAACTTGTAGTAGATGTTCAATACAGCATTTTAGCCCTGTGTTCATACATCAGTCCCTATATGTATATTCTCTATAGAGTGGCACCATTTAGTGGCCACCCACACCACTATAATGGGAAACATATGAAACACACACATTTTCTATTCAATTATAGTTAAATTCCGTGTAACACACCTACAAGGAAACCTAGTCGGTGCAAAAAGCCTCCCCCCTCCCGTGTGTTGCCCACCCTCCCTCCTCCCCCCTGGCCTACCCGTCACGCTGGGCAAATGCCCCTAACTTGTTACTTACCCTTGTGCGCAGGTCCAGTCCACAGAGTTCACAGACGACATCTTCTTCCACGCAATCTTCTTCTTGCTTTGACCGGCGTTTTGGCGCATGCGCAGTAGGAGCATTTCGCCGGTACGGATCTACTGCGCATGCGCCAAAGTCACGAAGTTTTCCGATTTCGTGACATTTGGCACATGCGCAGTAGATCGTACCGGCAAAATGCTTGGAAGAAAATGGCATCGGTGAACTCCGTAGACTGGGCCTGCGCAGAAGGGTAAGTAACAAGTTAGGGGCATTTGCCCAGCGGGACGGGTAGGCCAGGGGGAGGAGGGAGGGTGGGCAACACACGGGAGGGGGGGAGGAGATTTTGCGCCGACTAGGTTTCCTTCTCCTTTAAGAGCGCCCGAGCCGTGCAGCCATTTCTCAAGTACCGAATGCGGAAGTGCCGAAAAGCCCGAACAGCTGAAGCCACAAAACAGCCGAAGCCAAAGTCCCAAAGCGCCGAAAAGCCCTGAAGTCACGAAAACACGAAATTGAAGTCCTGAAGCGGTGAAAAGACTCAAAGTCACGAAAGGAGGCGAAGTTGAAGTCCTGAAGCCACGAGTTCAATTCTACTGAACACCAGTTTGTGTTTTTTTTTTTAATCCCCTGGCCACCAATGTATTATTTTAATATTCTATAGGCTCCTGCCACCAATGTTTTTTTTTTTTTAATTTTTGGGGCCCCAATTTTTTTTAACTTGTAAAGGGGGCCCTGGCGCCAATGATTTTTTAAAAAATTTTTTATGGGGGACCCTGGTGCCAATGGTTTTTTTTTAACTTATAAGGGGGCCCTGACCATCAATAGCTTTTTATAACTCGTGTGTGGGGGGGTTACTTTTCTAGCGCTGATGTCTGTGTGGTCTTTGAACTGTGATGTGGAGTGGGCAGGATATGGGGTGTGGCTTGGGCGCCAGTGTGGGCGGGGCCCAGGGGCCCCAAAAATTTTATTTACGGAGCCCCGTGATTTCTAATGGCAGCCCTGCCTACAAGAATAGTGAACACCTATAACATTAAAACTGGCATCAGTAAGCTAACAGTAAATTAATATCATTTTCCACAATGAACAATGTATTCAAACTGGAAAATGGGCAGAAACAATTACAGACTACTCAGGTTATGTTCATAACTTAAGATACTTGTCATAGTCTCTAATATATCATTTGGAGCAATCAGCTGCAGTGACATAACTAGAAGTTCACAGGCCCTGCAGCTAAATACTTATATGGCCTCATAACCTAAAGAAGATGTAATATTTTGCAAAAACATTTGGCAGTGCTAAAAGATCAGAATTGCAAGTTTAAAAGTACAGATATTGTCCTCTAAGGGTACTGGCACACATGGAGATTAGCTGGCAGTGACAAATTTCTTCTACCTCATGCAACTAATCTCCTGCAAATGCTTTCCCATCGGCAATAATGTAAATCGCTTGTGGGAAATATTTATACATATGCACCTCTTCGGTTTCTCAAAGTAGCCTGAACTTTTGAGAGTGCTTTAAAAAAGATAAAATATCTGCTACTTTAAGACTTTATTAATACAGGATTATTAATACAAGATTAATTGTTGTACTGTGATACAAAACCAATATGTCCACTGTGTTAAATTCAAATCTCCACTGTTAAAAAGTGCACTATGCACATTTGTCTTGTGCTTTAGAGGTATTTATTAGTGATGTGCACGCCGACCCGAAACCTGCGGGACCCATGGGTCGGGTGGGTTTGGGCCGACTCCTGCACAAAAACTTCAGGTCGCGACCTAGTACTCCCGACTGCCGGCTTCTGGCACCGGAATTTATAGACTTCTGCCTGCCCCCGCCCGTTAGAAATTCTAACTGACAGGTTTAGAAGAGACAGTCAGGTTGGCAAAACAGTCAGGTTTAGGAACTTCAAGTGACAATTACTTACAAAAGCAGAACCAATGATCAACATGATCTATAGGTAACTTTAAATGAAGATTAATATTTTGAAAATAATTTTTTTTTTGTGTCAGTATCACTTTAAAGGAGAACTAAAGCTTAACTAAAGAAGAAGGCTAGAAATGTTGTTCATTATGTTTTGGATTTCTGTACCAGGCAACCACAGCCCTTTAGCAGTAAAGATCTGTGTCTCAAAAGATGTTCCAGTAGCTCCCCATCTTCTTTTCTTTTGATTCACTGCACATGCTCTGTGCTGCTGTCACTTACTGAGCTTAGGGACCAACTCAAAATATACAGTATACATACTGTATAATATAAATGTCACAATATAAGGCTGATTAATAATTAATGCAGAAAATGACTACATGGCAGTTCAGAAACCAGTGCAAGTAGCATAATAATTTAATAATCAGCCCTTTAGCATCAGCTTATATTACAGGCCAACCTCATTTTCTGCTTGATAATTAGTGACAACCCCTAAGCTTAGCTTCTCAACAGCTGCTCAGAGCCCACTAAACATGTGAGTGTCACAGACACTTTCCAAGATGGTGACCCCCTGTAACAAGTTTGAAGTTACAGATCATTGCTGCTATTGACAAGCTGAAACTTAATAAAATTTAAAAATTTAAAAACCAAAGTCCCAAAACCAAGTGAGTTCTCCAATCCAGTAACGAAATAAAGGCTCTCTCCAACCTTCAAAAAAGTCAAAATCCAAAATGTGTCACTGGTCGTTCCTCAAAAAAGAGAAAAGGGAGAAAAACAAGACAATAATAGTGTAGCGTTCTTGTCTGGAATCACGCCTCCTTGTGCTTACATTCACACATTTATCAGTGCTATTAACCCCACTTCGACCTTTTTAGGTGCAAGTGAAATATTTGCCAAGTGTACTTATAACACCATCAAGTAAAAAGTGCAGGTGCTAAGATATGAAGTTGAAAGGTAAAGGTAAGTACCCACACGATTCTGGTCCCACTTCTGGTGGTATATTATACTCACAGACGGCCCATGTAAAATCACATATCACGACATTAACTGCTCTTCAAATGGTTCCAATGTTTTCGGTTTTAAAATCACTTTTAAAATCAAAGCGGCATTCCTCTTGTGCGAGCTGAAATGTGTGTTGTCCACGGTATATCTCTCTCTGCCGGTAAAGTATCCGTCTAATGTGCAGAGGTCTCCGTGGCGTCCCTCACAGTCCACTGCGCATGTGCATGTCACTTCCGCCTACGTTACCGCTGACGCGTTTCGCCTCACTGGAGAGGAGGGTATTTGACAACCAGCACCTTGCAACGAGAAAGCTGGTGGATCCATAGATTTGGGTCCCTATCCCCTAATGGTTTGAATGTAGATTTCAATTTGCGAGCCTTTTTGACTTAAAAAACTTTCTTCAGGGGCTGTTAACTAAGATAGAAATGTTTGCACTTTAGGGATTGGATACAATGTAATGGACTGTGAGGGTTATCAATGCAAGGAAGGAATATATTTGTGTGCAATAAAGTTGCAATATTCAAGAGATTTTTGGACATTTAAGAGTGGGCATAGGGAATGGTTGTCATCGCTCAAAGAGGAAGCCTGTGAGGCGAAACGCGTCAGCGGTGACGTAGGCGTAAGTGAGACGCACATGCGCAGTGGACTGTGAGGGACGCCACGGAGACCTCTGCACATTAGACGGATACTTTACAGGCAGAGAGAGATATACCGTGGACATAACACCACGCACTGCAGGGATTTCAGCTGGCACAAGAGGAATGCCGCTTTGATTTTAAAAGTGATTTTAAAACCGAAAACATTGGAACCATTTGAAGAGCAGTTAATGTCGTGATATGTGATTTTACATGGGCCGTCTGTGAGTATAATATACCACCAGAAGTGGGACCAGAATCGTGTGGGTACTTACCTTTACCTTTCAACTTCATATCTTAGCACCTGCACTTTTTACTTGATGGTGTTATAAGTACACTTGGCAAATATTTCACTTGCACCTAAAAAGGTCGAGGTGGGGTTAATAGCACTCATAAATGTATGAATGTAAGCACAAGGAGGTGTGATTCCAGACAAGAACGCTACACTATTATTGTCTTGTTTTTCTCCCTTTTCTCTTTTTTGAGGAACAACTAGTGACACATTTTGAAGCTGAAACTTAAGGCTGGTGCAATAAGTTCAATAAATAAAATATGGCATTTTTAGCCATATTAATTTTTAGTGTTTAGTTTTCCTTTAATGCCTCAAAGGAAACCATGTTATAGAACCAGGCTCATTTCCTCCATATTGCATGTTCTTGTTTTTATGTATAACTTTATTTGTAAAGAGCTGTTAAGAAGTTGCAGCTCCATACAAACCAAAAAAGTAAAATATATAAAAAATTACACACAGGGAGGACAAGTCACATAATAAATACAATAAATATGCACTGTACATCTAGTTTATAGAAGTACATCAAGTGCCATGTGGTAAGGGAAACAGTAGGAAGGAGGTCCCTGCCCCATAGAGCTTACGTTGTAAGTGGGTGGACCACTAACATACAGGCAAAAAGTGGAAGGGAAAAAGGTTAAGGTTAAGATTAAAGCATTGTCCAGTAGGTACCAGGACTAGACTAATGTTCTGTTGCTCCAAGCTTAACTCTTAGTTTTCTCTTGAAGAGATTGAGAGTGCTCTCCTTACAGAGGAATTCAGGGATGGAATTCCAAAGGTAAGGAGCAGCATGATAGAAAGGTTTAAGATGAGAGGTAGCAGTGGATGTGGATGGTAGGAAAAGAAACTAGCTCTGAGATGAGTGGAGGAGACGGTCAGGAACGTACAGGGAGACATGTGAGACAAGTGAATAAGTGCAGTGAAGAGCAGAAGGGTAAGGGGGTTAAATGTTAACAGATTTTTTATGCTATCCTATGTTTAACAGTCAACCATGCTAACAAGGTTAATGGTCATGCCATCAATAGTAATGGTGAAAGGAAGAGATGGGCTAGATTTAGGTAGGAAAACCATGAGCTTCCTTTTAGTTAGGTTTGAATAACAGAACCTTGGCACTAAAATATCATAGATCTACTTTTGGACCTGCTGGAATGGTGATTTGGGGGTTTGTACAGAAGATCAGCAGAGTAGAAGGAAAACAAGATAGAGACCATTCTTGTACTGTGTACATGCTGGGAAGTAAGTAAAGGCTTATTATGATTCAGGCACCATGTTTGGGGAAAAAAGATAAAACCAGAAGTGTTTCTTTAACACACTCAATTGTCCAGGCACTTTTTTCACAGTTTAAAGATTACCAGGTTTTGTAGTGACTGCTTTTTTTTTTTTTTTTTAAGTTTTTTTTTTCAAAAAACACACTTATAGGAATAAGAAATTTCTTGTTTACCCTGTACTTTATGCTGATGAACTTTGAATGGCAATAAACCATGTAGAGCTTTTTTCTGTAGTATATACAGTATAATACCCGAACTGCACTCCATAATTGTTCCTTTTGTCTTGTTATGTTATACTACACTGCAAATAAAAAGTAAACTACCCAATGCAATTGCTATACTGATAAAATATGTATACCTGGGGGACACAGCATTGGACAGGAACTTATAATCGTACTGGCAATTTACAGTGTTTAAATCTCTTTGCCTGTGTGCCTGACATCTCCTCTTGAATGCCTCTCTGCAATCTCTAAAGTCATAGCTTTTCAAGCAGCTTTTGAAATTCTTGCTCCCAGCAATTTACTGGTAACTTATTCCGTATTTCCACCCCAGTCTTGCAAGCACAAGAGATATAGAGGTATTCTGATACATTTTAGTACACTCTTTATTAGGGCCACTACACACATAAATATATATATATATATATATATATATATATATATATATATATATATATATATATATATATATATATATATATATATATATAAAACCGTTTCTTCTGTTAAAGGGAAATATTAAGAGGCGGTGGCGTAACTACCAGGGGTGTGTGTTCACCCAGGGACCTCCAGGTTTTATTGCCAGAGCAGACAGAGAGTTTATCTGTGTGTGCCGGCAGTATGCCAGCGTGCAATTCTTATGGGGGGCCGGGGTGCACATCCTGCACCTGGGCCCGCCATTGCCAAGTTACTCCACTGTTAAGAGGTTAATATATAATTTTTTTGCATTAGCTCATGGAGTAGCACTTCTGTCTTGCAGCACTGGGGTCCTTAGTTTGATTCTGTCTCTGTTGGGCACTATAGCAACAGGGTCAGACTGGGCTGGCTCCCTACTTTAAGCACTGTCCTGGACTCTCCCTCCCTGTTAAAGCCAAAGTTTCAAAGGCTTTTACCCTTCACTGGCCACATGGCTAGGCTAGGTCTCTCATTATAGCTCTTACTGATGTTTTTAGTTCCATTTAGAAGCTCTTGGTGCTGTTATTTAGGGATGGGCAGGAGAGGTGAGCCCCTGCAATGTCATTGCTGAAAATAGCAAAGGCTTACAGTGACTGACCGCATAAATATCTAAAATATACATCTAAAATGAATATCTAAAAGTACAACATTCAATATCATTAAAACTTTAATTTCTAATAATTTGCCTTAGTTATTGATAATGAAGTCACATGAGAGATTATTCCATTGTATGGTCCAATTCCCCATTATTATTTTGTTTCCACTTCTGTCATCAATTATGTAGTCACAAAGTTTCCTGGATTTTTGTCGACAAACATATGTTTGTCCATTGGAAATTACACTGATACACTACTTGCAAACCATATCAGTAAATACATTAAAAAATAAAAGTTCATGTGAGTCAACCTTTATGCAAAGTAAATTAGACAGAGTATTAATATTATAGCAATAGTTATCTGGACATGATTGCATTAAACTTGGCCTACACAAAAAACGATGTTCGAGCATTTTAATGCAAATCACTGGATTGTTATTCAAATCAGTGTTAGAAATTCTTTTGGAAATTAGATAAATTCTATAATATTACAGGTCGGTTTATCAAAAGCTACACTGATGTGCACATATAAGGTCAATCATTATTAAATTCAGCTATTCAATTACATTTTTTCCACAGGCAGAAACAGCAAGGCCATAAAATGTCAGTTATTACTGAAAATACCAGATAGGAGCACTGTTTTCTCAGACTGCAAACCTGCTTTTATATCTGTCTGAAGGCACCGGCCTTGCTTGAATGACTATATATGGCTTCTTATTTCCAGCTATTTATTCAGACTAATCCTCTGTGGTGCTTGAGCTTACAAATTATAAAGTCCCCAGGTTTTCCTTAAAAACATTTTTGCACTGGATGGTTGGAGAACCAGGTTCATATTCATTTTCATTTCATTATTATTTGACATTGACCATACATGCATTGCCCTGTTTCAAAATTGATCACAGTTAAATATAGGAAGCACCAGCTGTATTAAATGTTTCCAATTTATTGCAGTCAGGGGTATTAAAAATTCTAAGCTTACAGTTGAACTGCACATTGGCATTAGTGGTAAACTAAAACAAAAAGCATAAAGTACCACCCAGAAGTTAATGGTTAAATTAAGGAATATTGGCAACATAGTATTTGTACTTGGATAGAGAACTGGCTAAAGGATAGATTACAAAGAGGTGGTAAATGGAACATTTTCTAATCGGATTAGTGTTGTCCCATTGTGAGCAAGGAATGATGTGTCAAATCACCTTTGTGATTCGAGGTGGGTATAAAGAGATGCGCTTTTAAAGCAATCAAGTTAGCTGGGACAGTTGAAACCTTATCAGGTACAAGAAGGCCAATAAATCATGTAAGAAAGCTATCAGACAAGTTAAAATTGAAATTCAAAAGAATATTGCTATGAAGAAAACAAGTAAAATTATTTTTTAAATATGTAAATAGTGAAAAAATTTAGCAAGAAGTATAGGGACCCTTAATATCAGAGTGGGGGTTAGCTGACTGATGAGAACAGAGAAAAAGCAGAGATTCTGAACTGTTAATTTTTGTCTGTCTCCACAAGTGAGGAACCAAATAATTAAGGTTTCCTTCTTAATACTAACAATTCTAGTAATACAATTAATGATGCATGGAAACTCTAAAGAGACTAGAACATGTAACAGACAAAGGTCTGGGACCAGATGGTATTCATCCCAGGCTACTACTTGAGCCTAGCTCTGCTATTGCCAAATATCTTTACTTAATTTCTCAGGATTGATTGAGGTCTTTCGTGGTGCTGAAAGTCTGGCAAATGGCTAATGCGGTACCACTATTCAAAAAGGGATTCCATTCTCAACTATAGGCAGACTAGTCTGACGTCAATGTTAGGAAAGGGATAAGATACTTTACTTCATTGCAAACAATAATACTATGAGTTTGTGTCTGTGTGGTTTTATGTGTAACAGATCTTCCCAGATAAATTTAATTACCTTTTCTGAGAAGGTCAGCAGAAACCTTAACTCTGGGATGGCAGTCTACTTAGACTTAAAGCATTTCATACAGTACCACACAGAAGGTTACTGGTTAAATCAAGGAATATTGGCCTGGTACGGTATTTGTACTTGGATAGAGAACTGTCTGAAGACTGTATTACAAAATGATGGCAAATGGTACATTTTCTAATTGGACCATCCTTGTTAGTGGAGTGTCACAGGGTTCTGTCCTTGGTCCTTTGATTTTTAACTTGTGGTGGGCATTTTTGCTGATTATACTAAATTGTGCAGCACTATAAGTACCATGCAGGATGCTGCCACTTTGCAAAAGTGATTTGGCTAAATTGGAAAACTGAAAATCAGGTTCAATGTTGATAAATGCAAATTATGCACTTTTTAGAAAAAATATAAATGCAAGTTATATGCGAACAGTTTCCTTAAGGAAGGATCTGGGGATTTTTGTAGATAACAAGCTGTCTAATTCCTGGCAGTGTCATTCTGTGGCTACTAAAGCAAATAGAGTTCTGTCTTGCATAAGGGCATTTTCATGAAAAGATAATTTTGCCTTTTTTATAGGTCCCTGGTAAGGCCTCATCTGGAGTATGCAGTGCAGTTTTGGGCTCCATGGATATAAACGAGTTAAACAACATACAAAAAACCCAACATATTTTATAACTGGTTTAATTTCATATGTCTTTTTCATAATTTATCTACAACTTAGCTAACCCAAGTCTGCTTAAACTTTTAGGGGCAGATTTACTAAGGGTCAAATTTCGAAGTTAAAAAAACTTCGAAATTCGACCCTTGAATTGAAATCTTTCAAATTCGAATATCGAAGTTGAAGGATTTTTAGCGTATTCGAACGATCGAATAGAAATCATACAATCGAACGATTAAATAGTTCGAATTGAACGATTTTTAGCGATCGATCAAAGGATTATTCGATCAAAAAAACTTAGAAAAGTACTGTGGAAGGTCCCCATAGGCTAACATTGCACTTCGGTAGTTTTAATTTGGCGAAGTATGAAGTCGAAGTTTTTATAAAGAGAATAGTCGAACGATTTTTACTTCGAATCATTCGAAGTCAAAGTCGGAGGTCGTAGTAGCCTACTCGATGGTCGAAGTACCCAAAAAATTACTTTGAAATTCGAACTTTTTTAACTTCGAAAATTCACTCGAGTTTAGTAAATCTGCCCCTTAAACTACTGTATATAGAATCATGATTTGTTGAAAGCTAGAATCTCTGCCATAAAGCAAAACATGACTATTGCTTTTTCACAAAGATAACGGCCACATTCATAGAAAAAATTAATCTACAGAATGTAGAGGAAAATTTGACTTATAGGCCTCATTTTATCCAGAATTGCAGTTTAACTTTTGTCCACTGCAACTTACACATACACCACTATATACATTTTAATTTTTGATGTACTTATATTTATAGTAACGATTGTTACGTGAAATTGTATGTTTGATATTATATCTTAATAGCCTAAAAACCCTTGTCTTTTGTACACAACTCTAAATGCAGTATGCAATTTCAGATGCCATGTTTTTGGCATACATGGGTTGTCCCCATAATTTTAATATCATTGCAGCCTAGAGTTGTGCTTGATGTATAGCAATGAACACAATTAGGTGTTCGTATGTTTGCATCTATAAGTGGGGAATGAATCATTTCTGATGCTTCGAAATAAAAACATGTGGCATCAAGAATAATTTTTACTGACTGGGGTATGAATATATATGGAACAATAAATAATTTGCCCTATAAGCCACTGAAGCTGAAATATAAAGCGACATATATGTCTCTCATACAGTGCTTTATTAATTAATAAATATTGTTATATTTTATAAGGTATTTGATACCAAAGCTGACTAAATATGTTAAGTTTCAAATGGTGTGACCTGAGGCTTTATTTAGGATAAGCACCCTTCAATGAATCTTTGCACGACGCTCTGCTAATGTTAGTTTCCCAGAAGTGAAGTGTAATGTGCTTGACAATTTACACTACATTCAGTGAGACTAGAAGAAATACAGATGTAGCTTGACATATGTTATGCAGACCCAATAAGGCCAACTGAGAAACAAACTGCCTAGATAAATGGGATAAAGGTTATAATGTAAATCAGTTTATAGTAAAAGTCACTAGTTATTAAGGCTGTACATTTCTAACCAACCAATTCAGAAGAGAGGAAGTCAGGAAGCATTTAACTGGTAAGAGATCAGACTTGAAGAAGAAAATACTCTGCTGAACTCCTTTTTTGTTTTTGCTCATTTAGTGAAACATTCAAAATAGTTCCAATCTTGATATATTTTTCTGGTTTTCCTACTAGTTCATGAAATAATTGTTGCAATCCAAAAGAAAGTGGTACTGCGCCTTCACTCTCCTCATGTCTTTATGTGAGGTGGATATTAATAGATTATTTATTTAAACACTGATAACTTAATAATGTGCAGCTTTATCAGTCAAACAATAGTTGCTTATGTAGCAAGGGACACCATTAAACAGCAGAGTCACTCCAGATTTCCTAAAATATACAGTAGTATTCAATATTGGAAATAATTTATCATTAGTAGTTTTTTCCCCCATCTAGAGAAAAAGCCAATGTGATCATGGAATTCAAATTGCAAATCTCTTTCAATTTGTTTTGAACTTGCTCTGAATCTCCACATTTTGCACTGTTTGGATTTATTCAAAATATAGGGAGATAAATATCTCTACCGATTTCCAGAGATGTTGCCCATGGAAACCAATCAGCAATTCGATTTAAATAGTCACTGACAAGTTACAAAACAAAATCAAAGATCTGGTTGGTTGCTATGGGCGACATCTCTAGAAATCTCTGAAGATATTTATCTCCAGTGTTAGTAAACATGCCCTTAAGTATTGGATTGTATACACATATTGTTCTACCTTCAAGCAACGTCTTGGTATAATGTTGGAGGAAACAGTATTTACCATCCTCAGTAGAGACAAGCTGTAGATAGAATTGTCCTACCTAGAACAGACTTGTGTCATGGTCTGCACAGTTTCTAATTATTAATACAATCAGGCAGACAGTAGACATCAGGGATTATGTGTGATAACATCAACACTCCACTGGAGTAGTGCAAAATTCAAATTTCTAAACATTGGCAAGTTGTTAGATCAATCTGGTGTTGGCCTCTGTGGTAGGCCCTCCTGGTGAGTACTATTATTTATGTCTCTGGTATTGGCCTTGGCCTGTTTCTGGGCTTGTGCGCTGCCTGCCCTGGCCATTGACTGAACCAGGACTCTGCCGGTCCCCTGCCAGTTCTGCAATAAAAAAGCTTGTTGCTGTTTTTTTGTTTGCCTGTGTCTTAATTCTACTTCATTCTCGCTCCTGAAGATATAGCAGGCCGATGGTCCTCACAATTCAAAATGTTCAGTGGTTCCTTGTGTGCCATATTGCTCTGTGAACTATTACCATAAATACTGGTATATATTTTCTCTGAAGCGAGAGCTTACTCTTTACAAGTACATAAAAGGAATTTATAGACAGATAGCGGGGGAACTTTTTTCCAATAGAAATTATCAAAAAATGAGTTCACTAGTGATGGGCGAATCTGTGCCTTTGAAAGTGTGTGGCTACCCAGACTGGGTCTTTGTCAAAACAGCAACAAAACAGCCCAACAAGAACAGGAAAAGAAATAACCACCCTGAGACACAGAGTAGGCACAACATAGTCATTCCATATGTAGCTGGAGTGTCAGAGAAAAAAAAGCAATGTGGTATACGCAGTCCAGTGTAGCGAGGAGTGCACAGATCTATACATTGGGGAGACTAAACAACTGCTCCCCAAGCAGAGGCCAGGCATAGGAAGGCAAACTCTCACGGAAAGATTCAGCTGTCTTTCTACACCTAAAAGACAATGTACACTCCTTTGAAGGCAGCAATGTTCACATTTTGGAGAGTAAAGACAGTTGGTTTGAACGAGGCTTAAAAAAGGGTTTTCTTGTTAAGGTAGAGAAACCATCCCTAAACAGAGGAGGGGGCCTTCAATACCACCTGTCTGCTACATACAATGCTGTTCTAACAACTTTACTTCAGCACTTTCACAAAACGTCACACCTCCTTTCATGCAACTCTCACAAGTACACCTGTCTCTTTGAGTTGCATGACACAATGGTAATTCTATCACAGTAACTACACAGCATTCACAATTCACACGAGTTTCAGTAGTCTCTGGACCAATGTGCACTAATGTTATTAGGAAGTGAAGAAGGATAAGTAGTGAAATGTCTTCAATTATTACTCAGCAAGTCCAGATGCTTTAGAATTATTTCTATAAGTTAATCTTAGATCCTCTGCATTTTAGCATTGTTCTGATCTACCATGGATGCAAGTGTTTCTGCTGTACCCTTCCACACAATAAAAACATAATTGATATAGAGATACAATTCAACCATATTACAATGTCAGTGGGGTTTCAATATATGTTCATGTTTAAACACATACCTAAATATATAAGCATACATAGAAACCATGTTCCCATGGCAATCACTTGTGGAAAACAGAATTATTTCTAATCAAGGCCAAATCAGCAGCAATTTATAGTATCCAACACGTATTGAAAGATATTAGAGTTCATTTAGCATCCAAGAGGCAAGTTTAAAGCACTAGAATGGATACAAAACTGAATGCATCCATTGGCGTACCAGAAGTGGCGCTGGTGCTAATTGTGCCTGTAATGGTGCACAGGCTTCTGTATGGTTATGTGTTGATCGATGTGCAATGAAACAACTTGCCTTTTATACACACCAAAGGCAGGTTATTATTAAATATTGAAAGCAATTCTTTGTTCTGAACAATGTCAACCAATATTTAAAAAAAAAAGATTATCAATAATAATTACTGTTTCTATTAAACAGGTCTAAATTCAGAATCAAAATATAGAAGATGTCCATTCGTTCAGTTATTTTACCAGTGATTTCAAATAATTAATTGTATCTGCAAACCAATTGGCCTGGAGAGGCTTTAATATGTACCACCTTCCTAATAAGGCCCTAATTAAGTCAAATATCATATGTATATGCATAATCTTTGATAGAATGCTGTATACAAAGCTTAACAAAGGCAACAGAATCATAACAAAAGCCCAATTACATTCCATTTGTTTAAATTCAGTCCCATAGAATTGCAATTATACGCGGCTGGGTATGCTACCCTTTTAAAAACACAGGAAAAAAATCAATCAAGTAAATTAAGTGCTTGGAAATCTTACAGCTGATGCCAAGGACACTCTGCGGGACTGATTATGTAATCACTTCTTTTCAGTTTAATATCATTTTTTTTTCGAGCACATGCAATTTAAAATAATTAACACAGCTACAATACTGTCAAAAACTCTCCAAATAAAATATCTTTAAACGTTAAAAAAAGACCATTTGAATGGACCTAGATGAGTACTCAGAATGGCATTTGAACACCACATAATACCTTCAGGTTGTTAAAGCAGGAACTCTGAAGGAGTATTAAAAAACAAATAAGAGCTTGTATACTATGGGTAGGGACTGGAGAACTAAGGGATATAAAAGTGTGCCGTTTAAAGCGCCAAACAAGTACTTTGCTTACTCATAGTATTCCACTCTCTGATATGGAGTGCGTAATATAGTTCTACACCGTACTGTTTTTTTTGCATATTTTAGACTTGCCTTTAACCTAAGTATTGGTCTTTGTTTATTTTCAATTTGATACAGTTATTGTAGTTTTTAACTTTATTTTAGAGAATATTCTTCCCCATCCTATGTTTTCCACCGTCTCACATACTCCACTCTAATATCTTGATTGCCCTTCATAATAACTACCTTGCACAAATTTCAGAAGGTATCCCTTCAACTTGTTTAGCTAAGGGACAAAGGATGACATCTCAGATTCCTTTCATCTTCCTTTTTTCATTCAGAGCATACCCTTTTCTCTTTTGTGCTTACCAACGCTAATTATTCTCTTCAGCCTTCTTTCCTGACACATTCTCATTTTCACTATATTATATAAAATACTCCCATTTTTAAGGTGACCTTGACTTTCTCTCTTTAGCTATTAGCCTAGATGCTGTTCAAATATAAATGTAAAGTGAATATATATATATATATATATATATATATATATATATATATATATATATATATATTCGGTATATATTCGGTATAGTTTCATTTTTGTGAGAGATGTTTTAAATGAATGACATAAGGTTTGTGAACTGCTTTGAGCTTTGAGAACTGCTGTTTTTCTGGACAATACCCATCACCCAAAATACAGCAAACCCAATTCTTTGTAGGTGTTATTGGAATATTTCACCCTTTGAAACATATATGCCTGTATGTTTACATTTTCTGAATAATTATGGCATATTCTGATCACTGTAGCCTTCCCTTTAATTACTGGAAATGACTGATCATGCTGTGTGTCATACTCCTGTTGATTACTATTTTCAATAACATAAGGTGATCTATAGACAATCTTAGTGGAAGTAAAACACCCACAATAAACTAATTAATCTGTAGCTTGATAGATAGATAGATAGATAGATAGATAGAGGTCCAATAAGCAATTAGATAAGACGGCACTCTGGATAAAATTAGGAGTGTTTCCCGAAACACGTAAGGCTATGCTGTTAATCCTATTGTTGCAATAAACCTCTTCTAATTTTATCCGGAGTGCCGCCTGATCTAATTGCTCATTGGAAGCGTGGGTCATTGGGACGCGTGGCTGAGCTCACAGAGCTTCATGGAGCTGACCGGAGGAACACAGAGTGGTGGGTGACCAGGTCCGGACTGAGAATAAAAATAGGTCCTGGCATTTCAGGTACACAGAGGCCCAATCAGCCCACATGTAGGCCCAGACAGCCCCTACCAGCCCACTAAATACTGACTTTCTATGGGTCCTTATAGCAGCCCCCATTTGCCAGAACCCACAGATTGCCAGTCCGGGCCTGAGTGAGTCTAGAGCTGTCATTCTCCATTTTGACTATATATATACTATCCTCCAAATGTGGCACTAGAGGTATCTTTTTTGAGGTCCGACCAATGCCTAAGAATGCTGTGAATGTGGGTATTTGTGGGTATTTATTGCACCTTCAGTATTGTAAACTTTTAAGGTATTGTCTGGTCAGATTTGACTTAACAGTACAGGTACTATAAAGAAGTTAGAGAAGAATGAGAAACTACAAGCAGAAGGTGAGAAGAGAAAGGCAACTGAAGAAAAAGACAAAATGAATAACAGAGAAATTGAGTACATAATTAGATTTAGTAAAATTATTTTTCAAAGAAGAAATTGATTAGAGAAAAAGTGAATACAGAATTAGATTTAGTAATATATTTTCTCATATACCTGTAGGTAAGTAAATACAGTATGCTAGGTCAGGCACAGTTTTTCCTTGTTTTAAATCACATTGCACATCAATTACCTCTTTCCCTGGGAAATTACCCCTTATTTTATTTTTTTACAGAAGCATTGCAAATCTTGTTCTATTCCCTATACAGCCACCATAACATGAACTACGTAAATTTTCCAACTCTCGTCTGATTTTTCTACAACGAGCAGACCACACACATGGCCCAAAACCACTTTTATGAGCTAGAGTCTTCTGTTTGTAAAAAAAAAATAAAATCTCATGGAACTACTTATTTCAAATAATTTTGTAAAATGTTCCCATGCTAACAGCCAACTCTACATTGAGGTCACTGACTATGCAAAATAACACAACATAATAGACGGGCAACTGCAATTTGAAAGAGGAATGTTGATTGGATACAACTGCTGGCTTGAAAAAAATATAAGACATACAACATATCTCATAGGCTTCCTTATAAACAAACAGCATCTTTTATTTGTTGTTAATAATATTTTCTAAGTACAGGTAACATTGTATTTAGAATAAAAGTAAGATGTATTCTGAACATACTGTATACCAATTCTGAGGAATTTCAAGCATCTCTGTATCCCTCAGGCACATAGCATTTCTGTCATAAATCAACAGTGAATATTGAATTGACCCTATATTATAAAAGGACCTCGGTTTCGTAACATGAGGTTAAGCAAGATCGTCATGGAAGGCTAAAATAATTAGAACACCCAAAGTAATCAATCTATCTATCTATCTATCTATCTATCGATCTTCATACCTCAAGTCTACTAAAGTAAACCCAACACAATGTACTGTTTTATTATTACAGAGAAAAGGATTCTGGATAATGGATCCCATACCTGCACACACACACACACACACACACGCATTGACTAGTCTACTGTCTAGTATTCTGTTTCTGTCAGTTTTTGATTTTGACACATTACATTGGATTCATCTGCTTTTGAGCTATGAATATTTTTGGGGAGCATAATTTAATTTGCCACAAAGCAGCAGACATATAATGTAGGTTACAGTATTGCTTTCTGCCATGTGATACTTTTTATAAGAATCTTACATTGGGACAGTACTATATATTCTGAGATAAGGGAGGCTGTGAATGCCTGTCTCTCCCTCTGTGTTTTTCTGTGCATGGAAGGAGAGGAGGCCCCACCCCTGTGCAGTGACAGGAAGGAAGGCCTGGAGAGGAAATGCAGGGAGAGAGAAGCAGTAGAGTAAGAGAAATGTGCTTTAAGATCCCAGAGTTGATGTAAAGTTAGTGGAAACCCCAGTGACAGAAACATGTGCTCTGTTTAGGATGCAGAAGGAAAGGGGGTCCTTTTCAGGGCACAAAAGAAACTGCCACATAAGTGGGGATTCCCGCCCAAGCAGCTCAGAGATGAACCCATCTGAAATATTATGTGAAGTTGTTCCTGGCTGGCAAGCTGTAGGTATCATTGTTATTTAAAGGTGCAGTGTCCTGTAAATAAACCTCAATCATTCCTATGTTTGTGTGATTCATACCTCCCAACTGTCCGGTTTTCTGAAGGGCAGTCCCGGTTTTGACAATTCAGCCCGCGAATCCCATGTTTCTTACTGAAATGTCCTGACTTTCTCTTTGATCTCCTGCCTGACTCCAGAAAAAGATACAACGTTTCTGAACTTAAAGGACATGTAAAGTCTAAAATAGAATAAGGCTAGCAATGCTGTATTTTGTATACTAAATATAAACATGAACTTACTGCACCACAAACCTAATCAAACAAATAATTTATGGTTTCAAAGTTGGCTACAGGGGGTCACCATCTTGTAACTTTGTTAAACATCTTTGCAAGACTATGACACTAAGTGCACATGCTCAGTGTGATCTGGGCTGCTTAGGGATCATCATAAACAAAGCTGCTTGAGTTCTGCATGGCTGGGAAGTAAGGCGGGGGCTCCCCCTGCTGTTCATAAGTATGATTGTTTCCCTGCTCAGCAGTTAGGGACCATCTGACAATTCCTATTCACAGCAGTAAATGAAGGGAGAATTTCACTGCATACAGTCAGGTTTCTTATAAAAACTGAACACATTTTTCAATTAATGTATATTGGAGATAGGGTTCTTTTTCATTAACGAAAGTAAAAATGGGATTTTATTTTTTTGCCTTTACATGCCTTTTAAGAGGCTTTTTGACAGAGCCCAAAACAGTCTACAGCTGCACTGCACTACAGATACATTTGTAACAATTTAAGATAAGCAGGTCTCTTGGGAGAATGGAGACTAGCAGCTTAAAAGGCAATTCTCTTATAAACTGTTATAACACATAGAACATTGCACTAAAACTCCCAGAAATCTGTTAAAATGTTCATAACCTGCCAAATGGACATGGTTATTAGAGGGATGTGGCCATAAAATGGGAGTGGCAAGTGGTTTTTGTCCCTCTTTTCATTTTTCAAATGTTGGGAGGTATGGTGTTTGCAGATCAAATAAGTTATCAGGGAGGGGTATTACAGTCAGTCTGTCCTGCCCCTGGGTGGAGGCATGCCAACTTACAGTGTACCTGCTCTCCCCGGTAGCACAGACACAGAACTTCTATAGCACCAATAAGAAGATTTCCTTCAGTAGCAGAATAGCCTACATCAGCTAAGTCATTATACATAAATAGTGTTGCTTATGTGTTTGATGCTAAAAGACATTTTTGGGCCCCATCAGTAGCAAGCAAGCAAGGGGCACATTTACTAAGGGTCAAATATCGAGGGTTAATTAACCCTCAATATTGGACCCTCGAAGTAAAATCCTTCGACTTCGAATATCGAAGTCGAAGGCTTTATCGCAAAATACTTCGATCTAACGATTGAAGGAAAAATCGTTCAAACGATTCGAAGTTTTTTTTTTTAAAGAGACAGTACTTTGACAGTACTTCGACTATCGAATTGTCGAATAGTCGAACGATTTTTGGTTTGAATCGTTTGAATCGAAGACGAAGTCGAAGCTCGTAGTAGCCTATTCGATGGTCGAAGTACCCAAAAAAAAGTCGAAATTCAAAGTTTTTTTACTTTGAATCCTTCACTTGAGCTTAGTAAATGTGCCCCCAAGTGTTGCAAAGGAGCATGGAGGAATTATAAGAACACTTCTGTAGAAAGGGTCATAATTGAGTCCCAGACACACTTGTTGAGACTACTGATTGCTGAAAGTGACAACTTCTAGATGAATCACGCAAACGCTTAAACCCAATTATGCTGGACTGGCAACAAGGTCGATTTCCTATGCATTCCAATATTCTGAGCTCAGGTGCTTCGCACTGTTCCTCCAAGTGATGCTGCATTGCTGATATTCATGCAGCCCCATGTGTAGCCACGTGGGATGTCTTCTGTTATATATTATAGAGAACGCATAGCAATCTGCAAATTACTTCTGCCAATATAGTGCAGGAGATTTTTTTCTGCAAAGTGAGGCAATGTACAGCATAATGCATTCCAATCCACAGAGCAAAATTGTTACAGGGAAAGCCCTAGGCTGTGCATCAATTTATCTGCATTAAATATTTCATATACCCCCAAATATTCTTTACAGGTGAATTGTTCCCTTTAAATACTTTTTAAATTAGTGTGAAAATTTACATATATATACAGTAGATATATATATTTCCTAGGGTCATATCATCTTGGACTTTAGCTTGTCTTGCCTACTCTCTTTTGGTTTTGCTGTACAACTGCATTTATAATGCTCCTTTTCCAGCTGGCAGATCAATGGTTTCCCTCTGACAAATTGAGCCCACCCCCACTTAATTTTTTTATCCAAATAATCAAAATGTATGCAAAGACAGCAGCCAACTATGTTACCATTTGAAAGGATTTATTTCTGGGCCTTGTGACATCTGGCAAAGCAATAGATTTAGTCCAGTTTAGAATTCAATGTGCCTTAACATCTGCAGTCTAGACTTCCTGACTCTGTGTAGGGTTCCGAACATCTTTTTCTTTTTCCTGTTACTCTCTTGTTCTCTCTCTTCCACCCTCTCTGTTTACTTAGGTGGTTTTGGCTCATCAACATGCCTCTTTACAGACACACTTTTTAAGATCACTTGGGAAGGCTGGAAAGTGTCCTGGGATGTAAGCCAACTTTGTAGTTCATCTTGAAAAAATACAATTAAAATAACAAGATTACAGTAACATATTCATTGCTTTCAGATCTCTCATCAGATTGTCATTATTTAGGTAAGTGATATTATCATTGACTAGGCATTTTCTTATTTAGTTAATAGCTAGTGATCTATTACTTTTTCTGCACATGGGAATTGTTTCATCGTAGTCTTATTTCATAATGGGAAATATTTAAAGAGTTATTTATTTCTCTTGTTTTAACCCTGTTTATATAACCTCATTGGATGAAGAATAGCTTTTGTATTTATTTAGATGCGGTGGCTGCATTTGTAAAATAAAGGAAACATTAAATCACAAATGCTGTTGTGAGTATCTGCAGTATGTTTTATTATTTTTTGCTTGTTTCTTAAAATGAGCATTGGAAAACAAAAATATATATGAGATTTATCTATTGCATTGTAGATTTGCCAAATGTATTTGTTATGGTAAAAACAAAAAATATGTGTGTGGTAATACAGTAGTTGAAAGACTGAGCAACAGTTCAACAAAGAGCTGTTATTTAAATTTAGACTGAATATCTAAGTTGGGTTGAATAGATCTGATACTGATGGGAAACAGCTTTACAAAGGATTATTTTTCAAATGCAATGAATACAGATTTAACAGAAGGGTACAAAAAGCAAAACAGGATCCATGGAATCACATTGAAATAGGGGAGAATAAATGTACCCACTCTTTTGCCTCCTTGGATAGGAAAGTAGGAAACGAAGAGTCATAGATTCCCCTGAGCGCGGGAAGGGTGGAAGAGCACCTGGCTTGGAGCAGGGAGCAGGCCTAGGTCAGTAGGGCCCACTAGGTTTTTTCTGGGTGTCCACTGGCCCAGTCCAACCCTGATTAGAAAAGACATGTTTGCTGGGATCCGTCCTAAATTTGAGGTCCATTATGTGTTTAAAATCCACAAATATTAAAGTGTAAAGGTAGCCATACACCTTAAGATCTGCTCTTTTAGGCCTTGTCCCAATGTGATAGGCTTCTGGCAGGGCCAATACAGGGGCGCATTAGATGCAGACTCAATCTAAAGGGACCGGATTGGCATCTTAAATTTGCCAAATCTGGCCACCTAATGTGAGAATAGCAATGGGCCACGGGGGATGACCCACCTCACTCCCCGCACTCCCCTTCTGAAGTCACCACGAAATTCTAAAATTTAAATGGCCCTCAACCAAACTTTCACTGCCCTGGGTGGCCCTACAGTTTAGTGTTGACTATAGCCTGTGACCTTGACTATGCTTCCTCTTCCTGATTTGGTACCACATTGTCTGTTTGATATTGACCCAGCCTTTTCCTTGTCTAAACTGTCTGCTCCCCCGTCCCTTCCTTACTAGTGATGAGTGTAAAAAAATGTTAACGCCCATTGACTTCAATGTGTTTCACAAATTTTTTGCGCAGTTTCATAATTTTTTTGGCGAAAGAAACGGGACAGATTTGCTCATCACTATTCCTTACACATTTGGTTCCCTTGCTTAACCAGAACTATCTCCTTAGTCCTCTCATGTTATGACCTGGTAGCATCCGAGTAGCGGAGGGCTCCTCCCAAAGCAAAAGGCTATTATAGGCAGAAAAATGAGCCGTGACCGGGACCTTGGAGTTAGTTCTGGGTTTGGGATACGGTATCTTACACCTTATTAGTCAACCAAAGCTCTCTCTGTAAATCATGGATTTCAATGATTAAATCATATATCCTAGTTAAGTCTCAGCTTCGCATTCTATAAATCAATAAAGAGTTAGAGTGCTCTTACCCATACAGGTAAAAGGCAACCTGTGACGGTAGATGCTTGCTTTGAGTCTCCTCCGAGCCTTGGTAAAAACGTCCGTGCAGGATGTTTGAGAAAAAGATTCTGATTCCCAATGTAAGACATGTGCAAAACATGGGCATAATTAAGTATTACCTGAAAACGTCCCACTCTTTAAACTAACCCCATAGGGATTACAGGTACCAGACCCTCTCTATAACTAACCCTAATGCTAAGTAAACATGCCACTGGTTTAGCAGTTAAAATGGACAATGACTTCAGTCCTTATTCATAAGAAAATCCATGGTTTGTTAGTTAATGAGCCCCAGTTGGCAAAAGGACCGCAGAATGAAAATCAGTAAACTTTGACCCATAAACCCATTTTGACCCATAAACAAATATGATTTTCAGGGAAAAGGATAGAACGTTTTACATAGTATAAATAGTGCAGTAATTTGCATTTGCCCTGTATTTTTATTTACCTTTGTACCTTTAAAGTCAAGTAAAAATATTTTATGTGCATTTAAATTAACATAGTACCTTTAAGAAACAAATTAGAAGTGTGCTTTTCCACCTTACTTGCTTAACACTATATTACAAAGATGACCTATTCGACAAGAAAGCATATATATGGCAACGTATTCTATTCAATATAATTACACCAAAAAATAAAATAGCCAGACAAGATGAAAGGAAGATAGGGTAAAATTACTCCCTTTATCTCTTTCATAGGGAACATGTGCTCTGTTGTGCAGATAGAAGCTGCTGATATATTTGGACTCAATGCCACTGCAACAGCCATTCTGTTCCTGAGTTAAAAGAAAAATGCAATAAGGCAGATTAACTATATTGCATGAAAAAAAAGGCTAACCACAGGATGATAGAAATATCCAAAATGTGCTTGCCTCAGTAAAAAACACATCAGTCCTGTGATGGAGCTGTGTCTACAGCCTATTAAAAAAATACAAATGCCCAAAACAAATAGTTAATTTACCATTAAAATATTCAGAGAGCTGATGCCATTTTCATGACTCCTTGGAGTGAGGTCACTTTATTTCCTATTTACAAATTATATACAAATGTTCAAATCCAACACCTTAAAGCTGAAGAAGCAGCATCATTTCAGTCCAGCCAGGCAATAATAAATCTGCTCTGCGGCAGAACAACAAGAGTGTATGCAAATAAATCAAATTGTATTAAAATGAATTATCTTCCTATTGAGGGAAAGCCAAATTGAAATTTAAAGTTAAAAATACTCTCTGATGCATTGGGGGTTCCTTCCTCTACCTACATTCTTGACCGTGGGGTATCTTAATTGCTGAGGACCTCCTCACTAGTATCCATTAACTGTAATTGGGGCTGCAGTAATTAAATAACATTAACGATAATAGCAGACAGGACATTTTGTCATCTTTGCTTAATCTCCTTTAGAACGAAAATATCTGAAGTTACATTCCTACTGGGATGTAAATCACTGGTGGTTAAACATAAACATAACATAGAAATCTTGTAGTCACCCCAAAATTGCCTTGCAAGGCAAGTGAAGGAATTTTGTCAGGTTTCAGCTGTTTTCATAGAAAAATATGTCATGAAATGACAAAGAAAATATAATGTATAAACATATCGATTTATGGGAGAATACCGTGTTTTTTGTGGAGGTTAAATATTCTTTAAACCAAGAGAGATGCAGTAAACTCCTGTTGAGCATCATAAGTAATATTAAGAAATATCTGTGGGTAAAAAGTACAAGAAATCTCATTCACAGTATCTGACATGCAAAGTTGGGCAGTTCTGCAATACATCAAAAGGACTCTGCTCTTCACTTCCACTACATTTACTGTATTTATCACCTGATCTTTGGAGTTTTGTTTTCTCTTGTATATTACAATTCATATATACAGGTATGGGATACGTTATCCGGAAACCCATTATCCAGAAAGCTCTGAATTACGGAATGATGAAAGTTATGATCATAAAGTTGATAAGCCACCATACCACGTCAAGGTAAACCCCACACGGTGGTCCCTAACTTGTTACCTCTGGTCGTCGTATAAAGGATCTAGTGGCTCTTTGCATAGTAGCATTAATTCAAGTAAAAGTCTGCTGAACCTTGGTTTCAGTCTGAAGGCTAAATTCTCCCCCGCCGCTGACTTGTAAAAATAGTGAAGGCTGAATAAAATTATATGTATAGGTGCACCCTTGGGTATAAGTAGGTAAGAATATAGGTGTGAGTTAAAGTAAATAAAGATTTAATTAATCCTTATTGGAAGCAAAACCAACCTATTGGGTTTATTTAATATTTACATGATTTCCTAGTAGACTTAAAGTATGAAGATCCAAATTGCTGAAAGATACGTTATCCAGAAAGCCCCAGGTACCAAGCATTCTGGATAACAGGTCCTATACCTATATATGAAAAAACATGTATTGAATAATGGATGTAACATGAACATGTACTGTATGCAATATGCCTACCGAAAACATTCTTTGTCTCATTTATTATTTTGCACTGCACAAAAATGTCTTTCATAAATTCTTGGTAACAAAAAAACATTTTAAAACTATGTTGTGTTTTAATTAAAGATTCACAAACTTCATGAAAAATGTGTGAAAACCATGGAGCATTTATATTGAGATGTATAGTTCAACAAATATCCATGCTATATGGACAACCTAAAACATATTGGCCCTTTGATCCAAAATCTAATAAAGACCTGGCTCAGATAAACAAGGCACCATATCGAAGAAAATATAAATATTAAATAATATGTCAAAAACTGGAGAAAGGAATGAAATGTAAGGGTTCATTTATGTTGTAGACCCTGGGCAGTATCAAGCATCTTGTAGATGCTCAAGTAGAGAGCAATTCTACCATAGTGTTCTCAAGTAGCATCCATCACCAAGCGAAAGTATCTGTAGTAGTAGTAGTTTTTTGACTGTTAATCTATGCGTCCACCTTAAACACATTGCTGCCATTTATGGACTAGTAATAGGTTTTAACTAATCCTGCCATCTTATTTTATGTGGTTTGCTTGGCCTCCTAGTTGCTAAAATAAAAAGCTCAGTTTTTCCACTCTGATCATACTGTAGGTCAGAGTTCAAAGATATAGGCATACATTTTAGGATTGTTGGTGTTATAGTGGATTCCTCTTCTTGCCCATATCAATGTGGCATTTGGGTTGCTGCTTCTGCTTTCCGGTATCTCTGGGCATATACACTGTTTGGTACACCCAGTGCATTTTGTGTGAGAAAAAAACTCCTTTTGATTCCATGCAATCTGCAAAGCTTCTACAAAATTCATCATTTCCTATGTTTCCATGCAGTTTAGCAAATTTCTCATCAAAGGAAAACAGGGCAGTTTTGTTCATCACTAGAAAACAGAAAGGTGAAACCAATTTACTTTTTAAATGAAGATTTTGGAAGAAGAGTAACATAAAATAATAGGAAATTAAACCTAATTTTTTTGTGGTTTGCTATTTGAAAACAAAAAGTTTTGTGAAGGTGAATTGCCCCATCTATTCACAGTCCATAACTCGTGGGACCCTTCTGAGTCATGAATTATGTAATGTGAACTTTACATGAAACTTTTTTGTGTTACTTTGATTTGCAGCATTTTATCCTAATATAGTAATGAACAGCTTAATGCTCATCATTCCATCCACATAAATGTGCACAAGAGATTTCTTGAAAAAATGTAAAATGTCAAATGCAATGTTAATCTTGCCAGAAGGATTTCCTAGTATCAGGTAATAAACAAAAGATTTTCTGTTTTCTAAAGGTTTTGGTGATGAGCATAAGGATTTACAGTAAGTTGCAGGATATTCATGTCTCTTGTGTATTTTACTCCCATATGTAATAAAAGCCACTAAGTTTGCCCAGTAGCAGTAACCCATACAAACAAATAAGATGTTTGCTTTTATAAAGGGAACCAGTAAATTCTACCTGCTGATTGGTTGCTTTGAGTTACTGCTCCTGGGCAAACTTAGTGACATTTACTACATAACCCCCATAGGGTTATAATTTACAGCTTGGTGCATTCTAAAATGTCTATCCTACAGATATTCTGTAGATAATAAGGATATCTAAGGATGTGACCATATAAAGGTATGTAGAGGGCCTTACTTACTTTCCAGGGAACTACACCGACTCACTGGTTCAGGTATGTGGATTATACTTGGGTTAAAATCAGATCCAATGAAGTTGCGGCCTTTACAAAACACGTTAACTCAGTGGACAATAACATCAAGTGCACAAGGGAAGATGTTCATGAGAACAAACTTGCTTTTTTGGACTGTTTGATATGTATCCAAGAGGGGGGGTAACTTGAAGACGGAAGTATACAGGAAACCCACTCATACGGATCAATATCTGTTGTTTTATTCCCACCATCCACTGGAACACAAACTGGGTGTCATTCGAACCCTGCACCACCGGGCGGAATGTGTGGCAACTGATACAGAGTCCAAAGACAAAGAGCAAAAACATCTCAGAGGAGCTTTGAAAGCATGTGGCTATCCAGAATGGGCCTTTGTCAAAACAGCAGCAACCAAGCCCAACAGGAACACCAATAGAAATAACTGCCCGGAGACAAATAGTAGTCGAAACATAGTCATCCCATATGTAGCTGGAGTGTCAGAGAAACTCAGGAGGATTTTCAACAAACACCATGTCCCTGTGTTTTTCAAACCTAGCAACACACTGAGACAAAAACTGGTACACCCAAAGGATCCAACCCCTAAAGAAAAACACAGCAATGTGGTATAAAGAGTCCAGGGTAGCGAGGAGTGCACAGATCTATACATTGGGGAGACAAAACAACTGCTCTCCAAGCGAATGGCTCAGCACAGGAGGGAGAACTCTACAGGGCAAAACTCAGCTGTCTTTCTACACTTAAGGGACAAGGGACACTCCTTTGAAGATAGCAAGGTCCAAATCTTGAATAAAGAAGACTGCTGGTTTGAACGAGGCGTGAAAGAGGCGATTCATGTCAAGGTGGAGAGACCATCTCTGAACAGAGGAGGGGGCCTTCGACACCACCTGTCTGCTACATACAATGCTGTTCTAACATCTGTACCCCGGCGGATTCAGAACACTTCACACATCCATTCATGCAACTCTCACAAGTAAATAGTATCTAGGAGTTGCATGACACATTGGATAATCCTATCACAACTACACAGAATCTACACCTCTGTGAATTTCTTCAGATGTCACCTCTTTGAAGAGTTACAATGTGCCATTGTAAATGGATTAGTGGAAGAGTTTATATGCCGAAAACTTCCCACACCAGTCAGTTGAACTGAAGAAGCTGCTCGGATGAGCAGTGAAACGGCTTCATTGTTTACTCAGCAAATCCAGTTGTTTTTAGATTGACCTATACTAGATATACCCTGACCTGGATGAATGAAAATCTTCATAGTCATACCTTTATATGGTATGTACTCTACATACCTTTGTAGAGTAAGGGACTTCTGAGTATTACTTATTTATTATAAAAGACAATATACAGTACATCCTATTGTAAAAGGATATTGAAAGTCACTGATCAGATTGATGAACACATAAAGACAAAATACTGTGAATATTATAATATAACAATAAATTAATAAATTATAAGAAATAACAATTAATAGATCACTGAAGACCTCTGTGACCACATAAAGCTCTTCGGTTAGATGGTGGCGATCATGGCTGCAACACTGTGACATCAGTGTGCTGTGTTGTGCAATGTCATCATGCTTGGCACAAAAGTGAAAGATAACAGGACACCAGAGACCTGGGTTCAAAGCCCGAATATAGGTTTTTCTCAGAAGAGTTTTTGGGTGCTCTAAATGGTTATTTTGGCTTGCTTCTTCAGTTCTTAACTGCCTGCATGGATTTTGACTCTACTAATCTCTGCCTGCCCACCACTAAGAACTCTCTTTAACCCTTCAGATATAACATATTAGACTTTCTGTATACAGCTCCCTCCTTGTTCATGACTTCAATCTATTAGAGCCATTAGGACCTGGCAGTATCTAGAACAAAAATAAGTGCTCACACCAAAAATACATTTAGTGCCTTAAAGCTGACCATAGACGCAACTATCCAATCATACGAATGGTGGATTCGTACGATTTTCGGACCTTGTGTGGAGAGTCCCGACATTTTTCGTCCGGCGGAGATCGGTCGTTTTGACGATCGGACAGGTTAGAAAATTTCTGTCACCTGACGATAATATCTCTGCGTGTATTGCCGATCGTACGATTTTCAGTGGAAGACTGTCACCAGCTTTGTCGGACATAACTATCGTATGATTGCTGTCAGGGGCAGAACATTGGCTGATCTATTCTTTTACTACTTTATTTGATCTGAATGGTAAGACTTTGATCTGAATGGTTAGTGGCAGGTCGGGAGATGGGAAAGTCCGATCGTACGTTGATTCGTACGATCGGATCTTTGCGTCTATGGCCAACTTTAGGCTAGACGTCCAGCATTATAAATAATAAACTCTGCCCACTGATCAAATAACACCAAATTAAGGTATTAATAATGACATCCCAGATTACAAAGTACAATACAATAATAACTACATACAGCCTATAATGGAACAATTTGCTAGCCGAAAGGGAATGTGTTTGGGTAAATGCGAATCGACATAATGTTTTGGCACATGCCTTTATCAAGATAAGTCCATTATCCATTGGAGTGAGTAAGAAATCCTCTGAATAACTTTGGTGGTACCTGATTACTCAAAGGAGCTCTTAGCACAAAGTTGATTCAGAAACTAGTTTGATTACTCTTTTGAAGTAAGGAAGAAATTTCCCCCTGTGAGGCAAAATGGAAAAATGTATCCAGGGATGGCTTTGGTATGAATATAATATATAGTACATACATGTAGCATACTTATAATTGGATTCCTGACTCGGTATTAATAATACCCTCCCCCCCCAGACCATGAAGTCATTTTGTAAGTAAATGATTTAAATTTATTATATAATCCTCCTAACCAATGGTTTTCCATTCTTCCTGACAAGATAACAGCATTTCAGCCTTCACTTTTTATTATGAACTGCTCTTTCTGACAAGCATTCCATGCTTATCCATTATTCTCCATACACAAGAAGATTGAAAGGATGAACACTGAAATATTCCAAACCATTTATAGAACAAGGAAGATTTCACTGAATTGTGTTCTTGACATGAAAAATATTTAAAAAATCGGATGTGTTTATATGAAGCCCTGGAAAACAACAGGCAAATCATTTGCAGAGATTCATGATCAAGGCCATGCAGTTGCCTATTCAGGTCTGATTCTTTGGGACAGCTTTACTAATGGCCAAAGTGGCCAGAAATACCATCCACAGGGACATCAGGCATAGAGAACAATTCGCTAGTGAAAGTGTTTATTGCTAACGAAATTGTGCACCCTATCGAACGATCAACACACCACAAATTGACACTTGAATTTTACGTAACGTTACCTCTTTTGCCAGAGTTTCCTTCTCCAGCTTAGAACTGGGGAACTGATCAGATGAAGCCACATCCTCCTTAATCTTATGTCAGTGACATCATATCCTGTATGTCGGAAGAGTCATAAAAAGCTGGCATTTTTTCATATTTTAAAGTGGAGTTGTCTTTAAAAATTGTAACTATTAAAACTATTTGTTTGAACATATTTTTTAACCATTTGAGGGACATGCCACATTTGTTTTAGGATGGGCTCATGTCTAGGGCATTAGAGGATATATTTTGTCTTTATTTTGCTTCCTTGGACATTTTTAATAATAAGTGGCCACTTCAAGAATTTGCAGCAACATCTCTAATAAAGACATATACAGTATATGGCCTATAACTATATATATGACTGTACCCACCTCATTCAAATTGACCTAAGTGTAAGTGTACTAACGAAGTTTCTTTAGGCAGTTAGCGGAAGTTCGCTAAGTGTGGCAAAGCCTTTGCAGACGAAAATATGTATAGGCATTGGGTGGCTTCTCTGGGGTACAGGCGGTGGTACAAGGCTCGATAGATGGCTTTCTCCTTTTTAAGTTGTTTCAAACAATCTATACATTTTTACACTTGTTGGTCTCTCCTTAAAGGAGAAACAAACCTTTGCAACTAAATGTTCATGGGCGCCATCTTCAGCCGCTTCGGTAATCTTCAGGTCTTCTTCAGGTGCTTCGGCAATTTCCGTGACTTTCGGCGCATGCGCAATTGTCACGATACATTTGGACAGAGAAGACCGCGCCATAATGAGAAGGCATGCGCCATAATGAGAGACAACGGAGATACTTCCCAAGGCAGTGGGGGTGTGGAATGCTAGCAATGCAGTGACGTCACTGTACTTCTACGGAGAGCTTTGGAAGACTGGATCGTTCAAAGAGAAGGGAAGCGATGTAAGGGGAAACAGTGTGTATGTTAAAATAAAAACAGACTAAATTTTAACCTTTCCTTGTCCTTTAAGCCATCTGGTAACTAGGGTCCAAATTATCCTAGCAACCATGCATTGATTTGAATAAGAGACTGGAATGTGAATAGGAGATTGTCTGAATAGAATGATCAGTAATAAAAAGTAACAATAACAATACATATGTAGCTTTATAGAGCATTTGTTATTTTAGAAGGGAGTCAGCGACACCCATTTGAAAGCTGCAAAGAGTCAGACGAAAAAGGGAAATAACTATAAAACTATAAAAAAATAAATAATGAAAACCAATTGAAAAGTTGCTTAGAATTGGCCGTTACCTCTTTACCTTTGACTTGCATGACACATTAGTAATCCAATCTTAGTAACTACACAGCATTCACAACCTACTGTATATGAGTTTCAGTTGTTACCTCTCTGGATAGTTACACTGCACCACTGTGATTGGATTATTGGAGTTCGTATGCCAAGCATTTCCCGTACCAGCCAGTTGAAGAAGCTGCTCGGATGAGAAGTGAAATGTCTTCACTTGCTTTAAATTTACATCTACTAGATTTACAGAATTGCATTCCAAGGAGTCCTTTTTTATTGAGGCGCAAGAGTCCTTAGTGAAGCACCTGTGCCACACATCTACATATCGAACTCGAGAAATGTCACCCCACTATCCTCATGCTCTCGCCAGTACCTCCGCGGATACTGAATCACCCTACAAAACTTCCAATGATCCAAAACGTGAGATTTTGTAACACACGGAGCACCAAGGAACTGGCGATAAAATGTCACTTTTAATAATTCATTTTAAAACGATCCAGCATTATTAATATAGCAAAGGGATCTGCAATTATCTAAGAAAAGGCAAAAAAAAAAAGTTTTGAAAGGCAAAAAGTTATTACAAATAGCATTTTATACGTATGAACAAAATTTACTAAGAAAGGTATTTCCAGCATTAAGTCAAAGGGTCTTTTGCACAACAAATACAGTATTACGTGCATCTCCATGTCCAACCCCAGAAATTTCACCCCACTGCCGCCACACCCTGGCCAGCACCTCTACATTTATTTGTATTGTTATTGCTACTTTTTATTATCCATCCTTCTATTTAGGCCTTCTGCTATTCATATTCCAATCTCTCATTCCAATCAATGTATGGTTGCTAGTGTAATTTGGACCCTAGCAACAAGATTGCCAAAATTGCAAACAGGACAGTTGCTGAATAAAAAGCTCAATAACTTTTAAAACAAATTGCAAATTGTCTGAGAATATCACTCCCTATATCATACTAAAAGTTAACTCAAATTTGAACTACCCCTTTAATCACACAAAAATACATTCACAAGTAACCTGTACCCCTTGCCTGTCCCATGAAAACTCCAAATAAATAAAGATTGGTAAATATATATATATTGCCACTATAATTTGAAAACTATAGGGACAGGAGAAGAAAAGTCTCCAAAGAACACAACAGTTTATAGAATATTTTAGAAGCATTTCCCAACCTTGTAAAACGGTTTCCTTGGCAGCTAGTTTATGCTAAGTCAGTATTTTAACCTTGTAGTGTTTTTATAGACTCTTTCTTAGATTTTAACTCGAACCATTCTTGCTCTGCATCCACTGACATGTTGAATATCTTTGGAACAGACTCGGTGATAATTTTCTCTTTTAAACAATAGGCTTTGCCAATATAAAGGCTTTTAATCTTACTGAATGGATGTGATAGGACAGCAGTAGAACTGGCTGAACGTCAAACCAGTTAATGGTTTCCTTGGCCAGGCATTCAGCCAGCCATTCTGGCCACACAGCAGGGGTTTGGGGCCCCATATTCAACTCATATTTTTTACTGTCATTATTAGTATGGCGAGTATCTGTTAAATTTATATATATCATACTGTTTGCTTGGTGTATAACTACCATATATCTACTTCATATTTGCTTCTGGATGAATTATTTATTTATATAGGACTTTTGCTGAGCTCCAGAATGGAGCATCTGATGCCCATGCCAATGCACTGGCTACACAATTAGATAGTGTGGAGGGAAGGGGAATGTGAGGAGTGCAATGACATCTACTAAGTGCAGAATGGAAAGTGAAAGTATTTGCCTGTTCCGTCTCTATGCCTAAGGCATAGAGCAGGGGCAGGCAATATATAGTTACATAGTTACATAGTTAAATCGGTTTGAAAAAAGACAAAGTCCATCAAGTTCAACCCCTCCAAATGAAAACCCAGCATCCATACAAACACCCTTCCCTACTCTCAGATAAATTATACATACCCATATCTATACTAACTATAGAATTTAGTATCACAATAGCCTTTTATATAATGTCTTTCCAAGAAATCATCCAACCCAAAGGTTAAAGGCATTAACAGAATCAGCCATCACAACATCACCCGGCAGTGTATTCCACAACCTCACTGTCCTCACTGTAAAGAACCCCCTATGTTGCTTCAAATGAAAGTTCTTTTCTTCGAGTCTGAAGGCGTGGCCTCTGGTACAGTGATCCTCTTTATGGGTAAAAACAGTCTACCCTCCTAATTTAAGTTTTCCACCCCTCTAACCAGTTTAGTTGCACTTTTGTGCACTCTCTCCAGCTCATTTATATCCCTCTTAAGGACTGGAGTCCAAAACTGCACTGCATACTCCAGATGAGGCCTCACCAGGGACCTATAAAGAGGCATAATCATGTTTTCATCCCTTGAGTTAATGCCCTTTTTTATGCAAGACAGAACTTTATTTGCTTTAGTAGCCACAGAATGACTGCCCAGAATTAGACAACTTGTTATCTACAAAAACCCCAAGATCCTTCTCATTTAAGGAAACTCCCAACACACTGCCATTTAGTGTATAACTTGCATTTATATTATTTTTGCCAAAGTGCATAACCTTGCATTTATCAACATTGAACCTCATTTTCCAGTTTGCTGCCCAGTTTTCCAACTTAGACAAATCACTCTGCAAAGTGGCAGCATCCTGCATGGAACCTATAGTTCTGCACAATTTAGTATCATCTGCAAAAATAGAAACAGTACTTTCAATGCCAACCTCCAGGTCATTAATAAACAACTTGAAAAGCAAGGGACCTAGTACAGAGCCCTGCGGTACTCCACTAACAACACTGGTCCAATTAGAAAATGTTCCATTTACCACCACTCTTTGTAGTCTATCTTTTAGCCAGTTCTCTATCCAGGTACAAATACTAGGTTCCAGGCCAACATTCCTTAATTTAACCAGTAACCTTTTGTGTGGCACTGTATCAAATGCTTTAGCAAAGTCTAAGTAAATCACAGCCACTGACATCCCAGAATCAAGGTCCCTACTTACCTTCTCATTTAAAGAAATTAAGTTAGTCTGGCAAGATCTATTACGCATAAAACCATGCTGGCACAAACACATAGTAGATAGATATTTTTCCTTAACCCAGTATCATTAATTAACCTTTCAAAAAGCTTTCCTACCACTTACATCAGACTAACTGGCCTATAGTTTTGAGGGTAAGTACAGGATCCCTTATTGAATAGAGGCACCACATTAGTAATTCGCCAGTCTCTCGGCACTATGCCAGACCTCAATGAATTATATTAGAGGGAAATTGTGGAAGCACTCAAGGCTAAATCAAAATATATTTAAATATAATGGAAGTGCTACTTACAATGCACTTCCCTGGGCCCCTGTCTCATAAGTAATTCAGTATAAATGCAAGTGCATGTTTACAAAACAGGGGTTTTTAGTTACCAAAGTTATGATCATAAAATTGAAAAGCCACCATACCACGTCAAGGTAAACCCCATATGGCGGTCCCTAACTTACTTATTAAAAATAAATGTTTCTCTGCATAATAGCATTACCTGTGTTCAGTGTATGTTGAGCATTGGTTTCAATTTGAAGGCTGAATCCTCCCCCGCCAGTAAAGGCTTTTAAGAGAGAGTGATTGCCCAAACCAACGCCCACATTTAAAAGCATAGGACCACCATTAGTTTTAAGGGGTGGGTATGGGGTGCTATTGAAAAACCACATGAAGCTAGGCCACAGCTTCAGGCCAATATACTATATTAGAGGGAAATTGTGGAAGCACTCAAGGCTAAATCAAAATATATTTAAATATAATGGAAGTGCTACTTACAATGCACTTCCCTGGGCCCCCCCCAATTTTGTACAGACCTCAATGAATCCTGAAAAATAAAGTAAATAGTTTTTGCAATCACAAAGCTAAGCTCGCTAAGTACCCTGGGATGAATAACATCGGACCTTTATTTATCGTAACATTTTGCGACCATGCATCATTAGTTGTATTACTAGAATTGGGAGTATCAAGAGGGAAACTGGTTCCTCATTTGTGTAGACAGACGAAAAATATGTGTTCAGAATCTGCACTTTTTTTTTTTTTCATCAACCAGCTGACCCCCTTCTGATATTAAAGGTCCCACACCTTCCTGCTTCATTTTTTTTTACTATCAACATATTTAAAAACTAATTTTGGATTCTTTTTACTGCTTGCTGCAATATCCTTTTCCATATCAATTTTAGCTTGCCTTATAGCTTTTTTGCATGATTTATTGGCCTCCTTATAAATGATTCGGCTGCCCCCAATATGATTGACAGCTGGGAGTTTTGAATGAGTATATAACAGGTAGAGATGTTTTAATAAAAAATAGAATTTGAGTTTCATGTTTAATTTTAAGAGGGCTTTTATTATACAGCTTTTTATGTTTGGGTGATAGGTCCCCTTTTAATTGTACATTGTTATAGGCATACATTTCAAGGGTCCTATTGCAATTACATATAACCTGTATAAATAACAATACATCACGTAAAAAAACCATGTAAAAGCCCATAAAACATCCTTGTCCTTGTGTATCGCATCCAAATAAATTACTAATATCATTAATATGGTATAAGTAATACTATGCTGTCCTGACCTCCTGACTTCTTGTTATAGGATTCTAAATACAATTAGCCCTGTGAGAGAGACAAGAGGCAATGGCTGATCATTTAAGGCTAAAACTGAAGTGTGTATGGCTAGTGATACAATTCATTGGGAAGAAGCATTTGAAATGAATACTTAAGGCTTTAACAACAAAAATCCTTTGATTAGCATCTGTCTTGTGTTCATTAGGCACACAAGGTTTTGATGCAGTTGCAGTCTCCAGATATACAGAATAAATAGCAATATATAGCAAAATAAAGATATTATCCCTGGAGAGCAGAATAACTAGCCATGCACAGCCACATACTTTCCTTGATCATTTGACCACAATCCCCCGTGCTCAGAAAAAATAATTTTTTCAGTGATGGTCGACTTTGTCCCGTTACACTTCGCCAAAATTTTAGCAAATTTACAGCGAAATTCGCAAAACACGAATTTTGATGCTGGCGTTAAAGTTAATGGCCATCCGAATAATGTTGACGCTTGACAGTTTTGACGTGAGCGACTCTTCCATCGCGAGTCTGAATTTTCTCAGCAGTTTCATGAATTTATTCGTCGGCATCGAAACTGGGAAATTCGCACCTGGCGAGTTTATTCGCCCATCACTAAAGTACATTTTTTTGATTATAAAACCTAGAACTGAAGAGACGCTAAAAGTTTCCAGTGTAAACTGCTGTGGTAACCCAATGTATCAGATACAGAAATATGTCTTAGTTTTAATAATACCTTTGCATCTAATAAATGAATCTTGTACCAGATCAGCGCCGTTAGATGCACGTTTTACTCTAGTTAAAATTAGGCCTACAAAATGGCAGCTCTGTACCCTCTATTGTGATGCATTACATTATGTAATGCATCACAATTATACTGTACATATTTTGCTGTATTAGAGGAGAAGTTAAATAATAGACACAGAACAGATGTTTTATATATACATAGTTACATAGATGAGCATGAAGTATCACTCTGTCATTGTTAGGTCTCACTGGGACAGAAAAAATGCTGGGATGTTTTTTCTTTACAATAAAAAAATGTAACTGGGTCACCGCAAAGGTAAAATATTCTGCCATATGTGGAAGAACTCTGATCTATTGGGTAACAGTGACAGTTTACATTTGTAGGACACATGCATACAGAAAAATATTGCTAAAACGGTTTTTACATAAATATCCCTTTGTAAAATTAAATATTTATTCAGAAGCTTCTATGATTTAACGATTTTTCAATGCAAAATGAGAGTCTTTTTTTCCTCTTCAATTCCTGTTCTGTGCTAGTGGACATTAATCCCTAAACCTGCAGTTAAGCAATGTCCACATTTATCCCAAATTGTCAGAAAATGTTTAAAAATCCATGAATATTGTTCTTAAAGCCCTTTCCAAGACAGAATTGGAAAATAGGCCTAGAAATGGGTTAATAATAACAGCTTGGCTTCCCACAATAGCTGGACTTGAATAAGAGAATAAGAGCTCTCCCTCCGGTATACATTTCACATAGTGACCATCAGAACAAACAAATACGCATCCCATTGAATATTTATGAAGATTTGCTACTGTCATTTTTACAGAAGCACAACAGCATGCAGAATCCGCTAAAGGATTTACCAAACTACATTCACCGCAGTGACAATGTGTTGCCATTCTCGACTTCTGGGGGAATTCGGTAAGACGCTGCTAGTGATTACATTTAATAATGAAGCGACTTTCTCCAGAGGGCTGTGCAATATTCTTCTAATAAAATAATATTTAATACAGAACAGAATGTAGGGGCACCCCTGGACAAAAAAAGAACTAAATGTCGAATAATTTATTAGACACTATAATGTCAAATTGTGTGTTTTTTTTCCCTGATAAGTGAATAGTCTTACAATAAAGTACAATAGCTGACAGTAGCTAAGGATTATGAAAGGCATATCAAACAATGCATTACCATTACTGCCTATAAATAAGCATACCTATGTCATTCTGAAAACTCATTAAATCACAAATGACCCCCTGACTTTGTCTCACTGATAATTGTACCAGTACAAGGCGCTTTCATCCTTTGGGACTGCACTGACAATAAGCAGACAAGCTAAATGAACAAAAGACAATCTGTGACAGATGTGACTCTCACTGGAAACCATGTAGTGTTTTTTTTTTTTTAATCATAAGGCGCAATGTCACTTACTGACTTCAAGGGGGTACTTCTGGTTATTGTCAAGCTCAGAAATAATGTGAAGCTAGTTATTTGTAGGTAGCATTGTGAGAGCATTTCTGAATAAAGATTGTTTAAATAATTCATTCATATAGTGTATATGTTTACATCCTTTAGACTTAATACTAAATGATGAATTGTTCTTTATTATTTTTGTACAGAGGAGATGGTGCAAAATATTACACAGCCAATAATTCCTTCAAAGGATGAAAGTATATCGCAAGAATGCTGACTATTCAAAACAATGATTTAAATTATCCACAGACCTCCAGTTTATATACTAACCCACTTCTGTTTCCAAATCTAGGATGCTCTTCTTTTACAATCAAAAAATGAATATTTTAAATGGTTAACTGATTGTAAATGAAAGTCCTTGTGAACTGGTGTTCGATCCCATCCCTGATATGCATTTTCAACATTCAGCAAACATTTTTATGGAATACTGCATCAAATCGATCTACTACATTTGGGCCAGGATGTTCACTATGAGACTAGTAGCAGAGGGTCACTGGGCTTTGTGTCTACTTGAGGTGGGTGTGGAGAAACTAATCACTCACAGGCAACACTGCTCAATGTCCAATGTCAATGCTATCAGCAGGAGTCCTGTCTGGGTCCATTCTTGCAGCCCATAGAGATGCCTACCCTGGTAATGGTGGAAGATGTCATCCAGGATGTCATCCAGGGTCTATAGCAAGCCCTACCTAGGAAATTAAGTTTCCCCAGGGCACAATTGTACTGTCCAATGCTCCATGGCCATGATAATTGCCCCTCCCATCAAGACAAGAGAGAGACAGTGGTGCCACCCATTAAGATGTCTAGACAAGAGGTTGATGGGGGCAAACAGCCAGAGGGATCCTCAGAGTAGTGAAAATTCCAACAATACGAGGACCCCAGTATTCATTGGGGAAAGTGCTTGCCCTAATGTCTATTTGCCAAAAGTAATAGACCCATGTGTGTGCACTGGAATGGCTGGTCAACCGTATAGGCTAGAAGGGGTTTGCTGATGGGATACACACTCCTCCACACACAGTAAAGTAGAAAAGTTAATGAGAAAGTTGCTGTAAGTAAAATATTCCTTCAGCTGCAAAGATTAGGTGGACCTCCAGCTTATATAATGCCCAAAGAGTTCATAGTTGTTATGCTGACAAGGGTAAAGCAGCCTTCACAATTTGATCAGTGATGTCCAACTTCTGTGGTACCGAGGGCTGGAATTTTTCTTGCAAATAATGGAAGCCAGCGTTAACCAGGCCCTGTTTTTAAACCACGCCCACTTTAAACCACACCCATGTTACTAACTTACTTTAAGACCATGCCCATATTAATGGTGGTAGCACATCAAAAAACCAAATGGTTGGTGCTCACTGCAAGGATATCACTCATATAGGAAAAATGTAAGTCATATTAAAACATACCCTTAAATCCATATGCCTCCTCCTCCCCAGTTGATAACACTACATTCTCCCAAGCGCATGTTTAAACACCTTAGGGACCCCTAACAAAAGTTTCCAAATGCTGAAGTAAGGTTGTATATTTTCAATGTTGTGCAGATAAAAGCAACATGATTTGGCAAATGTTTGGATGTGATATAAATGCAAATATGAAGCATCTTGAAAATATCTAGATATATTTTTTGTTCTTTGCAAAAATGTGCTGTTGAGTAGTTGTCCAGTACAAAGGAATGGGGCAGTGTCATTGTTCAAAGGAGAAGGCATATGATGTTAAGGTAAACAATGGCAGAGGTAGATACATGTTAAGTCCTTAGCCACAGTGTTCTGCTTAGTAGGTCTCTGATACTATGGAATAGAATATAATAATAATAATAGCCTGTGTTTTTTGGGAAATAGATGACTGAAGCTCAGCACCTTTGAAAACCACTAGTTATATTTTTTATTGCATTTGATTGTAGGTAGGGGAGCATTGGTTTGTGCAAAATAAGTAGTCACTGACTTTCTCTGACTTGCACTCTGTCTCCAAATGACAGATATTAAATGACAGAATGGTTAAATACAACCCAGTATAGTATTACAGAAAAGGGCCAATAAATAAAAATATGCACAGTAACAAAATGTACTTAGTAAAAGAATTTAGGTGGCATATTAAGTTGAATGGTAGAGAAGATGTCTCAGGTCTAAAGAGCTTACAATGTAAGATAAAGAAGACTCTAGTAAATGATTTTAACTACTATAGTTACACTTATAATCTTAAAAATGAAATTGTAATAACTTATAAATATTATGTTCCTAAAATAGACACTTTTTTAGAACTTTTTGTAGCAAATTAAATTGTACTTCATTAATTTACAAACAAGGGATTATAGCAAACTACTGGGCTATTCCAAGAATGATTATGGCCGATGAAATAAACTGAGGATTAGATGTAAGGCAGCTGTCATGGGCAGAATGGAAAAAAGCTCTGGTCCAACTGGAAACAACAACCTTCTTTTGGTTTCTTAGTTAAAGCCAATATGCCGGCAGGCAGTCCTCATTGCGTGGCCTAATCAGTGTACCATATGGAAATCCTGGGACTGAAAACTCTGTCAGCTCATCTAACACTGTGCACATGTTCATGTTCTACCGTAAGTGACATAAAATACTATTAACACTAATCCCAAGAACACCCTACTGTCTTTATTATGACCTACATAAATCTGCCTGTAATGTGCTGTCTCATTTCAATGACAATCAGGTCTGTAAAAATTAGAAGAATTTACTGTGAAACGTCAACAAGCCAAATGCAAGGCTTATACTGACAGAAAACGTGGTGCAAGAGAAGTACACTTTCAGCCTGGATCTTTAGTCAGAATTAAGAAACCAGTAATACTGAAACAAGGACAATCTAAATTTACTACACCACTTAAAGTGAGACGCCAGCGAGGACCATACACATATGAACTGTCTGATGGACACATATGGAATGCAAGTCGTCTTGCTCCTGTTAGATATGACTTTGGAGAAGCTCCATTTGATGAAGGGCATTTTTCTACTCCTGATGTCAACTGAAATAGGCCTGAAGAAAGTGAACCTATAAGGCGTACTGAGAGAATCAGAAAACTACCTGCATTGACCCAGGACTATGTGATGTGAATAATGTATATTATTGCTTTAAGATGCATTGTTGTTGCTTAGTTCATTTGCCCAAATGCTTTCCTACTATAGGGGGAATATGTGGTGTTTATACAAATGGCCTGTAGATGTCACTGTGCTCGTACTTATACTGTGCATATTTCCTGGTAGCTTAAAAGTGAAAGTTAAAGTTACTGTTGTGTAATGCCTGCATGACTCTGCTAATAAAGCACTGTTATACTCTACTCATCCTCGGCTACCCAAAACATAACAACAGGTCTAATAGAGGTTTTTCAAAAAGAATTAATCTGTGCATAACTTTACATTATGGGGCACATTTATTATTGGTCGAAGTTAAATCCTTCGAATATCGAAGTCGAAGGATTTAGCGCAATCCGTTCGAACGATTCGAAGGATTTTAATCCATCGATCCCAAATTGCCTAGAAAGCCTATGGGGACCTTCCCCATAGGCTAACATTGGTGCTCGGTAGGTTTTAGGTGGCGAAGTAGGTGTTCGAAGTTTTTTTTAAAGAGACAGTACTTTGACTATCGAATGGTCGAATAGTTGAACGATTTTTAGTTCGAATCATTCGATTCGAAGTCGTAGTCGAAGGTCGAAGTAGCCAATTCGATGGTTGAAGTAGCCAAAAAAATACTTCGAAATTCGAAGTATTTTTTATTCTAATCCTTCACTCGAGCTAAGTAAATGTGCCCTTCTATGTTTCATTTTCTCTTCTTAATATAACATATATTTAAATAATAATAATATAATAATAAAATTAAATATTAACACTTTTAGAAGTTACACATCTCTTTCTATGTGTAACTTAGCAATACTATATATCATTTTCTGTTATTCCAACAACGTACTTGCTACATTGTGTACAAAGATCCAATATTAATGTATTACTGTTATTTAGCCACTACTTTTTTATTTAGCTGCTACTAACTTTTATTTAACGTGAATTTCTTGTGTGCACTCCCTCCCCCCATTATGACATCTCCACACCTCTTCATTCTTGACTTATCAATAATTATTCCTGAGAAAATTGAATGGAGTATTTTTGGATTCGGATTTTTAGCAGCTTTGTGGTATGATAAATCTTTAAAAATGTTTTTATTTTACCATGAAAAATTTGAGTTTCCACCCTAAATACCACAATCAAGAAAAAAAATCAAGGTTTAACAAATGGGCCCCTAAATGGGTGTTGTGTTGCTACTATAGAGCAAATAATCCAATTTGTAATATTTTTTTATTATTTTTTTCTATAAAGTTTTTAATAGAAAAGCTTGATCTCTCCAATGTGTTAACACAAGAAAAAAAACCCAGTTTTGGTGCCAATCCTGTCTACTGGGTAGACAGGCACTTAAAAAATGAGTACTTTGTTTCTGCAGAGTGCTCTCGTTTCTTTATTGTAACAAGCCAACACAAGTGGTTTTTCTGACTATAGGTCCTCTTTATAAACCTGCTGAAAAAAACCCATTATCTTACATATGTGTAACAGCTACACCTATTTCATGCCACGCTTTTTAAATGTCCCTGCGTGTCAGACATTTCATAGGAATGTGGCATTTGTACACTACATCCTTTCATGGAGATGAATTGTTCTCTGGGAGACCTTGTTAACATCCCAGAAGGAGATAGTTAAACAGAGGCACTGCTGGTGGCTGACAACAGATGCCTTCCCCTAAGGGCAGAAAACTCTCAGTAGATTCAGGGAGCTGTGGCATGTTGCCAAGATACAAGCCCCATGTCATTGCTGACAAGAAAACATAAAGAGCAGAGATTAATTTTTTACAAGCATTACCTCTGTATACCATCATTTCTTGGCAGCTTTCCTGCTGGAATGCTACCAGTTACAAATCGAAGAGTGTGCACATTACTAAACACAAACACTTATAATTCTTTTTAGTCTATCAAAATCAGGAACAGCTATGCCATTTTTTATTTAATTAACCCATTTGCCAAGGAAAATAAAAGTATTTCAAGATCACAGCTTACTGGATCTGCATGTAACATGCATTCTAATCCCCAAACTACAAAGATGTGATAAACAGGATTGTAAACCATCTCTCTACCACATGCACTATGGGTAATTTCTGAGAATTACTCATAGCAGTTGCTAAAAACAGCATCTGATTTTTTTTTAATTTCCTCTTATCACAAGGCTATTAGTACCAGGAGAATAAAATACCCCAGTGTCATGAGTGAGATTTGGAGGCCTATGCATTGAAGTTTATAACTTATCACTTCTTCTTGGGTTGGTGCACGTTCTTCAATGGCCACTTTCTACTGATACCACAAGCAAGAACATTAGAACAGCACTTAAAAAGCCTTTATTAGTGCTTAGGGTATTACAGCTGTAATGCCCTATTTATCGAGAGACAACTTTATCAATGTGAGAAATTAGAACACACCACAGTAAAATTCCACCACTTTCTATTGATTTCTGTGGCCTTTTTACATTCATATTTATTTATGGGGAAACTTTAGTGTTCATTATTTGATAAATAAGAAACTAAAAATCCTATAGAAATGAATAGAAAGTATTGGAATTTAGTTCTAATTTCACACCTTGATACATCTGCCCCTATGTGTCAAAGTAGGATTAGCCTTAACTCAAAACATATCACTTCAGTGTGGATGAAAATGAAAAATGTTGCCACTGGAGAAGTAAAATGTAACTGAAATCCTATCATTTTAATAGTATTTAAATTACATTAAAGGGCAAGGAAGCTTGTTAGGCACCCCCAGTGACTGTAATCTCTTATCTCTTCCCCTTGCTGCCCGACCTCTACTTTAAAAAGTGCATTGGCCCAGGGCAGATTTTTGTAGGGCAGTCCACTGTCATCTTCCCAGGCATCTCCTGTTACTGTTCATACTTTGGCACATGCATAGTCCAGAACATTGTGGAAAAGTTCCATAATGTGCATGAGACAAGCTTGACAGTCTGACTGAGGCACACTGAATTTCTGAGAATCTGGAGAAAGAGACGATCCTACAGTGAAAATATATCAATGCCACCGTTTTCTACCGGCATTCCAAACCAAAAAACAACCTAACACCTAAATGACTTCAGTATTAGTGCTTCTGAATACCATAAATAAAGTTGGGAAACAGGTCACAATGGTTGTAATTAGCATCATCCAACATGCAGTACCTGTTCTCAAGTATGGCATTTTCCCTACTGATAGATTTCCCAAATTATGTTATTTTGGTTAAAAATTCATATACAGTTTAGCAAAGTTTGAACGGGAACAAACCATTTTCTTAGAGCAGGAAAAGTAGAATTGTATGCTTTCTCCCTGTAAGTAAGAAAACTATTTGGCTCACTTCTGTTACATTAGCTGCCTCTCTTCTGCACATTGCTGCCAGTAGATTGGAAATCCATAAAATAATTTATTGTCCCATCCATCTCTAAATCTAAAATAACCAGAAAGGACAAGTGTTTCCCCTTCCAAAGTTCTCACGCTCACTAGTTACCAGTGGGGTGAGATCTTCTCCATCTAAATTAAAGATTCGTAGGTCATAGTTGACTTAAAAAGAGACCATTAAATGGGTGGTTCACCTTTAAGTTAACTTTTAGTATGTTATAGAATAGCCAATTCTAAGCAAAATTTCAATTGGTCTTCATAATTTTTTTTTATAGGCTTTTAATTAGTTGCCTTCTTCTTCTGACTCTTTCCAGCTTTGAAATGGGGGTCACTGACCCCATCTAAAAACAAATGGTTTATAAGGCTACAAATTAATTGCTATTGCTACTTCTTATCACTTGTCTTTCTATTCAGGCTTCTCCTCTTCATATCCATATTCTTATTTAAATCATTGCACAGTTGCTAGGGTAATTTGTAAACTAGCAACCAGATTGCTGAAATAGCAAACTGTAGAGCCCCTGAATAAAAAAACTAAATAACTCAAATAACACAAATAATAAACAAGTGAAAACCAATTGCAAATTATCTCAGAATATCACTCTCTGCACCATACTAAAAGTTAACTCGAAGGTGAACAACCCCTTTAAGAAGGTTATTTCTGTATTTATGTAAGTTACTCATATTGAATAATTGTGATTCCTGCACATTTCTTGAATCCTCAGCAAAGGGCCATAAAAGTAAATATACTGAATATAGGATGTTCGTTGTGCACATCAACCATGTACCTTGGAACAGGCACTTAATGCGTAGTCCATTACCGGCAGAGAATTAAAATAATTGTGGATTTATTTAGTACAAACAATAAGAGGCAGCCTTATGCGTTTCATGTTAATGAACACTTAATTATAGGCCTATGATTTTTGGGATACATGGAAAGATTAAAAGGAGGCAGAAACTTGGGTAATTATTACAATTAGAACTGAGGAATATTTTTCACTGTAAAACTATCATGGGTTAAATGAGGGTACTGGACTGTCCCCTTTATAAAATAAATATGCATAAATCTACTCCTTTTTTTATCTCGTACAGCTTCGGTTTGAAGACTTTTCTTCATGAACATTTATTTGGGTATGCGTTTCAAGTTTTAGCTATTGCTTAATCTCTGTCCCAAACATAGCTTCAATCTTGGAGGGTATATAAGGTGAATAAAGTGGCACTACTTTACTCATATTTGATAGAGATCAATGCACCATTGGAAGCTTATTAATAGTACAGTTCTCTGCAGTATTATTTAACAATTCAATTACTAGAAGGTGCCGACAAGGCAGCCATTGTGGGGGATAGGTTGGATCTGGTTAGTGGGATTGCCTCATTGGTAGTAGTTTCCTGACAGATGAAACAGTTCATTTTGTGGACCAAAAAGGTGCAGGGCATGCAGAGAGACTGAGCGAGGGTTGAGCTCATTTTAAGGGGCATAATTATCTAGGATCGAATTTCGAAGTAAAAAAACTTCGAAATTCGACCATCGAATTTGAGTACTTCGATAGTCAAAGTATTTTTTCCAGCAAAAACTGCCGTATTCGATCGAAATACGATTGAAGTAAAATGGTACGATCAAACGATTTAACCCTTTCAATCGAACGATTCGAAGGATTTTTTTTAAAAAAAACCTTTGACTTCTCAAAACTTGCCCGAAAGAGGTCCCCCTTAGGCTAAACAGCAATTCGGCAGGTTTAAGGTGGTGAAGTGTCGAAGTTACAGTTTTTTAAAGAGACAGTACTTCGATTTTCGAGTGCTCGAATTTTCGAAGGTTTTTCAATTCAAGTCGAAGTCGAATTTGGCCTATTCGATGGTCGAAGTACCGAAATTCGAAGTTTTTTAATTCGAAAATTCACTTCGACCTTTGATAAATCTCCCCAAAGTGTATTTGGTTGTAACATGGTACATGTATAGGACCTGTTATCCAGAATACTCAAGACCTGGGGTTTTCTGGATAAGGCATCTTTCTGTAATTTGGATCTCCATAGTTAAGTCTACTAAGGAATCATTTAACTATTTATGGAAACCCAATAGGAATGTTCTGTATCCAATAAGGATTAATAATATCTTAGTTTTATTAAAATAGAGTCTATGGTAAATGGCCATCCCATAATTCAAAAAACCTGTACAGCCATGTGGCATGCCCTCATGCTCTAATGCTACTGTCGTTTCATGTATAAGTGATTTCCAAGAATGGCATACCATTGGATGTTAAGTGAATTTCTTTGGATTTATTGGGTATTTTTTTTTTCTTTTTTTATGTTACAAGTTTTATATGGTGGATACAAGGCTACCCAGCAAGTTGGCTAATCATCTTTAAGATATATTACTAATATATTGTCACAGAGGATCCATTTATCCCTACTCTTTTCCATTTTTAATTGTGGATTATGTATATTTTGCCCTTTTGTTATACAATGGGAGAAGAAACATTAGCAGTCGTTTATTTATCCCCCAGGCAGTGATGCAAGACCCAGGGGTATTACTGCACTATGAACCTAGCAGATAGAAAATATGGTGCAGGGAGCACAGTGCAGTGTTAGGAGGAGCAGGTCAATTCTGTCCTCATCCCGTTATAGGGCGTGGTAAGGACACGGCTGCATCCTCTGCACTCCCTAACTTGTGCGTCTGAAAGATGCCTCTCACTCATGAATATAAGATAAAGGCCCTGGTGGGCCGAAACGTTGGACACATAAATGAATGCAAATAAAAATTAATTTGGTTCACTGAACATTTGGAGTGTGGGTCTCTGTGAAAATTTATATACAGTATATATATATATATATATATATATATATATATATATATATATATATATATATATATATGTATAATTGGAATGCCCAACTACAAAACAGAATAATAGAATATCAACTATAGTTTATAAAATAACACTTTCTCATAGTTGTGAACTTTCCTATCTGACATCATGAAACATATTTCCTTTAGTTCTTTGTTTGTGAAATCCCTGTGGACTGGCTTTTCTTATATACTGTATTTCCACTTTTCCATAATGTAGTATCACATATTTTCATTCAAACTTTGTGCTCAGCAAGAGAACCATCAATCAAAGATAATGAAAAGGAACTACAACACACAACTTACAATTGTTCAAAGTTGTGGAATTTATTCACTGACATTGAGGCTGCTACAGTAGCTTTCCTGCCTGCATTTTTATAACTATACATTAATGCAGTTCTGAATGTCCCATCTATATATATATATATATATATATATATATATATATATATATATATATATATATATATATATATATATATATATACAGTATATATATATATATATATATATAGACAAATACAAGAGTCCTCTGCACTCAACCCATTATCAATATATTTAAGACAGACATTAATGCAGTTCTGAATGTCCCATCTATATATATATATATATATATATATATATATATATATATATATATATATATATATATATATATATATATATATATATACAGTATATATATATATATATATATAGACAAATACAAGAGTCCTCTGCACTCAACCCATTATCAATATATTTAAGACAGAGACATTTTGTGCATACTGCTACTGAAAAATGCCTTACCCTTTAAACAAAACAGGGATTGTTTTTCCATATATTGCAATATATTTAAGCTGGCCAACTACGTCAAAGTCATCCCATATCTGGCCAGTCCTACGCTTAATTTTCATCTGATTCATTAAGAATTCAATTGCTTAATTATACATTTTACAAAGGGACTAAGTTTTACCTGCAACTTACTAGCTGCTTTCAAAGTAAAACTCCCAAACTTGGCTGCCCTTTTATTAGACACCAGTGGGATCACCTGACTATAGCTGGGAGGGGTGGGAGCTACAACATGGAGCTGGTCACTGCTCCTGTATAACTATAACAAACAAGGGAAAGTTGTGCTCACCACTATTTTTTAAAACCATTAGGCGGGGGTGCAATGAGGGTGTGACCACAAAATACATATAGTCAACTACAAGAGGTCCTCTGCACTCTATAGTTGACTATATGTATTTTGTGGTCACACCCTCATTGCACCCCCGCCTAATGGTTTTAAAAAATAGTGGTGAGCACAACTTTCCCTTGTTTGTTATAGGTATATATATATATATATATATATATATAGACTGACTTTCTGAAACTGGTCAAGAGGAAAGACAACCTGACTCAGTACTACAGATTGACTGTATATGTTATGCTGCCTGATAAACATGTAACTCATAACTTTTCACACACTATCCATCAACCTTTCATACTGTTTTCTCCCACATACATTCAAAGCATCTATTTCTGATGAGCCTTCTGTCACATTCCTGAACTGTGGGAAGCTGTCCATGGTGCTGCAGGTTGTAACCAGGCTGATTTAACTGCTCTCCAAGGTTCTGAAATACATAAAACATTTAGCTGCATATTGCAGTCTATGGATTTATAATACAATATAAATATAATAATATAAATGTCCTTAATATATAATAAATAGTTCTGTCTTTGAAAAGGTCCAGTTATTTGGATTTTATTTACATTTATTTTAATTGTAGGAGATAGATACTTGTGTGTAAATTACAGAATGTCTAAATGCTGATAAGATCAATTTATTTTATTCATTCATTTGATTTACACTAACTCCCATATGTAATAATAGGTACACAAATTACCCAGGTGCATTAACCAATAGTGATTGATAACATGCTTGCTTTTAAATGGGTGCTATCAACTGATTGATTGCTATAGCTGACTAGGCCTATAGCAAACTTTGCACCTATTATTACATAACGACATAAACCTTTAAAGGGTTACACAAACCCAAAACTGTCTGTATGACAAGTTTAAAGAATCCTGCATGAAAACCCCTGCATTTTCTGATATTTTTCTCAGCTCCGCCATACTACCCCTGCAGCAAACATTATCCTATGCATAAATAACATTCATAACACCATTGTCATAATAGAGAGAAGGCATGATTAAAAAAAACACCTAGCAGTCAAAATAATATTGTAGACTGGATAATAGAAAAATTATAAGAGAAGTTTGTGTTTTGCTCCAGGTCTAGATGCCCGTAGCAACTAATCAGACTTTTGATTTACAAGAGGAAAGTAGAAAATGTTACCTGCTGATTTGTTGTTATGGATTACTACGGGGTCCCCAGCCTTTTTTTACCTGTGAGCAACATTCAGAAGTAAAAAGAGTTGGAGAGCAACACACGCAGGAAAAACTTTCCTGGGTGGTGCAAAATAAGTGCAGAGCTATTTGGCAGTCCATATGTGGACTGGCAACCTACATGAGGCTTTGTTTGGAACACCTGGTTTTAATCCACCCAAAACTTGCCTCCAAACCAAGAATTCAAAATTAAGCACTTGCTTTGAGGCCACTGGGAGCAACATCCAAGGGGTTGGGGAGCAACGTGTTGAGCCACTGGTTGGGGATCAATGGATTACTAGAACTGAAGCACACACAATCAAACCTGTATGCAGTATGACATTACACAATTTATTTCTCAGTTATGTTTTCATGACTAACTTTACTGGTTGTAAAATCCTAAAATGATTTTTCATTTACTGTTTATAGTGCATATGTGTGATTTATTCATTCTTACTATATTGACTTTATAGTAGTCCAGAATTATGCAGCACACTAGTTAGACCCTGTCTGGATAAAAATTCCTAGTTTGTTGTAGTAATGAAAAAAAATAGTGGTTAAATATTTCATTTTGCACAAGACTATATCAACAAACCTTGCATGTTCCCTTTACAATTGATCACTGCAGAACAAATCTTTTACAATTGTTTAATTAATATAAACAGGTACTTTGCATTAATCATACCACATTTACTGTTTATAGTGCATATGTGTGATTTATTCATTCTTACTATATTGACTTTATAGTAGTCCAGAATTATGCAGCACACTAGTTAGACCCTGTCTGGATAAAAATTCCTAGTTTGTTGTAGTAATGAAAAAAAATAGTGGTTAAATATTTCATTTTGCACAAGACTATATCAACAAACCTTGCATGTTCCCTTTACAATTGATCACTGCAGAACAAATCTTTTACAATTGTTTAATTAATATAAACAGGTACTTTGCATTAATCATACCACATATTTCTTAGGGTAAAGCATGCAAATAACTTAGGTGTTAGGATGAGTCAAATAAAAATGGATCAATGGTGCCAGAATTCAGCTTCTTGCGGCTATTAGAAGAGTTTTCAATGACTTTGTTCTTCTGTGACATTTAGGACCTGCCGTATTGCTGATGGAAACAGAAAAAAGCATCTATCCTTATGATACTGGGAGTTTAAGAAGGGCAAAGCTTTTCCCAAGAAGTCAGTAAAAGCAGTAATGGCTATTAATGACTGCAGCAAAGAGGTTTTCTGAGTGCCCTACTAAAAACCTTTTTGTCCTAGTACATACTAGAGCATGATTGAGCTCTCAGAGCACCTTTCCTGTACTTTGATTATAACGAGACATCTAATGAGTATAAAGTGTTTATGTTTCCCTGTGAGACCCATCACCATTTCGATCAAAAGCCTTTTTCTTTTCTTGTACAGGGTTCTTTGTAACTTTCATTTAAGTTTTTGCTAGACATACACCCGAGTCTGCAAGGACAAACTGTTTAACTGTAGACGAACAAATAAAAAAATTCTGAGTGAACAGTTACCCAAGCCTCAAGTCTTAAACATTCGGATTTATTTTCCTGGTATTAGGTATAACATTATTGCAATATATAGGAAAACTTACTAAAGTTACTAAAATCCATTCAGGTGAGTGTTTTTTCCTCTCTTTATGTCATGTGGTGTTACATATTTTGTTGTTTTGTTCTGTTCATTACTAAAACTAAATGAAATGTACACTATGATAATACTATACTATGATAATGATAATCAATAATAAAAGCACCAACAATAGGCGTTCAATAAATAATAGGCAGTAATGTTTTGTAAATACCAGTTCCTTCAAAATTTTCCCAACTGTTGGGAAAGTGTTAATAAATGTGCCAACATTCCAACTGTTGGGAGTCTACCAGGATTGCCCAGCTTCAACTTTCATAAATCGTACTGGTGCATTTACATAGACCTTTCTGATAAAGCTTACTTAATTTTAGCCTTTCCTTTTCCTTTAATGTGAGTGAATCTGAATCTGTATGCCATTAGACTACCATTTCAGATTTCCAAGTCCTTCCAATAAGCTTTGACAAAGTCCTTGGGTCTATTTCAAATTAAACTGCATGCGTCACAAACTCTTTCATTATTCTTTTCTAAATCATGGAGCAAGGAACCTGGGATGCATAAACACTTTTTACAGAAACGTAGAGCATTTATTAAACCAACATATTCGGTTAATAACTGGACAAGTGACAACCCTAGTATACATGGTACATGTGTATGTTTAATATTATTGCAGAAAACATTCCAGCATTTAGGAAGTTTTGTATTTGCTTCTCTAATTGTTACTGGTCTTTCTCCCTATTTTGCAACTATACAGAGTAACATATATAAAGAATTTACTTTACAGGTAGGGCAGGAACAGCTTTGTCTTACCTTATATAAAACTTCTTAAATTAGGGATTCGCAGCTTGTGGCTTTGAAGATGTTTTTAGAATTCAACATAGTCTTTGGCCGTTGGTTATATCCAACATATAATAGTTCAAAATTCTGTGTATAATATGCTGTGGTGCTATAGCTGGAAACCTTGCTGCATGAACCAGTTCCAGTAATCCATGTAATGTAGAAAATCAGATGGCACACACGACCATTCGATAATCGAAGTACTGTCTCTTTAGAAAAACTTCGACTTCAATACTTTGCCAAATTAAACCTGCCGAAGTGCTATGTTAGCCTATGGGGACCTTCTACAACATTTTTCTAAGTCTTTACACATCAAATAAAAATCCTTAGATCGATCTCTAAAATCGTTCGAATCGTTCGATCAAATGATTTAATCGTTCGATCGAACAATTTTTATTCCACCACAGTATTGCCAAATTTGGTGAAAAAACTTCGGATTCGATATTCAAATTCAAAGTTATTTAATTCGATGGTCGAATTTCGAAGTTTTTTGTACTTTGAAATTCGACCCTTGATAAATCTGCCCCTTAGTGATTTATTGAGATCTCCACACAATGTTTCGAAGGTACAACCTCCTTTCTCAAGTGCTCTCATACGTGTAACTCAATCCACAGGTATATAAAGGTACAGAGGTGGAACACTCCTCCCCTCCAATTATGTGACATCACAACGTGCATATATATACTTAGTAATATAGGCAGTGATACATAGGGGTTATTTACTAAACTCTGAATGCAAAAAATATAAAATCTGACTTTTAAAAAATCACACATTTTTCGGAATTTATTAAACCCCGAGGATGGAAAAGTCAGAATCTAAAAAATCTGACATCTCAGTCCTGTCGAGGTTGCATATAAGTCAATGGGAGAAGTCCCAATGATTTTTTGATGTGCGTTGGGTTTAGTGCAATACCCTGAAGTTTTCGGCAGAAAATTCCAGAAAAAAATGGAAAATCTGATGAAAATTTTTTTGGGAAAATGTAATAAAAAAGGTAAAAAACCCAAGTGGATTTGATCAGAGTTTGTAGCAGAAAATATTGAGATAAATTCAGACTTTGATAAATAACCCCCAAAGTGTTATAACATTATATTGTAACAATATCTGAGTAGTGACAAGAAGTGCTTATTAGTGTCCAATAGGTAACAATAAAAATGCATAAGCCCATATATATCCATGCATTAGCAAGACTTTTTTTGTCACTGTGAAATAAAAAATAAAATTAATTAACTAAAATATCCCAACTTGGGGTCATTACAAGTCACTATATATTTCAATTACATAAAGAAAGGACATCACTATTTCAGAAAAAGCAGGAACAATTCAGATGTTCATTTGGCAGTTGCTAAGGATAATAGTCAGACATAACACGGTTTGAAAATCCTCTATTCAATGATACAAATTATTAATTTTAGTACAATGTACTGATTTTAATGATACAAATTAAAAAATACAAATACAAAAGTACATTTTTCTACACTTGCCCTCTCAAGCAGAGGGCAGCCACTTCCGCCCTATTCTAGATCAAGTCCTGACTGGAGTAATTAATTCACCTTCATTTTTCATAATACCATTTTGGTATCACAAAATAAGTAAAAATATAAAATGAGCTTTGCTTATACATTCTTATTGAAAGGTGTTTGAATAGTGGTGTCTAGGCTCTATACATTGGAAAACTTTAGAATAGTAAGGAAAGGAGTTTTATTACATAGGCTGTGAGCAAAAGCTGTTAAAAATGGCATCACATTCTACATTGCTTCATTAAATTAATAGAGTAATCTCTTCTTTTGGAACTAAGCTGAAGGATCTCCCCTTCAATTACGTGGTCGTTTTTTAGTTACCAAGGCCATTCTTTTATAAAAAAAACTTCCATATTCTAAGTTCTTATTAAAGTATTATTTTTGTGTATGGGGTTTATAGGGATCATAATATTAAAAAAAAATGTTTTTATGCTCCACACAAGTGAAACATTTCAGTAACACAGAATAGCAAAAAGGACTTTAATTGGCTTCTTTTCATGCCTTTGAGCCAATAGCGCAACTATAGATGATTAATCTTAATGGTTCCCTAGGAACAAAAAGGAAGTAGTGAGAAGTGGCTTGAGTGAATAAAAGGTAACAAATTCAATACCTTTCCTCTGCAGTCTTTGCATTGCATGCCCAGCTAACTCAAAAACCTGTGATACAATAATTTTGTGGCACAGAAAGAGAGAGAAAACGTAGGATGTATATTCAGTATATGTGGTGTATATATATATATATATATATATATAGAGAAATATTTGCCGTCACTGCACTCACCACTCATTAGCGTCAAGGCTGGGTGCTAACCAAAAAATTATAAAGTCCAGCAGATGAAAGCACTCACAGCTCCATTATAAAGTTAAAGTTTAAAAGGTTTCTTTATTAAACCCACATCAGATCAACGCGTTTCAACCCCCACAGGGCCGTCATCAGGATCCTGATGACGGCCCTGTGGGGGTTGAAACGCGTTGATCTGATGTGGGTTTAATAAAGAAACCTTTTAAACTTTAACTTTATAATGGAGCTGTGAGTGCTTTCATCTGCTGGACTATATATATATATATATATATATAATATATATATATATATATATATATATATATATATATATATATATATATATATATATATATATATATATATATATAGTTTGCAGAAGTATCAGGCATTCAATCAAGCTGCACTTAATTCAGGTTACACATATCAGTATGTGCTTCCCCTTTAGATGCAACTACATTTTCAGTAATTTGATGTTTACAAGAAAGCAAGCTGAAATTGCCTTAATTACAGGATGTGGGTTTCTGAGACTTTGGCATAGCAAGAACTTGGCTCAGGTCATTTAATGACTACAAGAATTGCTAATGATTTCCAGTCCAGCTTAATTTCACAGTTTTACTTAGTTGTTATAACTGCTGTAGTGTTAAAAGAAGACTGGTAATGGTGCATAATACATTTGTTAGTACTGTAGGTGATTCAGACAAAGCAATGATGGGATTAGTACATTTAGAATCATTTAGGTATAAATAAGATTTTTTTATGACAGTATAACATTTTTACATTGCATTTTGGTATTGAACTAGATCTGTTGTTGACTTTGCCTTTAGACGACAGTTACATTAAAAGAGAGATTTTTTCCAAACAGGGTTTGCAGTTGGGATGGATTGCATGGCGGATTAAATAAACTTAAAGAAAGAAATGTTTTGTGCACTTATTAAAGCATACACAAGTATGAGAACATTTCAGCATATGTCCTGTATCGGTACCAGACGCTAATCCCAAGAAATGCTACAATGCACGGAGGCATGAGTTTTTGAATACTATGACTGGAGATAAATAGTTAGGAGCACTATATGGGGTTTGCCTTGACGTGGTATTGTGGCTTACCAATTTTATGTTCATAACTAAACACCCTTATTTTTGAAAATACATGTACTTGCATAGATTCTAAATGACAGGGGACATGGGAATGTCCATTGATCAATCCCCTCTCCTTTTTAATGCTTGTAGCTAGTTTGGCCAGATCAGTAGCACTTCCATTGTACATGTATGGGTGTTGGTCTGGGCATCTCTCTCCTTTAAAAGCCACAAGCGGAGGAGGATAATGCCTATGAATGCTTTGGTCTTGGCAGTCTCTCTCCTAATGGAGGGGTAGGATCATGCCTGTTACTGAAACCAATGCCTAGGTCAGGAGACACTTTTCTAAAGAAATTCTACCCTGCAGGGAGGTGCGAACCTTTAAAAAAATATGAGCTGCTGATACTGGGAACAGCACCAATACGCCTGCTTCAAACAAAGGTAAAAACTGTAGATGGATAGATGCTGTCATGTTCCTACAGCTTATATGGTTGTAAGTGAATGAAACAAATACATACTGTATTGTTAGCATGTTGAAGGTTTATTCACAGAAGTGGAAAAATGTCTGCATATCACTTTAAATATATTTGAAAGGAAACTCACACATACACAGCACAAAGGAATAATTAAAGGTTCTGTAAATGTTAATTCATTTAAAAATCAGCCATAGCAAGGTGAAAGGGAACAAAGCATTCCATTTGTTAAAACAATCGCTGCACACATTTCATAGATGTCAGCAACGACATGCTCAACTGCAAAACCACTAGAGTCTAAATTAATGCATTTAAGGTCCAACCAGATGTGCTCAGTGTTCATAAATATATATATTATGCATGCTAATATCTCATTGTTATCCTACCCTGCATCATATATAGTATATTGGTATAGTCTGTGCCAAGACTGTGGATGATTACCCTCAAGGTCAAAACTCAATGCACATTTAATTACATTTTTGCCTTGGAAAGAAAATAGTCTTATTATATAGAGATTGAAGGATACAAATGTATCCATACTATAGCCCATGAACAAACAAACATCTTTCATTATAGCCTTTAAATGAATGGAAAAAGTCAATAATAGCCTTGATGGTTTTTCTTTGGAACATGTATAGAGTTGCAATTTCAAGAGTTTGGGCTGTAAAAGTGACATTTCAGAGGAAACACTGAAAGCAAAGTGTTATTTTCATTTTTCTTTACATTTGAGGGTGTATCTGAGTAATGGTGATAGTCATTAGGTTTACTGAATCTCCAGTGAGACCTTGATTTCTAAAATGTTTTTTTGTAGCAAACATGTTATTCTTGTAGATACTTTTAGTTAATATAGATACAGTCCAGTAATCCAAGAAGTAGCTCCAGGGTTCACCAAAGTAGATCAATCGCACACCCTTCCACAGATGAGCCTGGTGCACAATCCTAGAGGATCTGGCAGCCTCACGTATACTATAGAACAGAAGAAGGTCGGCATACAGGCATTAAAGTTGCAGGATTACCTGCTTGTTTATTGTGCGGAATGCAATGTTTCGGGGTCACGCCCCTTTGTCAAGCATGCTTGCTTGACATTAGGTTTTGTTGTGCAGTAAGTTCATGCTTAAGTTTACTATACAAAATACAGCATTTCTAGCCTTATTCTATTTTAGACTTTCCTTGTCCTTTAAGAAACCAGGACTACTGAAACAGGGACAATTCAAATTTACTACACCATTTAAAGTGAGATGTCAGTAAGTACCATACACATATGAACTGTCTGATGGACACATATGGAATGCCAGCCATCTTACTCCTATTAAGCGTTGACATTAGAGAAGCTCCATTTGATGAAGGACATTTTTTACTCCTGATATTACCTGCAATAGGCCGGGCGACTAATCTCCCCGAATCTGAGCGTGTGTCTCAGCCCTTAAAATGTGAACCATTTCATTAATTGCTGTTGTTTATTAAATTTTCTCTACTTTAGGGAAAATATGTGGTGTTTATACAAATGACCTGTAGGTATCACTGTGTACACGAATTATACTGTGCATGCATAGTACTTTCTATACTGCTAAAAGTGCTAGAGTTGAAGTTCCTGCTGAAGTGACTGCAAAAGGCTGTTAATAAAGCATTGCTACACCGTACTCATTCATGGCTACCAAAACATAACAACCCACTGCAAAATTTGTAATTTTATAATTAACCCTTTCCAGACTAACTGGTGGAGCAAGGAGGGAGCCTAGGGTGGGCAGAAGGTTCTTGTCCTCCTTTAACCGGGCCTGTGCTACAAACCATAGAACGTTACTGGTATTTAGAGCCCTTTTGCCACAATGTAGGTTTTACGTTCTTTGGTGCAGCAGGAGGTGTAAAGTATTAGGTTAGTGTCCCACAGGCCTGTTCATCTGTTTTTCTCCACCAGCTTGTGAGCTCATGCATTGATTTTTTTTTGTTTTGAAAACATTAAAGTGTGCATTTCTACATCAAAAGCCACTCTGTGTGTGTGTACTCACTGTTCCCGTCAGTGCACTTGTAAGAAGAAGCTTATAGGAGCTCATCGGCTTTTTTATGCCTGCATAGAATACACAGGTCGAGATAAGCCAATGAACAGCCCTGTATGCCACTAATCTAAATGGTTGCGACAAAACAATGAGCTGTTAGTACTTTGTAATCAAGCAAATAAAGAAAATTCAGATTGTTTAAAATCTGGCAGAACACCTTTTTAGTACTAATCCTATTCATTTAACTAATGCTGAGTAGAGGTGTATATTGCCATTTTAATATGCTTCATCTTTCCCTGCAACACACATTTTAAATTCCATAAATCTGGATAGAAGTGCATTGTTAATGTGTATATGTATTTCCAGAGGTACAAAGTTATATTGCTGAAACCCCGCCGTTTCACAGCATTTTTAAGCAAACTGTTACAGATGGTTCAAAGTTATTATACCATTAGCTGTGGTGTGCCATTTCAACTACTTAGCTACTGCAAGGAAAAAAACTTTAAATAAATTAGATAAATTATTTGTATTATCGAGATACAGCCCTCTTTAGAGGCCAAAAAAAAGCCAGATAACTCCAAAACCAAATTGCATGTGTACTGAAGAACTACTTTTTTGTAATTTGATTTTCAGGCGAATGGATACTAGTTGGATGATAAATATTAAGGATCACTCAGAAACAGACAATAGGCCATTACTGTGGCAAACAGAAGAGATCTGATGAGGCTTAGCACACAGTACTAGCAATGGGTTTTTTTCTTGCTTTCCTGTGGTTAAGTCAGATATTTAATGGAATCTATTGTCTTTCTGAATTACATCACAACTCAAGATTCACAACCAATTACAACCAATCAGTAATTAGCTGTCAGTTGGCAACCTATATGTGTAAATAAGCTCTACAGACATATCTGCTCACAGCAAGAACAGTAGAATTTAACATGACCTTATCCACAACAGACATGAGAGGTAATTTATGAACACAAGTGCAGTTTGGACATAAACGCAATTTCTTCCCGAAAATTATGGGCATGGTCTGAGTTTTGTCCACCAAAATTGAGCTTGATGTATCATAATGGACATAACTGTGATGTATTCTGGGTGCAGGTGAGGGTTGTGTCTCTTCTGGAATACATGATTCAAATGGAGTTTACATCTGATTCACCAGCTTATTGTGTAGCCAGTGCATGGATATGGGCTATCAGGTCCCCCATTCTGGTGCATAAACAAGATTTAGGCATGATGCAAATCTTGCCTTAATAACATTGTCCACAAAATGGCACCTGCCTGCTTCATGTGACTGTGTATTCAAAGACCAAAATAACTAGATTTAATTAATTAATATAGAGTAGGTGAAGTTTATTTTGCCTGTCTATCATCATAAAATAGAATTTGGAATTACTTCTTAGGGTGACAGGTCCCCTTTAAGTGGGGGAAACCAGGAGTCAGCAGAAGTCAGCATTCCCAATCACTATGGTGTTCTGCAAAGTATTTAACATATCTAAATTAATTTTCTAAATATTTTTTTTCATTCAACAAGAACACTTTCTATAACTATAGTTGCCCTATTATAATTTATTATTTGTACTACAGGCATAATTATGCTATTGAAGGTCAAAACCTATAGCAACTGTGATGTGTTTTTCTTAGGTGTATTTCATCCTCAAGGACTCAGCCTTGAGCTATTAGTGAAAGATAAACCTTGTTAAGTAGGCAAGTGAAGTGTTGTCTTTCAGGCTGCAAACTAAAGGCAAGGTCAGGTCTGCAACTGTATTGAATTAAATAACTGAAAACCATTATATGCATTGCAGATTTGCTGCCTATGAAATTGCTTGTCTGAAACAATCTGCTAAGAGGTGACAAGGTTGAAACATGGCTAAATAGGCTTCATATGGTCTAAAGTTTGCTGCATCTACAGTGAAACCTCCTACATTTCCTCAGTTGGGGCAAAAAAAATGTTGGTAGATCAATACAGTAAATTATTCCGATTAAGACAACTACCTATATAAAATAATATTTCTGTGGTATTTTATTAAGTAAGTAATAATCTGTTTTATTACAATAAAATAAACTTAAACTATACTAAGAGGCAAAGTTATCAAATAGCAAATAGTTTTCCCTGGTAAAATGTTGCTTTTCTGCTTTCATATTTTTGTTCACATTTATGAAAACTTCTTATGACATACTGTAAACTTTTCAAGACTTGTCTCCAAACTTGAATAAATGATCTGAACAATTGGTGTATTAGGAGAGATATGGCATCTGTTTCAGAGCCATAAACCCATATTGCACACAGCCTGTGTCAGTCTTGTCAGATCAGTGCAAGATACAAAAACATGAGGGGCAGGATTTAGAGATTAACCGAAGAGGTTAGGATACAAGGAGTTACAAGGAGTCAGGGAGGTCGGACTGGCCCGGCGGGACACCAGGAAAAAACCCGGTGGGCCCTGACCCTCATGCGCCCCTGCCAGGCCAGACCCCCTCATCCAATATTCGTATTCTACAAAAAAAATTGGCATCATCTGCGCATGCGCGTGGCGGCGTTCACGCATGTGAGTTGTGCTGCGCCTTCATGCATGCGCACCGAGCTGGGCGCATTACAGTAGGGGGTGGGGGGCCAGAGGGGGGCCCTGGACAGCAGTCCCGGTGGGCCCCAGTCTGACCCTGCAAGGGGTTACAAGGTGCTAAAAAGCCCACTATATAATAGGCAAACCTCAGTTTTATATGCTCCATGGTATTCACATAGAACACCATTATAGAAGAACTAAACCCTAAAAATGAACAGGAGTAAAAATGCCATATTTTATATACTGAACTTATTGCACCGGCCTAAAGTTTCAGCTTGTCAATATCAGCAATGATCCAGGACTTCAAACTTGTCACAGGGGGTCACCATCTTGGAAAGTGTCTGCGACACTCACATTCTCAGTGGGCTTTGAGCAGTATCACAAATTATCAAGCAGAAAATGAGGTTGGTCTGTAAGCTGATGCTACAGGGCTGATTTTTAAATTCTGATGCTAATTGCACTGGTTTCTGTGCTGCCATGTAGTAATTATCTGTATTAATTACTAATCAGCCTTATATTGTGACATTTCTATTCTATGTGTACTGTATATTGTGAGTGGGTCCCTAAGTTCAGTAAGTGACAGCAGCACAGAGCATGTGCAGTGAATCAACAGAAAAGAAGATGGAGAGCTACTGGGGCATCTTTGGAGACACAGAGTTTTACTGTTAAAGGGCTGTGGTTGCTTTGGGCTGGTACAGATGCCCAAAACATAATGTACAACATTTCTAGCTAATTGTTTACTTACGCTTTAGTTCTCCTTTAAAGGAATAATTTGTATGTTCCCTCCCATGACTCATCGAGTAAGAGTTAAACCTCTAATTTTTAGTTTTAGAGGGGTTATTCAACTTCCAAAGCCTTTTTTTCATTTCAGCTGTTTTCAGACTGTTCACCAGAAATAACGACTTTTTTTACAATTACTCTTCATGCTCTTCATGTTTTTCCAGAATTGACATTTAAAAATTAAAGTAATGTTCCCATCTCTGGTGTTTAGTAATCCAGGTACAGATTCTGTTACAATTTGCTACATTCGTTAATGCATTCTCAGCAGCATCTGTAGAGTGTTAGCAACTATTGTATCAATTCAAACAGTTGCCTTTAAAGAAATTCATGGATCTGCTCAGTAGGGCCAAAGATAAATTTACAGAGTTACAGTTACAGAGACTGTGACCTCAATCCCAAGCTGCTTCAGAAAGACATGAAGGTGAAAAATTAAACTTTAAACTAATTAGCACATATGCAGCCTCATATTTGGATCCATAAATCCAAAAACTCCAGACAGTTTGTTTCAATCATTTTGGATCTCATCAATGCAAGATGTTGGAACAAGGCTTCTGAGAAGAGTAAGGCTAAGGCCACACTAGGCGATAGCGCCGCGATTTGACTCGCCGCGACTTTTCGCCGCGACTTTTAAGCCGCAATCGCTGGGGAAACTTTTGCGCTGGCGTCTATGGGGAATCGCCAGCGTAAAAACACACGCGGCGATCTTTTTTCTATTGTGGCTCGAAATCGCCTAGCGAGGCAATTTCGAGCGACAGTAGAGAAAAGATCGCCGCGTGTGTTTTTACGCTGGCGATTTTTCGCGATTCCCCATAGACGCCAGCGCAAAAGTTTCCCCAGCGATTGCGGCTTAAAAGTCGCGGCGAAAAGTCGCCGCGAGTCAAATCGCGGCGCTATCGCCTAGTGTGGCCTTAGCCTAAGGCCTGGAGAGTAATCAAACAGAAGAACCAGATTAGGAGATAGCGACATAAGGATAAGATAAGGAGAGCTACATTATGTGAGTTTATTGCGATAGAATTGGAGTTCTTTTTATTGCAAACCACTGTAGTTGCATGGAAACAAATTACATGATGGTTTCCTTTACTTGTGCACTCCAAAACCAAACCTTTGTGCAATTAGATATGCTGCTCTACATGGTGTTTTGTGGCAAATACAATATGGTTGATTATTTACTGGATGGTCTGTTTTTAATCAATGCAGTTATATGGGAAAGGCAGTACATTGTGCAATATATCTAAAAGTGTTTCATAAAAGCACACGCCCACACTATTGTGGATATTATTTATCAGCAACAGGTTTTGTTATTGTTTTAATGGTTTTCCAGATATGTTTATTAGTGTGCTTTCTCAACCTAGCATTTTGATTCCTACTGCAACCATGATGTCTGGAAATTGTTGATTCATATCACAGTTAAATCACAGCATGATTGTGTTGCTTGTATCTGGGGAAAAAAAAGGTAGATGTAAGAACTATACATTTTTCAAATATATATTTTAAAAAATTTAATAAGGAGATTTTGTGATAGGCTGACCTTTGTGTTAACAGCATTTATTTTTTTAGTTGCAAATACAGTTCATACTTTATAGAAAACCTTCTATAAACTATTTAGCTTCCCTTGGGAGCAATAATTCAAGAATATGAAAGTCATACATTTATGCTGTGCGCATAAGAATACATACAGTAGGAAGGTAAAGTAGCTCTATGTTTTTCAAATATTTATCTCTATCATGAACAGTTATGTACGGTAGTTTTGAACATTTTACTGTGACACATCAAAATAATAAAAAAAAATCTCAACTGAAACCTATCTGCATCCAGTAAGAAATTATTTAATCAACTTTCTGGCAATTCTGAAACGTAAGAAGCGGAGCCTTTCTTCTTCTGCCCAGTGGCTTTTTACAGATTGCAACTTACCAAGACAGTCTTATTGTTTTAGTGTGATGCTTTCACTTGCAATTGACCCTTTTGTGCTATTGATCAGAAAAACCACTTTTCGAAAAAGTCTTTCCAGCGTGAATTACAACAGTGGCAAACTCATTACCTCTCCTGGACAATTAATTTTCAGTATCTTTCTTTTACTTTTATAAAACAAAGTCTAAATGGAAGCATGAATCCTAGCGAGAGCAAAGTAATACATTACCTATGTTCCAATTTCTCAGGGCTTAGATACTGCAGTCATCCTTTCACTTGGCAGATGCTTTGTGCTTTTACCCTTTTATGCCCATTTCAATACCTTTGTTCTTACTGCTGGAAAATTCGCAATAGCTTCTGCAATTCCTCTGGCTCTCTGTACTGTAATTTAAAAGAAGATAAGGAAAGTAAAGAAGTATTCTCTTAAAAGAGAGAGCAGATGTAGTGCTCTCTACTGAAATATAAACCTTAACACTAATGGAGTGCAGGCAGTAAAATGTGTTCTTGAGAGGTAACACAATAGAGGACCAGATAAGGTCAAATTTTCATTTTCCCTACTTTGGGATTGCAAAAATAGCATTAGCATTTTAAGAACCTTTTTTAACGGTGTACAAAAACAGAACACATTAGGATATATTTCCCTTCACATATATCAGTTATATTATTTACTTATTTGTGGGGGGGGGGTCTTATTGTCCATGTCTTCAACATAAGGTGAGATTCAGAAAAGATCTTGTTTTGCTGTTACTGATATATTTATTAAAAGAGTACAGATTATTTGCTTCTACATAATACATTTTTAATCTTGATTTGCCTAAAGGTGTTTGTTTTTGGCAGAATTTTTTTCTAATTAATATTATTTGTCATGGCTAATTATTTCATTTGCAGGGAATTCTTTTTTTTTTAAATACAGCAGGTTTTTAATTTTATCTCTCCATGAACTATTTTTTTACATGAGCATGTTTGTTTTCCTTTTTTGTTGGTGTTAAGTGTTAACTACTACAGGTTATGGGGTCTTTAATTATAAAACAATTCCTGGTACTTGATAGTAACTAACAGCATACATCCATATTGGGGGCAAAACAATAATATAGGTTTTTTTTGATGGTTTCATTTTTTTCTACTAGACGAATTACATTGACCCAAGTTTGTACCAAAAACCCCTTATCCAGAAAACCAAACATTCGAGATAACAGATGCCATACCTGTATATCATTTGGAAGCATAAAGGGCTCATTTATAGAACCCCAGGGCACAATGTTAGATCACTAAGGGGTGTAAGAACACGCCTAGTGCTCACTTACTAGCACAAAGTGCAGACAATTTTTGTGCTTTGCTCACTGTGTTCTGTAAAGTAAATGGCCCCTATAACTGACAATAACTGCAAATACTGGATTTTAAAATCTGTATTCAGTACAGAAAAATGTTTAATGTTTTTAAATCAACCTTTTAGATGCTTAAGAAATTCTGCAGCCAGTCTAACATGCCTAAGATGCGCAGAAGCCTCCTTGATCCATTGTCAACGGATCTGTCCAGTTATCAATATCTTGATACTTCTACCTGGTTATAAGTGTAAGGGTATTAACGCTGATTAACCAAACAAACATTTCAACCCAATGTAGAATGGGCCCTCTTTAGCAAACAGGTATCTACATGAGGGGCACAACAAGTATCCAAAGCTAATAAAACCCTAGCGGAAAGGCTAGCTGTGTTAGTTTGTTTCAAATGGACTGGCTGGAAGCATCCCTCAATAAAAACAGCCCAATCTAGTACATTTTTTGACACCTGGACCTGGATATTGTAAGTCTCCCCCCCCCCCTAATATCAGACAACTCACCGTTTGTACATTTTATCATACCACATGGTACAATCTGGAAAGCCTCAGAGACACCAACCCCCTGATTCTAGCTACAACAACCCAATCTGATGACAAAACTGGCTGCCTCCCAAAGTCCACTAGAACACAGGTAGTAATGGATTTCCCAAACATCTATAGCAATAGCAAACAATGGGCTAACTTGAAAGTGTAAACACCACTACCCCATCCCCATCTCAGATAGTGCCAGACTTTACTTATCCAATATCTTATCACATCTGTATACATATCATACAAGTTTGGAAAAAATGCACAAACAAATCCTTTTGCACTAATCAAAATTATTTTATTGGTTACTCATTTTGCATAGTTTGTAATATATAACTGCACTATTGCATACAGTAAATGAATATGTATAGTTGTGATGAAACAAATAAAAACAAGTTTAAAAAAAAAAAAGTTTTGTGGACAGAATTCTTGGAAGCCCCTAATCATCTAATAGATAGGGCACTGATCATCCTAAATGATTTCATGGGGTATTCTAAACAGTTACATTTTCTAGGATGATTTCCTGGTTAATACATCATTTATATCATATTCTTAAAAATCGAATTATCTGGCATATCCAAAAAAAATAATTTGGGATAGCCAATGCTCACCTGCACATAATTATCACATATCAGACACATATATGTACCACTTTTACTTGTTTATTTTTTTTTAATGCACTATTATTCAGTAGAAACCTTTCAAAAGACTAGAGAAATAAGAGTAAAAGAACAATATAAACAAAGAGTCTCCCTTTATCCTGCAAATGTCGCCTAGCAGTGTTGGGGTATACAGATTTATTTTAAATACATTTGTATCAATACATTCTCCTTCATCATAAACAATAGCTTTGTTTACCCTGGTTAGAAAATAAAAATTCTCAAAAGGAACATCCTCTCATTCAAAAGCCAGAAAAATGCGAAGAGAGTTATTGAAGAGGTTTGATAAAAGACGCAAGAAATGGATACTCCATAATGCAGATCAAACGTCAATAAACCGAGCTTTCTCACAAACAGATCCAAATGCAAGTACTTCATGTTAAATGCATGGATGATGTTTAAATAAAATGTAAAAAAAAAACTACTGTGCAGTTGCTTTCAGATTTCAGAAAGGCTCCCCCCTTCCTACATTCTTTCTCTCTCACATCTCTCATCTTCACTTTCTCATTCTCTTTCTACCCTTTCCTACTTATTCTTCTTAAACTATGTATATGTATGTACAGTATATGTTTATTTATATACTGCTACTTATGTACGCAGCACAGTACAATAGAACAATTAATTAATAGAAGAAAAGTCATTACAATAATAAAAACAAATAAATGCAGAGTATGATTGCATTACAGATTAAGAGCTAATTATTAAAGATACATGAGGATGGAAGTCTTTGCCCTGTAGAGGTTAACTAAGTGGGAGGGTAAAAAACACAAATACGATTATGTGAATTGCTGCAGGTTACAGTGGATAACACTGCAATAGAACATTTATTTATTTAATATAATAATTGTGACAACCCTATGACATTTGATTTGTCCAATATGATTCTAACACCATTTTAAAACCTAATAAGTATAGAAAAAGCAAGAGGAAAGAAATTATATCAATATTTTTCCATTCTAGATGGTGAAACAGCAAACACTGGGGCTCATTTATCAACACTGGGCAAATTTGACCAAGGGCAGTTACCTATAGCAACCAATCAGTGATTAGATTCTTAGAGCCAGCTGCAAGTAGAACAATGAATGCAGCAATTTGATTGGTCGCCATGGGTTACTGCCCATGGGTAAATTTGCCCAATGCTGATAAATGACCCCAACTGTGTATATAGACAGAAAAAGAAGCAGTCTGATCATTAGACAGAGAGGTTTATTAAATGGAAGAATGTTTGGTCAATGCATAGACTGAAGGTTCGGAAGTACAGTGTATTTAAGTCCTATGACCAAATTTAACAGGAGCCAAGTTGCTTCTAGGCTTTGCTGTTTACTTCCAGCAGAATGGTTATTGCCACCTTATGGTTGTTTTCAATAATATGTTTAAACACAAACAAGCTTGGTACCTGCTCTTTCATTGCCCCATATATCACAACACTTTAAATTGTAGATTACACTTAATCTTTCTGATAGTAAGTGATAGGAACATTTGCCATTTGGTTGACTTCCACCAACATGTATCAATATTTCCATCTAACAAACATTATGAAATGATTTCTACTGGCTACTACGTGAACTATACTCATCTCCAGAAAAACACAAACTAACTTGTTTTATTAAAGAGGTGGCTCACCTTTAAGTTAATGTTTAATATATTAATATATAATAATATAATATGTTGGCCTTCTTTTTTATAGTTTTCGATTATTTGCCATCTTCATCTTCTGACTCTTTCCAGCTTTCAAATGGGGGTCACTGACCCCATCTAAAAAAACAAATGGTTAATAGGGCTACAACTTGCCAGTTTTTATTACTCAAGTTTCTATTCAGGCCCTCTTCTATTCATTTTCCAGTCTTAAATCAAATTCATTGGTTATCAGAAAATATCAGTTGGTTATGACAGAAAGCTTAATTAACCATAATACAAGTAGTTAGTGATTGGTTCTAGTATAGTGCTAGAATGCTATCCAATAGGATTGGTCCCATTTTGATGTGTTTTCCATTATTTATAGTTAAATAATTATTTACGATTTTTTAAATATAACTCACAGTAACTCTGAAATGTACAATTTTCTCTAGCTTGCTATGAGTAAGGGAACCTGATATTAACACCATCTTGGACCTGGTGACAATTCCAGGTTTCCCTAACTAGTTTGTGTTTATAGCAGCAACTGACACTACTTAGCAGGTGCAAGCTTTATGCTGATATTCTGGAAATATTCTGGGAAAAAAATGCTGCGTTGCAGGTAAAAACATGCACCAAAATATTGCACTTTGCACTGTAGGCCCTAAATAAATATGTTTGTGTGTGTCATATTAAATTAAATAAGAAATTCTCTGCATTAACTAGAATGTCCTAATTAACTTTAATGGGTACTGCAAATTGATGGTTTGAAAATGATGATTATGGCTATAATGATTGTAACATGTTAGGCTACTTAATATATTACTACAGTTAAAGCATGCCAGACTCTGCACAGCAGAAAGACTAGCACCTTTGCATGTTTATGCAGCCAGTTATATAGTCTTATTTATGAAAGAAAATGTCCGGGACTTTCCTGCATGCTTTTATTCCCTTTAGCAGAAATGTCAAGCCGGTCCAAAATTAATACATGAAAAGTACTTAATATTTTAAAAGGTTCATTACCACTGTTCTGAACTTCTCCTGTGCTGAATTATTGATCCCCGCAAGTTTCCTTCCCTGTTTTTCATGCACCATTTCTTAAAGTTTTTTTCTTGTTTAAACCATATATATGACTTTTTTCTATAGGTTCTGGAAACAGAGTAAACAATTATAGTTGAAAAAAAATTGCATTTGCAAACATGCTTCCATGTTGCCTTAATTCCCAGTAGTATATCCAATGCTTGATGCTATCAAGCAAACACAAAGCAACAACTAGCACATTCTGTCGACATGTTTAGCTAAATGGAACCGAAACAGTCACAGATGACAATTTCATAAATACATTAATTAGACGTGTCTCCAAATAGCATGCAATTTTAAATTATTAACATAAAACCCTGCATTATAAATGACTGCAAATTGCATTCTGGGTGCTCTCCATGCTTAATTTATTATGTCGTTGGAAAATTTGTAAATGACTTCCCTGTTTTATTTTTAATGGTTGGTTTTATATGTATATTGTTTCATTAAGCCAAGCTTAATGCTCATTTAAGATCTTATATGACTTTCAGAAGATATGATTATATTTGTGAAGCTATGATACATTTATATTCTATTAGTATGAAACTAAGCGAGTTCATTTTCTTACAGAAGTAGTTTGATGGCCACTAAATGACCAGTCCGCATTAATTTATGGATACCAAAGGCAAACACTGAGCTAATGCAGCTTTATAAGTATCGTTTTGGGTTTTTTTAAGATCGGAGGTTATAAAACAGGTGTTGTGTAAAAGGAAAATCACTTTATTGATTAGGAAGCTGTACCTTATGACTAAATACACCAAAGTACAAGAGGGCTTTTCTTATATTGTTATATTTAAAATTATTTTATCAGTAGGATGTGGGTAGCCAAGTACAGCTTTGCCTTCATCCAGGGAAAGATACACTGCAGTTCTACATCATGTCTGCATAACCTCTGGCGAAATGGGGACGTGCTGGCATCCCATAATGCCAACTTTTCTGCCGCGTGGTCCAGGCAAGGTTTTTGAGGCAACTATTATAGGCACATACCGTCTATCGTTAGATAAATATAATTAAATATTATTGACACCCCACTCCATATGTAATAAAATGCACTAAGCTTAAAAGCAACCAATAACAGTTTTGCTTTTTAACAGTTGGCCAGTGCTGCTGATTGGTTGCTAGGGGTTACTGCCCCTGAACAACTAGAAAGCAGATTTATGAAAATTCAAATTTGAGTATTTTTTTGTATTGTTATTATTATTTATTTTTTCTGAATTTGGAAAAACTAAAAAACATCTAAAACTTGGAAATAGTTTTTCTTGCTGTAAAAGAAACCTCCAACCACAGTAAAAAGTTGATATTGCATGTTGACAAATCTGTTCCTTAATGTTTATTACATAATATGTTACCTTTAAATATAGAGCTCCATTGTACCTCTGCTTCTTGTGCTCAATTTAAAATCAGTTTTAGCAAGTAGAAAACACTTTGTCTTTATACTGTACTTTCAAGGCTCATCCAATGATATTATATTTTTGTATCTGAAATTTCTTGCCATATTATTTTTTTAAAAAAAAAATAAATTAAGTTGATGATTTCTTGTAGTGTATTGGGGAAGTTTAACAAAAGCAAAAAAACAATAAATATACAGGCGTTCTATTAGACCTGTATCTCTGAACCAGTGCATAGGTTGAAAAAATAATATATGCCTCTTCAATGGTTACTTTCCTTTAAAAATCTTTAAAGCCAACCACGTTCTTTATTTAACCCAGGAATCAAGTAGAATCCCCTTTCCTACACCATGATCTTACATTGTGACTTCTTTCCTGAGATGCCTTTTGCTTCTCTTTCATATGGAAGTATCCTGAGGCCAACTCCCTCTCCTGCTATGAGTAACCTGGGGTATAATCAGATTGTCTTTACAACCAGTAACATCCAAAATGGTTTACCGGTGATTTGTCTGAAATACACATAGACAGCCCATTTATCTGCTCTTTTGTAGGCATGGAATAATCCAAAATTTTGTGTATGGTTTTTATGAACCTGTTTAAGGATCAATGTTTCAGTACATTGCAAGTTGAGTTAAAGTAACTTGTAAATGTGTAACATATTCAAGATCAAGAGCAATTTTTTCTAATCTTTTATAAAATAGCAGTTGTTAGTGTAATTAAATGACTGCTGAAGTTGCTTCGTGAATCTGACAAGGCTGGGGTACAATGAAACAAACTCATCATGTAAAATAGATGAGACAGAATAAAATGTATGAGTCACTCCCAAACCCTGAAGATGCAAGAAATCTACCAGCAAGACTTCGTGTTACTGAGAAACCAGATAGGTACTTTTCTCCCTGCAGTGCACATTAATAAGACATGATGAAATACAGTACTTTTTTTCTTAAGGTGGTATCTATAACTTTCTTCTTCTGAAGTCCATTCCATCAGTCATCTCTACTGTGTAATATGTGAAATGTTGTTGCTCTTATTTGTTTAGTTTAAAACATATGTGTTCACAGGAAATAGCTTTCCAGTGATCAAAGTATAATGCTGTGTCAAGCAAGGAAAATATTGCCTAATTTAGTATAGAAATAGCTTTAAAAAGAAAAATACAGATCTGTAACTGAGATCATGACACTGGGTCAGTAGCTGCTCAGAAGGTTCCATATTTTCTTTGCCAGTCTTTAGCAGTTTCAGTCAAGGCATTGTGCCAGTACATCTGCTACTGCTAGTATGGTCCACAGAGTTATCTGACATGCCGTATCTGGGATTTTCTCAGTGAAAAATGAACTGGACTTTTTAAAATCAACTTTAATAGCAATTACATCAAACTTAAAGCGGCATTGATTTAGTCATTGTATTAGTAAACAAGAACATTCACCTCAACCGTCTGATGGATTGGTCCACTGGTATAATAAATCTGGAAGATTGCCGTAGCGAGTTACACAGAAGTAATTGAAAACAAGTACATGACCTCCCTCTTTAAAGTTTGCTGGCATTGAGTGTGCTAAGCGTTGCCTAGCAGGTGTGTCAATAATGTAAGTTACCATTGTTTTGAACAATGGAAAGGGCTATTAGTACTCTTGCAAAACATATTAATTAAAGCAAACTGAGAAACTAGGAAAATATTTTTCAGTTGAAGAAAAGAATGACAAATCCCAACTGATGAATCAAACTGAATAGGAAGTTGAATTCATTTAAGCCCACATGCTTTATAATATACTGAATTGAGTTTATATATATGCTCTGTCTGAATTTAGAGCATGGTATGTTTTACCATCACAAGTTGCCCTGCTCATCTGAGCATTTATAGGCAAAAACTGAACATAAAGGATGATCCACATTTCCTATTAATGTTAATGTGAGGCTGCTAAAATCCAAAAATTGATTCTTCTTTATACACATTTATGGAATGTATCTGTCTGCCTAGTATTAGCAAATACATTTCTATAATGCACAAGAGGCTTAAATATCCTGTAAATGATCCGGTGCATTGTATGTCATCAGTTATAATTAGTAAGGAGCTTGTAAAAAAAAAAAAAAAAAGGAGCATTTCTTTAATCTACTTTATGTATTAGATGCCATAATAAAACCATGTATAATGATAAGGATAGCTGGTATAATGAATGACAACATATTTGAATGTGTTCTTATATATATTGAATGACAACATATTTGAAAGTGCTCTTATAAACTTGCAAATACTTATAACTTGCTTTGTTATTCTTGTGTTACCCCACTTATAAATAGCCATGCCCCCTCTGATAACAGGTCATGCCCTTTACAGCCAACTTGACCTACGTTGCCCAACACACTTAGGTCTAATGTAGGTTACTCAGGTAAGAACAAATGGCCCTCTGTAAGACAGACAAGCCACAAAAATGGCACAGCTTCTGTCCTAGTTAAGCCAATTGTAGTGGGAAGAACAAGAGCACTTTCAGAGCAGATCTGGGAGGTTAACATTTTTCTACTGACAGTCATTGGGGAAATGCAACTTGACGTATCAAGTGACTCTGCTGGCACTCGCTCATCTTGCCCGTAGGCATGCACAGCAATTTTCGTGACATTTAATCACGGAGAGAAAGTCTCTCATCTTGCCCTGTGGTAGATTTGTTTTGTTTAACACAGACAGTGTTGATATATTTTCACAATATTTTCATCAATTAAAATGTTATTTTTCATTTGATTGTTCATACAGTGCCCTTTATTCTTTGCTGAACATTAGAAAAGGAGATTGCTTAAAATAACTCTTTGAGTTCAGGACATGACTTAAAAAAGAGGGGACCCCTGGCAATACAGATGGTTGGGGTCCGATCTAAAGGCGAAAACATCAGTATCAGGGATGTAAAACCTCCAGCCCTCAAGTTACAATAGGCTACCCCAAAAAATACCTGGCTAAAGTTAAAAATCATGATGTTGCCGTGGAATTTCAATTATCGGAGATCACTTGAGGTAAAAAAAGTTTATGTGACAAGAGAGTGGATTCTGAACTCACAAAGAGTCAGAACCACAAACAAAGGAATTACAGTGTTTTTATAGATTTGGGAACGTATGATATAGGAACTTATAGGCATAAAAAGAAGTTATGATTGAGAAAGCATATTTTTCCACAGCTCATAAACAAAGAACTTCTCTCATAACAATCTGGTGATCTGCTCAATGTCAGGGTACTAATAACCAAGACTATCTTAAGAACAGAATCCATCCAAGTCTGGGGGCTCCCAGGGGAATCTACATATAGAGAAATTTATTCCTTCTCACCACTATATATGAATTTATTATATGCACACTGTTAGTTACTAATGTAATAGAATTGCCTAAAGCTCCCAACAAAGGAGCAGACATCGGCTGCCAACTCTTAGATAAGTCATCAGCCTTTGGCAAATTAGTGCATTGCGCCAAAGCAAAGGGCTTTCTAACTGATATGTGGGTTGGGCAGGCTGGGAAATCTATCCAAAACAAAAGTATCAGTGTGAAAAAGTTATTTCTCTCTCGAGACACTCTTTTTCTCTCAAGACACCCTTGCAGGGCCTTGTCTTCTATCCAAGTCACCAGTTACCCTGTGGTAATGACATAAATCTCCAGTTCTAGAGGCCCACCTTGATGGCAGCCAGCTGTTTCTTTCTGGGATGTCCCTTCTTGCCAGATATTGAGAACCTTTTCCTCAATGTACCAAGGCCAGCTCAGCCTACTAACCTTAATGTCTATAGCTATCAGAGCCATCCCCAGCTCAGCATTTGTCTGTATCCTCTGGCTGTTATTATTATGGACATCTCTGAATATCTTTTACAGGATTTAAGCTCTCGGGTTGTAAGCAAATTCTCATCTCTTTTTGTGAGAGTCAATATCTCATCCATGTGAAAGAAGGGCTGGAAGCAAAACCTAGGTGCTTATTTGTCACATGACATGTTTGGCCCAAGAGGTCTCTGTAAAGATTGATGCACGTGAACTACAGCCATGCCTGGCAAGCTCTAGGTAATTTTTATGAATTAAACTGCAAAATCCCATTGACTGAGGACTCCACTGGGCTGTGGTCTGCAGAAAACAGGCCTACATTACATACTAACTGTCTCTTCGACAATTGGATTGCTTTGGCTCACAATTTGATTGGCCAAATTTAGCTTTGTATGCCCAGTTTTATTGAAGACGTTTAAATTTTCAAACATTTACACACAAACACGCACAAAACCTTTGGTACTTGTTATTGGCTGAATTGTTTTTATCATTTATTTAGTGTTGTGTAAAAATGTGTTAAACATCCACTCTATTTGGGGAAAGAAATCAATTTAGAAAAGAAAACATAAGGAAAAATTTGGTCTTTCTAGTCTCTGAAAAACTGTTAGCAATTCACAATCCCCCAAAGAGAAAGCTAGATACATTTTGGCATGGCGTGTAAAAGCATTTTCATAGTTTGGATTAACATTTCCATGATGCTTCTATCTGTAAAAACAAATTGATCTTACAAAAGGCCGTTTCCCAGCAGTCGTTTGGCTGGAAGTGATAGGAGCTCAGATTAACTGGATCTGTTAGCTTAGAGAGGAGAGTGGCACAGAGTATCTTACACAGTATGATTCTTTCCCCCATTCCACATAGTGTGTCTATTAAATGTGACTTTTACTGCCAAAGCACTTGTCATTTTACATTAGCTTTAGCAACTTCTGCTGTGACAAAGTGAGCAGCGTCTCCTTTTGCATAATGAAAATATTTTCACATCAACCTGCTAAATGCTATTACAGCCAATTGGCCTATGAAATGACATTAAGCTCCAGCTCCAGCTAAACAAAATCACTGTGGCTGTCTAGCCTCTTAAAATGTGGTTTTCCATGTACTCATTTGCAGAAAAGAATACATTCTATTAAACATTGAAACCTAAAAGAAAACAGTGAACCTAAAATCTACACAATTAAAAAAATATAGCAATTATTTCTACTGTTATTTGATAACTGTATATTCCTTATAATATTATGTTTAATGTAAATATGTAATACTTTAGTCACCTATTGGATATAGGATCTCTTGCTATCACCTTGCAGAACACTGACCTACTAAATTATCTAAATTGACTCTATAAGACTCATTTTTACTCCAGTGCAGGGTGCTAAGTACACTTTTTGGAGTGGCGTACTAAAATGGACTCATAAATGCTCCTTGAAATTAAAAGTATCAATGCCCCTGCTCAGCTAGTGCTAGTGCAAAGACGGCAATAGCACCATCTACACTAAAAGAGCTGAAGTTCCATTTTTTAAAATTCAACTCTTAAGGGGTTGTTTACTAAAATGTGATTTTATCTAATTTTTTAAATCAAAAAGGTCGACCAAACTCCCATCCACGATTTTGCCTTAGTAATAAAATAACTCAAATGAATTATATCTGGAAAAAAACGATAAAATTGAGCGAAAATCCCAAATCATATGATTTCTTGGGGGGGGGGGATTTGCACTAAAACCCAGAATTTATTGTAGTATCATGCTAAACCCAGCACAGACCATGATATCTTCATATTGGGATAGGGACATCTCCCACTGACTTATAGCTCCACAAGTCTGAGATGCCGAATAGGGATGGGCGAATTTTTTCGCCTTGTTTCGCCGGAAAAATCACGCCCATAGACTTGTATGGCATCGTGCGTCAAAAAAAAGACGTGCATCAAAATAATTTCGCTGCGCGTCAAAAAATTTTTGTCGCCCATAGACTTTAATGGGCGTCTGCGACAATTCGCCTGCAGTGAATTTTTGACGAAACGGGTCAAATTCGCCCATCCCTAATGCCGACTTTACGAATGCTTTGCAGCATTGGGAATCTCTAAAAATCTGAAGGTTTTTTCCAGACCAGATAAATTCGAAGTTTAGTAAATAACCCCCTTAAAGTTACCAGTTGCAGCTTTTTGCTTGCCAGCCAGCTGGTTATTTCCACCAGAGGCAAAGTTCTTACATTGCCTCATGGCAGGATTGGCCCTAGTGATAGAGAGCAGTAGAAACTCCAAATGCTGCAGAACTACACTAAGGGGATATTTACTAAACCTTGAATTTGTCTGGTCTGGCTTTTTTGTGGCAAAAGCTCTAAATGTTCTTCAAAACAAACTCAAATTTTTAGAGATTTATTATACTCCAATGCTGCAAAAAGACCAAATCCAAAACTCCACCATCTCAGACCTGTCAAGGTTCTGTAAAAGTCAATGGGAGAAGCACCTATCCCGATTTTAAGATATTGTGGTTTCTGCTGCGTTTAGCCAGAAAATCCCAAAATATTCTGAGTTTTCAGGAAAAAAATTGAAAAATTCTGAAAAAATCTGACGATTGTGTGTTTTTGCTTGATTTTAATGGGTTTTTTCCCCGATCTAATAAATTCAGGTTTTTTATTAATAAATAAGTTCAAATTGGGCATGGGAGTTTGGTCGTGGTTTTTTAATGAAATAATAACATAAATTCGAAATTTAGTAAAGAACCCCATAAATGTATTCGTCTATCACTATCTGACCAAGAGACTGTAGTAGAAGAATGAAGAGAGTTATGCGATGTAAATTAAAGAACTGAAAGTTACTTAAGTATTAATTATCTATTGAAATCATATTGAAATTGTGGTGAGTCCCACAGTAATTTTTGCTTGTCTATTACAGAGAGCATGGTACATACAAGTCACATCCCAGTGAGTAATAGATACTGGAGGCAATGCGTTCCAGGGAGCCATGATGAGAGCATGTTCTTCATAGCTTTAATTGTATGCCTATGTATTTTGCTCTATTTCTTAGAATACAGCTATACAAGCATTATAATACCCCAAGTAATAATTTAATAACTGAGAATATTATCTTCTCAACCTATATTGTATTGTACTCATCTGAATATCTTTTACCAGCAGCAATTGCGTCTGATTTTTATAATTGCTCATATATACCAATGTGTCAAATGATTAACATGTTCATTATGTTGTTATAAAAAGTACATTTTGACTTATTTTCACATTTGTCATATTAACTACTTATTTTCTGATGTCCCTCCAATATTATGGACATGTCATTGTAAAGTGTAATAATGAAATATTGTATAATATATTAAAAACTACACACCGTCATGTGCCAATGTGTCCTAGGTGCACTCAAAATGTAGAAATCCCGTGTAAACACACCACTATTTAGTGCCCTATATATGTGAATACAAATGACTTCCACAAGTCACACTGGGGCTCATTTACATATTTACATATAAACACTGGGCTAATTTGCACCTGGGTAGTAACCGATACCAACCAGCTGCTTTTTCAACCAGTTACAGGTTGAACAATTAATGGAAAAGCAGAATATAAAACCTGTAACCAAATTAACCAATCTTCTACCCGCTAGATGAAATCTTCTACCCACTAGATGAAAAATAGTGATGGGCAAATTTGCGCCGTTTCGGCAAAAAATTCGTGAAACGGCGCCGCATCTCGTTTTTGATGCCGGCGCCCATTTTTGACGCTGGTGTCTGTTTTTTCGACTCCAGCTAATTTTTTCGGGCAAATTTTCGTGGGCGTTTCGCAAATTTATTCGCTGGCGGCGAATTCGCGCCTGGAGAATAAATTCGCCCATCACTAATGAAAAACAGTTTACTGTTTTGTTTGGGGAACAGCCGGTAGTGATTGACTGTGAGGACAATTTGATTGATTTGACCTCCTATTTGGATTTAATCCCCAATTGGTAAATTTTTTGGTTTTGAATTTTATATTCTAAATTAATCAATCTGGTGAGTAGTTGGATGCACAGAGTGACTGATGTATTTACATATATTGGACCAGTGGTTTCAGAATGTTTTTTTTATCCTAGGGAGTTTGCAGGGTCTTCCTCTGAAACTTCTGTACAGTACTGAATTAGGACACGTCTTACTACCAACTCTATTTCTGTTATCAACACATTCCTTGCACGTTAATGAGATAAACTGTTACTGGGATTGTCACTATACTGGACTTGTTTTATACAGATAGATTCACAATGGGGATTATGATGGGGAGGCTCCAGAGTCTCCTCTGAAAATATGCACAGCTGCTTGATTGTTATTTATAACTGAAATACAGCTTGCTTTGTGCCCTCTCTGCCAGAAGCAGGGAGAAACATTAGGGCACATAGTCAAGATTTTGAGAAGAAGAAACATTTTACAAAATGACTAAGTGCACTAGTTTGAAACCCGTCTGTTTGGAGGGGGGGGGAGAATTAAAAGAAGGGACTGCTAATAATATAGCAGTTTTCTCTTTTACACAAATACAGATAAATTGTAAATTCAGCTTGATGTTTTGTTTTCTTTGGTATATGCTCCCACTAGAATGATGGTGGATGCAAGGTCTTGTTTTTTCATATCCCAGCTTTGTTTCAACGACATGTATTGAACTGGGGCGGGAAACAAACAATTGTCTGTAATTCTTAAACAGCCCTTGTAAATGTCTTAAACTCCTACACAGCCAAGAGTTCATTTTCTATTAATATAGGCACTGGCCTGTCACAATGTATTGCCTTGACCCTATTGTGTCCCATTTCAGTTCTACCCAAAAAAACAGAGACTGTTATAATGCAGGTATCCGTATTTATGTGGGTGTATAAATAGAATTGGTGTTGGTATACTGAAAGCAAAGAATGGGAAGCATTTCCATATGAACACAGACCTAAGAAGACAATGTAGCATGTCAGATGTCAAGAAGATTTTGGTATGTACACAGTCCATGTACTCCCTGATATAAACTGCTCTTTACATAGACAAATGTTTAATCAAATAAGGAGGCAAAATTATCAATCAAACATCTTTAACATTGCCAGCTTACAATACAGAATTTCTATATGCTAAAAGACCCTGGGTGTGTGTTATTTAAAAGACTCCTATGAAAGCCAGCCTATTCTTGAAAGGGATAGATTTTGGTAAAATATCTTTTGATGAGATCTTGGCTAGATATACCTGCATGTCTCCTGCAGAGGGGTCGAGGGTGTTGCCCTTTTAGAAGACTGGAAATAAGAGATAAGGGGTTATTTAAATAAAAAAAATGCAGTGTGCAAAGTGCAAAAAAAAGGTGCACACAAAATTGACACCGCGTTGTTATGTGCAGAATAATTATGTAGTATATTTAGGTAACCAATTCTCTGACCCATCAGTGCTTTTACTATAATTTAAGCTTGGCCTTAAATAAGTTTAATGGGCTAGTTGTCCAATATTGTGCTAAGATTTACAACTGATTCCAAGACTGATATTGTTAGTTATCCAGCAGAACCCTAATGAAGTCTAGATTAAAAAAAGCCAAGACTTGGCATTAAATAAGAAAGAGAGACTGGCTCACAACATTGCTCAGCTGCAGCTGAAAGTGTGTTTTGTAAAGAATTTGGTAAATACATATAAAGTAGAATTGTGTATTATACTGTATATACACAAAACTGCAATGACTCCATATTGTTTTGATGATTATTGTGACTGATCATTTGAGCTCCAGCGAATTATCATTTAATCATTCATTGTAGCCACATGTATTTATTAATATAATTATTAATAAAGTGTATTTAAAAAGCACCAGTGTATTCTACAGCACGTACAATAAATGGGTGTACACATTTAACATACATATTTACATATAATAATCAATAGCCAATACAAGAGTCAATCCGAAGGGCTTATTTACTAACCTAGGTGCAGTTTGCAGTACCAACCGCTGAGGTGTTTTAATTCATTTTCCAACCGGTAGTAGACTAATTGTTTATTGACTGCTTTTGGCTTTTATGGTCCTAAATCAGCCCCATAATGGCATGTGGTCTCTTGGGATTTTAGATTATGGGAAGCAGGTTATAAACACAATATTTTTAAGGTTTTACCCATGCTGGGTTTACAGGCAGGCCACACTTTTCAACCAGTAATGAAATGCAGTGCTCACAAGCAGGACCGCCATCAGAAATCACCAGGCCCCATACAAAAAAATTTCCTGGGCTGCGCCCACCGCAAGCCCCATCTACAGGTCCGCCCATCCCACAGAAAAAAACAGAAAAAATATTGGTGGCTATGGTTCCCACATGTTAATAAAAAATAAAAAGATATTGGTGGTCAGGGCCCCCCATAAAAAAACATTTGTGGCCAGGGCCCCCCCATTAAAAAATATTGCTGGCTAGGACCCCACATGAGAAAAAAAAATTGGTGGCCCCCACCCCCACATTATAAGAAAATTGGTGGCCAGGGCCCCTTAAACGTCCATACCTTCCCGAAGTCAGCAGCTCTCAGAAAGATAGGGGGCCCGGCTAATCAAGTAAGTGTGGCGTGGCAGTGCCCCCCTTACCTTCGGGGCCCCCTACAACTCTCCCCCCTGTCCCCCCCTGATGGTTGCCCTGCTCACAAGTAACAGGGCAGTCCAAACAGTAGTGTAACTAAATCCTTGGATGGGCCCAGGCCCTGGCGATGCAGAGTGACCTCTCCTGCACCTGAACCTGCACCCACGTACTTGCACATGCCGCTGTGAATAGGTCGCAGCAGGTGCATTAACTTTTTGAGGCAGTAGAGTGGCCATAGAGGAAGTAGACCCCATCGTCCAGGCCTCCCCCGCTACCGCAGGGTTTGCTTCTGCACACAAATTGTGAGCACTCAAATTATACTTTTATAAAACTATTATCCCTATGCCACATTGAAAACTACCTTCTTTTGTGCTTGTTTTGCCATACATAAATTACATATTTTTTCCATGCGCACATTTGTGCCAGTTTTGCAAATTTATTTGCTGGCGGCTAATCGCGGGAATTCGCCGCAAATTTGCACGTCTCTACATGTGGTGATTCAGGACGGTGGGATTGTGAACACCATAGAATAATCTAATGGAATAACAATCATTGGTGAATACAAATAGTGGGTCACTGTGGGTCATTGAAAGACAAAACTTGCTACACTATATTATTTTCTTGGTGCTGTGTACTTATCTCCCCAAGCTTACTTTAGTGCTGACTCCCATCTATCAAAAGAAACTTCCATTTACGTTTACTCGAGGGAGAACGAGTCTGCGAGTCAGAGAACAGGGGTGACTCCAGGGACTTTGGATAATTTACTACCAAGTACTTTTCACGTTTATTCACTATATATTGCATATACACCCTGGCCTAATATACAGCACTAATTTTACCTTCATACCATAAAATCACCATCAGAACAAATACTTTACCACCTGATAGTTTATATTATATTAAGTGGCCTATTAAAGAATCTTACCAAACTTGAATATAAATAACAATAAATATTGCCCTTTTATTGGCTCATGTGACATAACATACATGTGCGCCCTTGGTTTTTATGTGTGCAGTGTGAATCATACGATCCCAGGGGGGGCGTCCGTTAGTACCGTACTTAAAATGGCAATTTTTTAATTGAAGATTAGGCAAGGGCACATACTGCTAGAAAAATATATTTTTTATGAAAATGGTTTAAATCAGGGTATTTATGCAATATATTTTTATAGAGACCTACATTAACTGGGAGTATAGATTTCCTATAACAGTTAGTTTAGCCCAATTTCTTTTTTTCTTATTATCACCATTTTAAACTCTCTTACATTCCATGGTACACAGTTCCTTTATCAGGACACAAGATATCATTTTTATTCTGTCACAGATAACATACCAGATAACTCACCTGAGGTCCTGAATGCAAATTGCAAAATAATATATGAGAGCTTTGCGACACATTCCAGGGCAGCAGCTGCAAAACTACTAATACAGAGTCTAATTTAGCTGCTATAAATTAGGGAATGTGTAGAAGCACAATTATGACAGCATAATTATGACACAAGTTGATAGGCTGAAGTATATAGATGACAATGTGTACTAATTTTGCCGATCAACATACCAGATGAACAGACGGAACTAATAGTGCAGACATATACAATTAATGCAGCCAGTCACTGTAAAAACAAAAAGATAGATGAAGCTGTTGAGATTCTCATGCTAACAAGCAGCACTAACTGCTAGAGATAATAACCCTCAAACTGAAGCTCACCAGCCCAACGGTACTCTGAAGGTGCTGCCTACAACTGGAGAAGTACACACCTGTAGCAAGGACACTAAATCTACCCTAGCATTTATTACTGTGGTGGGAGAAAAAACAACACTAATAATGTAAAGTGTAAATGGAAATTGCAGACAGCAGAGAGTGACATTTGCATGGTCCCAGACAGCTTGTTAGCTGAAGTGGGTTTTAATTAGCTATTTTCCAGCAGCAAACGAGCAAATTAGTGACAGCCATAAACAAGCACAGACAATCAGGCCTGAAGAAAATGAGGAACCATCATTTTTATGAAATCTTGGATGTACACAAAGACTGAGCCAAACTATAAGGATGATCGATTAAACATCATCAGATGTGCAGAATAACTGAAAAGCTATAAAATCTTTTTAGATTCCATGTTTTTTTGATTAAATACAGCCAACAAACTATATTCATAATACTACAAATGTCTCAACTACAGATACATCAGTACCTTGTTGCTGTAGGTGAGTATGGCATTTGCTGGAAATAAGCTTTACAAAATAAATGATAATGATACTATTACATTGTTAATTTGACTAAGGTCAAGTGTGCAGTATGTAGAAGTGTGAGGGAAACTGCATTTGACCAGGCAATAAATGCAGAGTTCCTTTTGTATATTGTACCCACTTGCTCTACTTGTTGCACCTACAATTCTGGGTGCAATTTAGGGACATGAAAGTACATGCATGCATAATGCATTATGCCCATGTTTTGCACTCATGTTGTTTCCTAATTTGCGCTTAGTGGTATGCATGTTGTGGCAAATTTCAGCCTTATCAGCTTTTGATGCACTTTTTTTTCTTGTATATTTGTTGATTACACTTGTAGTTCTCTTGCACCTTGAGCAGTATAGGATTCAATCTACCTCTTAAAGGAAAACTATAACCCTCAAACTATGTAGGTCTCTATAAAGACATATTGCATAAAACAGCTTATATGTGAAACCCTGCTTCATGTAAATAAACCATTTTCATAATAATAAACTTTTTTAGTAGTATGTGCCATTGGGTAATCGTAATAAGCATTTTAAAAAATAAGGGCCATCCCCTGGGATCCTAGGATTCACGGTGCACACAAACAAACCATACATGTTAGGTTACATGAGCCAATTAACAGACAGAGGGGTTCGCTTACTAAAGCACGGTAAATTTGACGATATGTTTCCGCATGTTATGGCTGCAAATACTTTTCCGCCAAAATATTCGCAGTGACTAAGTTTACTAAACAGCGATGCGCTCAGAAGTCATTGCAATCATTCGTTAAAGAACCAGCTGATGTTAGCAGTAATTTTAGCGAATTTTCTGGCGACAAATTAAGTTTGTGAATATTTATGCTATTAAACAGTCTTGTTTTATGGCATTTTTTTATGGCATGATTTATGGCCAGATATGTATCTTCAAAACTGCTAAACTTTATAGATATTATCAACAACACAGTAAACAGATTTCACCCAATCAAAACATGTATGCATCATATAAATCCACATTTCAATACATCCAGTCAGAAGAAGTACCCCGCCAATCGAATCATATAAAAAAAACTTCATAAACAAGTTTTACCAATCAATCTGTGTGCATCATATAAATGTAGTTTAATCTAGGCTGACGAAGCCTTTGGTCCCTCCTAGCCATAATTCTTCTTACATCTGAAAAGGCTGCTGTAGCAGCAGAAAAAAGAATAATCCAAAACATCTTTGATTATCCTGTCACTTCTCTCTTCTCCTCAGGAATGGCAACAGTAAAAAAATGATGGGTAAAACAAGGTGTTATGGGATATTTCCTGGCCCCTTGAGAATTTTCTGGCGAAAATTATTTATCATCTCTATAGATGGCGGTAAAAAAAAAATTGCAAATATTCTAGCGTTATTTTTGTCTTTCATACATTTCGCTGTTTAGGAAACCAGGCATTAATGTGTACGTAACGTTATTTTCAGCAAATGCGATAACTGGCGAACACATATTCTTGCGCAAGAAAATTCACAAAATTTATATTTCACGCAGGTTATTAAACTGGCGAAAATATAATCAGTGATAAATTTGTCTATATTTTGTGCTCATATTTTTACTGCACTTTAGTAAACGGACCCCAGAGTTCTTTCTTTTGCTTCCACACTTCTTCCTGTTACAGTTAGAGCTGCAGTATTTCTGGTCAGGTGATCTCTCAGGCAGCACACAGACCATCACTAAATGATGTTTCAAGGCAAGAGATGTAAAAGGGCAATATTTACTTAAATATATATTCCAGTTTGATAAGATTCTTTAATATGCCATTTAATATGATATAAACTGTTGCTAAAGTATTCATTGTGGGGGTATAGTTTTCCTTTAAGAAGGTTAGAGATTCAGAACTCTTCCTGCTATAGTTCCATTAATATCTAGGTCAGAAATATAGTGCTCAAGCCAAATCTCACACAATCTAGCCTCCATGCTGGCCTGCAAGGATTGTGGGGATCAGCCTCACAAAGTATTCCAGTGTTACATACATCATAAATTCTATATAAATAAATTATACCTGGTGGCAGAAGGGGTATCTGCAAAGAAAGAGGAAATGGAATTGTAGGGAAAAGTGTACTCAGCAACATTGGGGGTCAAATTCAGTATCTGTAGGTGATAATTTAAGAGTTGTGTTCAAACAGGCACAACTGCTCCACAGACTTTTTTCAATCTTTATTTTGCATAAACATTTCTGGAGCAGGACTAGACTAAATAACAAGCGTGATAGGACAGTGACTGTCATGAAAATGAAAGGGAAAAAGGCCAGAATAGAATTCAGGGGATAGTTAGAGGGGATAATTACATTATGTTGATTGTACACCAGGTACTGAAGGCATAAAGACATAGATAAAGGGAACAGCAATTTGAAAAAGATGGTTATGATCAATGGTAAGTTTCTTTAGAAGAGGAATAATTACAGCACTCTTAAAGGATGAAATAATTATGGCAGAGGTGAGAGTGAGGATAGATGAGCTGGAGTTGGCCTTAACACAGCAGAGCTAGTTTGAAGGAATATTTATGGTCAAGCAGCCAGACAGGGAATTATGAGAAAGGGCAAAATGTTTATCTCTGCCTTTGATTTTGTTGTTACAACCTGTCCTGACTACCTTCCCCAGCCTTTCCTATTATAACTATGTTATTTATTATTTTAATTAATGAATACAACTATAGAGCAATGGTCTGGAAATACACCTTGCAAAGCTTGAATAAGATGCTTTTCTGTGACAGATTAGTATCCACAATTTAATTAAAATTGTATAAATGACCATAAATGTCCCAAGGCATTTGGGAAGATACAGACAGTTAGATCTGCCTTCCTTGAGCAAAAATATGCACATTTTATTAATTGGCTTTGGCAGAAAAGGCATCAGTTGTTAGCAAGGAATCTAACCAAGATGCCAGCCTTCACATCTTAAAGCTTATATGTGGAAGATTCTGGGGCACATTTACTTAGCTCGAGTGAATGAATAGAAGAAAAAATACTTTAAATTACGAAAGTTTTTTTAGGGATGCACCGAATCCACTATTTTGGATTCGGCCAAACCCCTGAATCCTTTGCGAAAGATTCGGCCGAATACCGAACTGAATCCGAACCCTAATTTGCATATGCAAATTAGGGGTGGGAAGGGGAAAACATTTTTTACTTCCTTGTTTTGTGACAAAAAGTCATGCGATTTCCATCCCCACCCCTAATTTGCATATGCAAATTCGGATTGGGATTCGGTTCGGCCAGACAGAAGGCCGAATCCTGGCCGAATCCTGAACCGAATCCTGGATTCGGTGCATTCCTAGTTTTTTTTTGGCTACTTCGACCATTGAATTGGCTACTTCGACTTCGAATCGAATGATTCGAACTAAAAAACGTTCGACTATTCGACCATTCGATAGTCGAAGTACTGTCTCTTTAAAAAAAACTTCGACCCCCTACTTCGCCAAGTAAAACCTACCAAACATCAATGTTAGCCTATGGTGAAAATCCTTTGAATCAAATTCGAAGGATTTAATAGTTTGATCGAACGAATATTGCTAAATCCTTCGACTTCGATATTCGAAGTCAAAGGATTTAACTTCGACATTTGAATATCGAGGGTTAATTAACCCTCAATATTCAACCCTAAGTAAATGTGCCCCCCTGTGTCTATTAGTAGTGATTACTATATATTAAGCTGTCACTTCTAAGAACTGATATCCACTACTATAGTCCAATGTGCAACTTAAAACGCCAAACATTGGATACAAGGTCCTTAGTGGTTAAATGCTTGGAATCTCAATTTAATCATGTTATTTATATGGCTCTGCCACATTCAGGCAACACTTTTCAGAGTTTCTGCATTATTCACATAAATTCCTGCCCAGAGCAGCTTACAATCTAAAATCCCTATCAAATTCACACACAGTATGGTCAATTTTATCAATAATCAATTAACCTGCCTGTTTTTGTAGTGTTAAAGGAAACCCATGAGAACACAGGAAGAACATACAAACTACTTGCAGATAGCACCCAAGCTGGATTCAAGCTCAGCATACCAGCACTGCAAGGAAGAAGTGTTACCCACTACACCACTGTGTCTATTAACACCAGGACATGAAAAAGACTTTCTAAAATTACAACTTTATTGAGAAATGCACATCAATTATTGGGGTAAATATGTGGTCAATTAAAGGGTGAAGAAAATACACATGCACTGATACATACAGTGGCGTAACTAGATATTACTGGGCCCCACAGCAAATTATTTTTCAGGCCCCCAAAATATTTAGAGGTTGACTTGTTTCTCCAATATTTATTGAAATTGTATATGAATTAGGGCCTCATGGGGCCCCTATACCTCCTGGGTCCCCCTGCAGCCGCAGGGTCTGCTTCCTCTATAGTTACGCCCCTGACTACATATAGCAGCACACTGCTTAATAAAAAAATTATTTTAGATACTCTTAAGAGCCCTATAGTTAATGTAATTGTATTTGGAATTGGGATGGTGGTTAGTACAATTTAGTAACTTTTTGCACAAAATATCTATGAGACATATTTAGAAAGATTGTAAAAACGGGTGTAAAATAAATGTATCATGTATAACGCTCTTTTGTAGTCCTCATTAACACCATGCATAGCAATCATGGAAATCGTTCATTACTAAGTACTAATTGCCTTATTTATTAAGGCATGTCTTTTAGTTTATCCAAGACTAACACTTTCATTTATGCCATTATTTTACACTATCAGGTCAAATTTAGTTGTTAAAGAAATTATAGTGTAAAAAGTAGTCTAAATAGATCTGTAAAAAGTGGCAGTAATTAGTTCTGGTTTTTACACCCCTCCACCTTTACAGTATTTGATTCCGCAATTGTAAACCCAACTACACATACTACAAAAAATAACTGCATACCTTGATATGTGTTCAGGGTACTGTGGCAACAATATGGCACAGTTTGCAACAATGTATAAATATTCCCCTAAACTCAAGGAGAGTGACATTATAAAGAAAAATCATTCAGAAAATGCAAAAAAATGTATAAAACAGAATTATGCTAAAAGCACAAACATGGCCTTTCTCTTTCGCTTAGTCCAGTGCTACCTACTCTCAAAGGGGTTATAGGTTTTTTTTCCAAAGGGTTTATAGGCTTTCATAGTCAGGGAAATACTACAAAGTGCTAAACTAAAGTCAACCATATCTCTCCCATACAAATTATACAGGTAGAGAGGTACATTCCTATAAAAGTAACCTGTTTTTTTTCTTTGGGAATAAATATGGAAACATTGGAGATCATTGTCTGAGCCCTTTAATTGTGAATTTCCCCAAAAATGTCCCAATTTGTTTATCTTTTTGTACTAAACTTGATGAATTATATTTATTTTCCTTAAAAATTACTATAATGCTGTTTATAGGAATATAATATATATATATATATATATATATATATATATATATAATATATAGCAAAACTTAAATTCACACATATGTAAATTTACAGAAAAGAGGGAAAATGTTTACTAATCATTATTCCAGAAATGCAAAGTCTTTTACAAGTTGAGGAAGGTAAAGCATATATGTGTTTTGTAGTGGTGTGGTCTGCCAGAATGATGAATACCCCCAGTTTCACCTCCCAGTGATGCTCAAGGACACAAATGAATGTAACCTGCTGCCTCTGGCTCTCGCTAGTAGCGCCAGTATTTTGCCCTAGAGAAATGGTACTTTAAGAGTGATGACTTGTGTTCGAGGCAGATGGTGTGGTGGAGCCTTTGTTCTTTTATGGTATGAAAGTAGCCCTTTATTTCAATAATATCAAGGGCTATGCTGTCTCACCTTCTTTGTTTTAATGATAAGGTTTCCTGCAAGCAAGAAAAGGAATTCTTTCTCTGTCATTTCCTGGAAAGCAAAATAGAATTTTTTTTAAAAAAAAATATATATTAATGCAAAAAACAAAAGCCTTTATTCATTTAATCGAAAGTAAGTGAATAATTAGTGTTTCCTACCATTAGGGATTTTTGTAGCTTTCAGCAGCAATGTGTTTTTTCATTCCACTACAGACATAAAGAAGAAAAAAGTCATGTGGATGATGGACAGGTCTGGTACCATGCTTAACCTCCTACTTTACTAATTACACTATGTTTGTTTATATTATGCTATTGTTTTTACATTGTAACACAGGTAATGTCTTGGAGTTTGAATTTAGGTGTATTTTTAAATGCTAAGGGGGTTATTTATCAAAAGGTCAAGGTGTTATATACACAAGAAATTCAAGTTTTCAAGGGTATTTTTCAGTCAAAATCTAATTCTCGGGTTAAAAAAAAAACTCGACAAATTCAAGTTTTTTTAAAAAAAAAAAAACTAGAATTTTAGAGATTTCTTATACCCTGAAGTTGGAAATAGCTGAAATCTGAAAATACACCATCTAAAACCTGTCACGTAGAAGTCAATGGCAGAGGTCCCTTGAACCATTTGAAGATGTTTGTAGCCTTCATGATGTTTGAGTTTTTTTCGGTGGGTTTCGTTAGAAAATTCAATCCATTCTAGTGATTTGAGGGTTTTTTTCACCGAAAGCTTGATGAGTATTTGAGTTTTTCACCCTGACTACACTGTTCGAGTTTTTTTACATTCGAGTTTTTTCTGAAATTAGAAACCAATCGAGTTGTGAGTTCATTCAAGGTCTAAAAAAGCTCACAAAGCTCTAAAATTCAGCCTTTGATAAATAACCCCCTAAGCTATGTTTTTGTATAATTAAAGTAAGTCCTTGGAGGACCATTGGAGTCCTTCAATATTAACCTTTCAGTAGTGGCTCAACCAATACTGTATATGCAGAAAGTTTTATGGGCAAAGATAACCAATTCAGGTCAGATAATCTGATAACCTCGTAATCAGCACTTTAACTTTGATTCTAACTAACAAATATAATACACATAGGGATTACAGTTTATTAATATGTAATATATTGTTATACCCTGCACAGCAATAAATAAGGAGGTACGTAATCAAATGTGTGATTATTTTTGGATATGGGCACTAAATATGTAAGAAATTAGTAAAAACTGTTGCTTGCTTTTCCCATTTTGAGATGTTTTTGATATACTGCCCACATAATTTAATCCTAAAAAGTTATTCTACACAGGTAACCATTTTAATATATCAATTTGCCTTCCTGCTTCCTTTTCATTAAAATATACAGGTATGGGACCTTTTATCCAGAATGTTTTGGACCTGGGGATCCGTAATTTAGATCTCCCTACCTTAAAAGGCATGTAAAGGCGAAAAATAAAATCCCATTTTTACTATCTTTAATTAAAAAGATTATCTCCGATATACTTTAATTAAAAAATGTGTACCGTTTTTATAAGAAACCGGACTGTATGCAGTGACATTCTCCCTTCATTTACTGCTGTGGATAGGAATTGTCAGATGGTCCCTAACTGCTCTGCAGGGAAACAATGATACTAATGAACAGCAAGGGAGCCCCTGCCTTACTTCTCGGCCATGCAGAACTCAAGCAGCTTTGTTTGTTTCCCTGTAGAGCAGTCGGTGACTGTGTAGAGATTTGGAGTCTATGGGAAACGGGCATTCCGTAATTCAGAGCTTTCTGGATAAGGGAGTTCCAAATAACGGATCTCATACCTGTGCCATTTGTAGGCTCCATTTAAACATTTTCTACTTACATAGGGTTACACTTGTCTTTATTTAAAACCTAGTTTGGATGACTCATTACCGGTTGTAGTTACCCACTGAGAGTAAAGGTAGTGCTGTTAGGCAAGAAAGCTCTTGGGCTATTGAACTCATAATTCGTTTTTATTTTCTCCAACTATTAATTTGTTAATTGAAGCCTAAACTAGATGTAAAAGGAAAACATATTCAGCCTCCTCTCGGGCAAACAGCCTAAACTCCTAGAGGCAAGGCCACCATAGCTACATAACTGACACCAAACTGTCACATGAAACGGACTGCTGTCAATCTAAATTTTTGCATGCTCTATATTCTTTATTGAAACCCTCTCATAACAAAATGTTTTCATTTATTATACATGTACTGTATGTAAGATTAAAATGATTAGAAAGTTATATTACTGAAATATTGACTTTTCCGTTTTCATAAAGACTTTATATATATATAACAAACAAGGGAAAGTTGTGCTCACCACTATTTTTTAAAACCATTAGGCGGGGGTGCAATGAGGCTGTGACCACAAAATACATATAGACAAATACAAGAGTCCTCTGCACTCAACCCATTATCAATATATTTAAGACAGAGACATTTTGTGCATACTGCTACTGAAAAATGCCTTACCCTTTAAACAAAACAGGGATTGTTTGTCCATATATTGCAATATATTTAAGCTGGCCAACTACATCAAAGTCATCCCATATCTGGCCAGTCCTACACTCAATTTTCATCTGATTCATTAAGAATTCTATTGCTTCATTATACATTTTACAAAAGGGACTAGTTTTACCTGCAACTTACTAGCTGCTTTCAAAGTAAAACTCCCAAACTTGGCTGCCCTTTTATTAGACACCAGTGGGATCACCTGACTATAGCTGGGAGGGGTGGGAGCTACAACATGAAGCTGGTCGCTGCTCCTGTATAAACTATAACAAACAAGGGAAAGTTGTGCTCACCACTAATTTTTTAAAACCAAAATCTATAATGAAGCAATAGAATTCTTCTTCTACTTTGAGAAAGGCCTAGGACTAGGCCGAAACGTCAGCTGCCAATGTGATAATAAATGAAATTCTTAAAAAAAATACTTAAGACCTGTGAGTGCGGTTTGTATTCGATGGGCTATTACTTTGATTTTTGATACTGCACCCAGGCAAGTTATTTCTATTTTTCGAAAGTGCTGACTTTTGGATGGATTATATATATATCTAAATAAATACAGTTTTGATTTTATTAGTGCAGTCTGTCGAGTATAAACTAAACAGTGCATCTCTCAGAATATAAAGCCAACAATTTCATAGGAGATTTTTGAACAAATACATGTTATTTTCCCAGAAACTATACTGCTCAGTATATTAAAATGGACAATTATAAGGCACCAATGAATAGTTTAATGTTATATTGACAACTCAACTTTAATAATTTGGACTTTCTAACCTATTGTTAGTCCTAAGCCTTTGTGTCAACAGTGCAAGATTGCTTTATCTGATCGTTATGTATAGTCTACAAGTCACAATTTTCACAAAGTCACTGAATGCTCCAGTACAAACAAGTCCAGTTATAAAAAATAAAAGGCCAGACATCAGCTGACTAAATCATATACAGGATGAGACAAGTGCCAAGTTATGGAACTACAATAAAATAGAGATTGTTAGGCACCTGTCACGTTGATGAAAGCTATGCCATCCTCTGACCTATGCCAGTTCAAGGTCGATAATGAGACAAGTCAGGCACGAAGATCAGACTATGCCGACTCCATTAGCGTTAGCCGCATGAACACTGTGTAGCCCTGCATCTCCTATCAATTAGTGTAGGTAAACTAGGAAAAGAGAACAGAGAGCGAGAGAGAGAGAGAGCTGCTGCTGTTACCTTTTCTCTCTGCACCCTGCTGCATTTTAATTAGCTTTAGTCCCTTGACTATTTCTTTAGAGCTTCATTACTGCCATCTTCAAGGGAAGCTTTTTTTTTACTTTTCTCGTCATAAATTAAAAGAAAAGGCTGATTATTTGAACAATGCATCCTGATAATGTAGGACTTTGTACAGGGCATTGTTATAACACAATTTTCCTCCATGTCGGTCAGATCCTTGCACACAATCAAATGAAGCCCAAGGGGCACAATTTAAAATCAGCAGGGGATATCGGCATTTGAGTGAAAGGCAGAAGCCTATGCGTTCATGTGTGTAAGCATGCATCAAGTTATATGCTGGAATAGCTCTCATAATATTCATGCATAAATATAGGCACTAATTTCAAGCTTGTAGTGCTTTGTGGATAGCTGGTTAAATGAAGCTAGCGAAGCAGTGCAACTGTGAAATTATTCAATTTTTCTATTGTTTGGAAGGTCATTTTTTCTCCTATTCACACTGATGATTATAAGCAGATGCACAGCTACTTGAGGAAAAACATGATATTTAAAAATGCATGACATAGAGAAGCCCAAATTAACGATAGATTGATAGATAGATAGATAGATAGATAGATAGATAGATAGATAGATAGATGATAGATAGGGGCAAATTCACTAAATTCACAGAGATAGACTCTGGCACAACTTCGCACTCTAACGCCAGGCGAATTTTCGGTCTGGCGAAAGAGCGTTACTACGCAAATTCATTAAGTTTTTGATTTTACTGACCATTACCTCTATCGCCAGACTTCCCTTCGCCACCACAGACCAGGCGAAGTGCAATAGAGTAGATAGGAGTTCCTCAAAAAAAAGTTGAAAAGTCCCATAAAACACTGGCGTTTTTTCCTATTTAAAGGGTGATAGACTGAAAAAGATCGTAATTTTTTTTTTGGGGTACCCTCCTTCCCCCCTATATTTGCTAACATATGGCACCTAAACTATACTGTGGGCACATGTGTAGGGCATTATAACAACTTTATATAAATTTATTAAGGTTCACTGGCCTTATGTAGTGTAATGTATTTGCTGCAGCATATACGGCCATTGTACTTTAACTGCACTCTGTGTGCTAATTAGCCAACACTAGCGTAACTTCGAACTGCTGAGCGTAATTTCGCTGGCGTAACTTCGCCAGCGTTCGGTACGCTGTGCACAACTTTGGATCTTCGTGAATTAGCGTTGTCCAGGCAAATTTTCACCTGGAGAAGTGTTGCGATGTGCGCAAAGCCAGTGCTGGCGAATTTTCAGCGGTTAGTGAATTTTCCCCTTAGATAGATAAATAGATGATAGATAAATAGATGATAGATAAATAGATAGACAATAGATAAATACAGTAAATAGATTATAGATAGATAGAAAGATAGATAGATAGATAGATAGATAGATAGATGATAGTAGATTGTAAAGAATATACACTTGCCCTTTAACTTGCACAATATAGTCAGAAGAACAACTCATTGTGTTGAGTAGAAAACTGAAATCCCTGCATTTAATGGTTTTGAATTGATATAAAACATAATCCACTGCATAGATGTCCACCACAATAATGAACCTCCAAGAAACAAAGCATTTAAGATAATGAAAAAATGCACTACTCATTTAATAATTATAGATTGGGTCTTCTTCATTGGTAAATCTCATCTGGTATGACCATCAATTTTCTGCATAGGTGTGCATCTTTATACATTTACAAAGCAATCGTCCCTTATTTGTGTATGCTGTTGTTTGGTTGTACAGGTATGTGATCCGTTATAAGGGAACCTGTAATCCAGAACACTCCAAATTACGGAAACAGCATCTCCCATAGACTATTAGGATTTCATCCTAATAATTTTTAAATATGATCTTTTTTTCTCAGTAATAAAACAGTACCTTGTACTTGATCCAAAGATAAGTACTTGATCCAAGCTATAATTAATCCTTATTGGAAGCAAAACCAGCCTATTGGGTTTATTTAATGTTCACATGATTTTCTATTAGACTTAAGATATAAACATCTGTTATCTGGAAAACCCCAGGTCCAGAGCATTCTAGATAACAGGTCCCATACATGTATAGCTAAACAGAGTAGTAACAGTGTTTTTTCCCCACCCAAATTGTTTCTTTTATTTTCTTCTTTTTCATTCCAGATTAATTATGTAAGGGTGACTTGATGTAAATCATTTCTTGCAAGCAATAATTTCAGTTCAGTGTAACATCTATTATTTATGTTTGTTCAGTTGGTTGCCAGTGTGATTGTTATATACAGTTATTAAAGGCATACTGCCAAAATCCATGTTAGCTCCCCTTTGTGGAGTAACCGACAGTTTGTATTTGAAGCTGTGTCACCGAGTGCAATATTTATTGTAAGAAAACCCACAGAATAGAGCCTTTTGCATTTTCTGTAAGGACAAAGCCCTTTTGATAAATGAATGATTAAGCGGCTACTTTATCTTGCCAACATATGCAAGCAAAACTGTTGGAAGCATCAGTTAAAAAGATAAAATACACATCTATATAAATTATAGCCATTAGTTAAACAGAGAAGAAATCATTGCTGTGGATGTGTTTCAAGTATTTGTCAGCGCTGCCATAAATATAATTTTTATTCTATTAGTGATACCTCAGGTGTTCTTTGGTTGCTTCAGCATTCTAAACATATAGGTTGGATAATATGTTTCACTTTTATCTAGCTAATGGATTTGCTTGACTTAACGAACCTGTGGTTCATTTACTCCTTGTTCTCACCATGCACAGTCCAAAGGGAATAATGCCTCAGCAAGAATCTTGGCAGGGATAAATACAGGGATATGCTGTCTGCATTAATACATAGAGCAGAAAAAAAAGAAAAGCAAAAATTGATATCAAAATAAAGTGTAATCGTATTTCTATTTAAAAACGGCTACAGCCAAAAGCATTGCAAAATAACTCTGGACCTAACCCAAAGACTGCACCAGCAAAGATTTCTCAGTAACAACACAACAGTGAAGCTCTCAGTTTGGTTACTAAACAACCCATCTGTTGTATTACTGGCAAAACTTGGCTAATCTTGTTACAAGGGGCCCAGAAAAAAGAAACATTTGTCTGGACCTTGTGTTTCTAAGACAGTTTTTGACTCTTCCGAAAAGTCAAGGAGCAATTCTCCCATTACCACACAGTTAAAATGTTTTACACTACCCTATAAATGAATAAAGATCCTTTTCATCCTCAGAAAGACCAGATGTATTGCAATGGTTTCAATAAGGGGCTCAGCCAATTCAACTTTTTTCTTCTTTTTTAACCTTCTTTGTTTTTAGTGCAAATCTGGTCACTCACAGAAACAAGCTGGTGTTTAGGACTGGATACTTCAGAATGATAAAAGACGATTTGTACAAACAAATATTTTGCAATCACCAAGAAATACAAAATACAGTTATTAAATAATTAACAATCATATGGAAAAAAATGAGTTGCTTGTATATAAAGATATATACAAGCAACCATGGTCCTTTAAAATATTATCTGTATAAGATTCAGAATATAGTACTGCATTAATTGAAAATAAATTTAGTTAAATTGTTATAAGTAGAATGGGTGAACCAAGAAGAGCTTGTACGACCCAAAAGGACATCATTTGGACAGGCCTTAAAACCAGAGCTGTAATCAATGTATAATCATTTCTGCATTAATTATGTCCCCTTGAGTGATTTCTAATTGGTTCTTGGTTCATGATTCTAGTCTCAATTAACACTTGGGTTTTAAATGGCTTGCACAGTCTATAGTTACTGAAAAACACCCGTCTCCTTAGTGACCTGAGTGACATTTTTGTGCAACCATAGCACAATGTCATTCACTTACATTTAGCATCTTTCTATGCTTCTAGTGATCTGAGTGACTAGATTTGAAAGAATATAGATTTATTCTCTTGTAGATAACTAGAAATACAGCTAATCAGTAATCATATTTTTTGGTTAGGATTCCACATTCTTATTCACAATTCCAGATTTTGTGCCTGGTGCTACACTCAAATGCATTAGTAATGGCAACGTACATCCTCTATACATATAGTACTATATGATATGAAAAATATATTATATTTATATATATAAAAAAAATGATATATATATATATATATATATATATATATATATATATATATATATATATATATATATATATATGCTAACAGTTATGCCAATAAAAAGTTTATTTTTGACTCTTCATTATGGATATGTGAATGCTTTCGGGTGATGAAGATTTGCAGCGAAATGTGAGAAAGCAATGCATTTGGAAAAACACCCATTGACTCTAATGCATTCGATGCAAGAAAAAACACCCTTTGCATTTTGCTAAATTTTGTTTTTTTGGGGAACAGAAACAGGGCAGTTTTGCTCAGCACTACCCTTAACTCTTCCCATGTATACTGAACATTTTTATAACAGATCTTTTTATATTGGTTATTTTTCATCAGCTAGTCTAAGCACTTATTTGTTACACAGCCATACTTCTTGAGCAGTTTCTCAGCAGCATATTGTATATTAAAGATGGTATGTAACTGGATCACTACGGAGCATTGGCTGTAATGAGTTGTGATAATGTTCCTATACTATCCTCCTTCTCCTTTCATATTATCAGAAAGGGGGAATGAAATCAGATAGGTCTCTGATCAAGATGGATTGGATTGCATTCCTTGAAATGTTAAAAAAAAACCAATATATATATATATATATATATATATATATATATATATATATATATATATATATATATATATATATATATATATATCACTCAAAGAAAAGCCTTAGGGTAGGCCAAAACATTAGCTTTGTGTTAACAATAACATTTTTTTTTATATTTTTTCTAAAAAGACCTGTGTGTGTGGATCCTTTTCAAATGGTGTGGAATGCCTGCAGACCTTGCACCCAGGCACATAAACAGTTTTTCCGTGAGTGCCGGCATTTTGATGGACTATAAACTATTTTAATATTTTTCAGCAAAAAAAACTATAAACACCAATACAATTTAAGAAAGAACAATGTCTGCAGAACATGAGGGTTGCCCAAAATGCATGCACCTTGCAAAGGAAGGGTTAAATAACCAATGGCTAATTAGTCATTACTTTATAAGCATTTTCTGTTTTCATTTGGGGCTCTCTTGCTATTTCACTAAATATTAAATATCATATTCTAATTGTTCCATAATAATGAGTATTGCATGGTTCTGCTTTTGTTCAGGTATCCATACCAGTGTCATAAAATATTTGGGCAGATGACTAATAAAATAAAGCTTTTATCTTTTTAATATATTTTCTTATATGATTGTAACTTATTATTGCTTCAGCACAAAAAGCACAGTCTGCAGAAGGGAAAATCATTTGTATTTGAAAGGCCATCGTATAAACTATGATGCAAACGCCTTATTCTCCCCCACAAATGTCCCAGTATTAATAATTAAAGCTGTTAGATTTGAGTGACGGAATGGTGGTGGTTACTTGAGACTGCTATATCAGTTAAAATGCACTGCATACTTTAGAAGCATCAGTGTCAAAAATCTGATTACTGGTTTGCACCAAATCAGCTAATGGAATGACCGCAAACCATGTTTTCAACAGCTGTAGCCACCTTAAAGTGCCTCCATAACTGAAACAGTGTGAGCTTGTACATTCAGTTTGTTACAAAAACAAATAAGATAAGCCAGAAAGTGATCATAAAACTAATAGTGCACTGAGCATTTTGACCACATCTGTGATCTCTTCAGTATTTCTGATCTGTGGTCCACCTGCATACGATGGATACCAGAGAAAGGTATTTAGGCCACCATCATTTTCCTCTTTCAATAATTTTTATTAAGTGTTCTCATTTTTCTTCAGCCAATCACATATGATCATAGAATCACATATTAACCATATGGCTGGTATTCCCAGCATACATCAATATTTGGACTATACAGCCATATAAACTGAAACGTTGGGTAATGTAACAGGAATAGGATGTTTCTCTTGTTTAATGCTAGTCACTTTCTAGTTTACAAATATCCAGTCAATATTTGCTTAATTGACCTTTGTTTCCAAGATTTATATATATTTTATTCATATAGGTTCTTCCTCATGTTAACATGTACCATTTAAAATATTAAATTCAATTATTAAATTAATATACCTCAGACCAAAAGTTGAAGCTGAGCCCAGTGGCCATAAAAGCTTTTAATGTGCCTTAGATCTTAGAACAACGCTACATCTCATGGATCATTTCACTATGACATTTATTTGCTTTAAACTAAATTTAAATTGTTGTCATAATGTTGTCATACAAAGTTGTTTCAAATGTTTGAAGGAGAACTAAACCCCCCAATAAGAAAAGCCCCTACCTACTAACCCAGATAGTCCTCCCTCCCTGCTTCCCCCCCCGGATAGTTTATTACCCCCCCCAAGTGCCCCTTGGCACAGAGCAAGCGCAGCAGAGCTCAATGGCGCCATCTTCTGACTCTTTGGTATTCTTCGGGTCCTCTTCCCTTCAGCAATTTCAGGCACTTTTGGCGCATGTGCAGTTGCTTCCCCCCGGAAGACTGCTCCAACTGTGCATGCACCAATATGGGGTTCACTTAAGGAAGAGCCGGAAGATTGCGCCCATGAGCTCTGTTGCACTTACTCTGCACTGATACGTGAGTACTGTGTTAGGAGCACTTTCAGGGGTAATCAACTATGCGGGGGGAGCAGGTAGGGGATTTTCTTATTGGGGGGGTTTAGTTCTCCTTTAACAAATGTGAGTTTTGCAAACTGTACAAATCCCCCAAAGATCAGTACTCATCCAAGTTAGTTTTAGAAGGGCGCACAACCCACTAAAGGATGTTTTTCAAATCAGAAAGAGAACTATAAATCCAGAATGGCCAAAGTACAGCTGCAAATAACTATAACTCCCAGCATGCTCAGTGTGCTGGCATTTGTATACTGTTTCTCATCCCAGGTGCAATGTAAAAATGTCAGATACGTAATATGTTTAGCATGATATGATGGATTTTCCATAAGCAGAGTCAAACCCTGTTTTTTTCTAAAGTGAAAATTAGATTTGCAGAGGTGTCACCTCATTTACTTCTCTCCTCACTTTTATTCCCTTTATGTTTTTATCTCTGCTTATAATTAATTCTGTGAGCAATATGCAATACAATGCATCTGATTAAAACTACTGTTGCAAAATGAAACCCAGAAGATTGAACATTTAAGCCATTGTTCCCAATTTATTTGAAAACAAAAAGTCCAAATAGCTTAAGCAAGTTTAATGACAAGCCATTCATGCTGTGTTCGGAGCCGGGAAAGCTATTTTCTCAATGGTCTGTGTATACTAAACAGCACTAATGTGTCTTATAATGTGACTAATAAAAAAACATCAACAAGAAATGCGTTGTCATTTTATTGTGGTATATGGCAATATACAAGGCAGTGATACTGATAAATGAAGCTATGTAATCACTTTGAATTTCTTTGTTACATTTCACAGTGTGATAATCGCTTCAACCCAGCATGCCACCAAAACAGAAATAAACAAGATCTTTCTCTTTTCTCCATCAATCTTTGCTTATTTTTTATAATTAAAATTCCTTAAATAATTATCAAGCAGCGTATGGGTTAAAACAGAATTTTATTTTTTTCATCACAAAATAATAAATATGTCTCAGTGCTGATATAATGATCAGTCCTCCCTGGGATCAGGGATGGGCTCACCCAACTTATTTTCTCCACTATTCAGTTCAGTGTGTCCATCAATATCAATGTCGATCATGAAAATTAATCGCCTTTTTTCTTAGCGAATGATATATAATATGCCGATAATTTAAGTTGTAAAAAATGCAGATAATTGAAGTCATTTAGGCTTTATATGACTATATAAAGGTACAGGAACAAAGGCTGTTATACAGGTCATGAAGTGACTTTTCATGTCCTCATACATTCAGAATGACTAATCTTGCCTAGATATGAAATACAAATGTTTTTTTTATTTAAGAAATTATTTTTACATGAGAACAAATAAGCAGGTCCCTTGTTCAACACACTAGAAATATAGGTTAGAACCTAGAACATAAAACAAACCTGGCATTGTCTGTAGGTAACAGCTTCTCTTGCAAACAGAACTTTCCACTTTTACTTTCCACTGAACGGCAGCTTACACATGCCTTCCAGCCCTTTCTAGGAGTCATAACTCCAACAATACACTTGCTGTTTTTTCCATTATATTACCACTACATGTAGTGTCAGCCTCTTAGAGGTATTTTTACTACTCTAGGATATTCCACCCTCAGTCTATACACTTGTGTCTACACTGGTGGGTCACACCAAGGGTACTAAGCTTCTACACTGATCAGTGGAGCGTCAGACTGCACTACTAAATAACCCTTACTGCTGTTTGCACCCAGAAGGACTAAATGTAAGAAATACCCTAGCACTAGTTAGCCTTGTTCGCCAAGGCCATCTAACTCCAGGTTTTCTGAGTCCTTTCTTCCCTGCTCACAGCATCATCTACTACTTGTCTCCATGAGTGCCCAAGAAAACGAACATGGGTATCCCAACCTTTGATAAGTGCTGAAAGAACTAGAGCAGTGAGAAAGAAAGTATACTAGGAGGCAAAATACAGAAAAAATACAGGAATGCTCCTACGTCGGATGGGTCAAAATATAATGGAACTGCTAGAAAAAACTGATATGTAAACCACTCCTGTAGGAGGTGAAAGCTGCATGCTGCATCTTCATTGAACAAGATAAAATCTGATGGTTTTGACTGACTTATTGTCGCAAGCAAACGCTTCGTCACACTTCGCCAGGCAATAATTTGCAACACTATGCAAATTCACTAAAATGTGAAGTTGCGTCCTGGGCGCCTAACACTGGCAATTTTTCACTAGCGTTACTTCGGCAGTGCGAGTGTTTCAAAGCAAAATGACTCTAGCTATCAATTTTGCCTAGTGAAACTTCGCTGGTCCTCATACGCTTAGTTCAATTTGAATAGGGCGAGTACATTAAAGTCGTATGGATGTCTTTATTAGAGATGTTGGTGCAAACTCTTGAAGTGGCCACTTTTTATTACAAATGTCCAAGGAACCTGAATAATGTCAAAAGAGATCATCTAATGCCCTACAGATGAGCCCACCCTAAAACGAATGTTCCATGTCCCTCAAATGACTGGGGAAAAATGTTAACACAAAAAAGTTTAATATTTAGGAATTTTGCAGGCAATCCCACCTAAAAACAGCACAAGTCGCCAGCGTTTTTACAACTTTAATGCATTTCCAGCAGACAGGATATGATGTCACTGACATAAGATTGAGGAGCTTTGTTTTATCAGGTCACCTGGTCTAAGGTGGCGAAGGAAACTCTGACGAATAAGGTAACGTTCAGTAAGATTCGGATATTGGTGAATTTGCAGAGTAACGCCCGCTAGAACAAAAAGTGTGTGTTGCGTAGTGTTGCATGACAAGATCAGATAAAACCTGATCCAAAAAATCTGATCAAAATCTCCTGTGCAGTTTAGCCCTTAAGGTAATTAACATTTAATGTATAACCCTGAGAATCTTGCAGCATACCTGATACACAACTGTAGATATATTCACAAAAATATTACCCATCAGACCTTCTTGTTCAGCTTTACATAGCTGCAGAAAGAATGTATGGGTGTCTACATAACCTTGAGAAACTATTCCTTATATGTTTACTACAGTCTTCACTGAATGGTTAAAGACTATATAGACCCAAATGAAAGTAAGAAATACCTTACGTCAGTGACTTCTAATTTGAGAATGCCGCACACTGAGTGAAGTTAGGAACCAAAGAATGCTTCTAGAAAAAATGGGCCACATCCTAGCTGAGATGCTTAACCTTTACAGGTATACATTAAATCAGAACCTTTCCTTTTTATGTACTTCCACATTTATTTATTAAATGACACAAGGAAGACACAGACGCAGCCTTGAACTTCAGAGTAACTGATGTACTTTGAGGGCTAAAATACAACTTTTTTTTTTTCACTGAACGCTGCTATTTCACTCTGGAAAAGGTCTCATTAAAATGTATTCCAGTTTGACATTTTCCCTTTAACGTCTCCACTCCTTTAATACTTTCAGATCATTAGCTATCAGCATGAGGCTCAAATGTATCTCTAGCCATCTAGGAAACAGTGACACATTTAACAATGTCTTTGAATAGATTTGTCACATCTTTTCCCCAAACATGTCTCATTAAATGCCGACTCTTTTTTCCCCTCTATCATCTCTCTCTGACCCTTATTTTTTCCTTCTACTTTTGTCTAATTAGTCTTTCTTTTTTTCCTACTGCTTGTCCCTTGTTCCACAAATTAAGTTCAAAGGGGATATATATAGATGTCATCTCTGTGGAACCCACAGCCAAGTTAATCAACAAAATTAATGACTCATTTACCCAGCACGCCTTAAGCTATTCTGTTTCTCCTATAGTAAAACAGGTTCCTATGTTATAGTTCTTCTTTACTTTCCAATGAATACAAAGTATTCAGCTACAGATAGAATATGTCAGTGAACTTAAACATCTATCATTTTGACAGCTAGGATGTTCACTTAACAGCACTAAATGTACTGCTTTAGGCTACATAAAGCTATCTAGTTGAACTCCAATTCTGTTGTGCATTTCATGGCAAATAGGGTATTGTATAATATAAATACATCTTAAGTTTTAAGTTTAAAGATGGACATACACAGGAAGAACAGCCTTGCCAGACAATTTTCTGAGTTGACCACCAACGAAGTGGGCGCAGTTCTGCTGAACCTTTGGAAAATCCATTTGGAGTAGACAATATCTAAAGCCAGATGTAGTCCTCACCCAACCTGCCAATTGACATCAGTGGGGCGGCAGTAATTTTGCTCTACACAGACAAAAAACTGCTGATGTTGTCAGAAGTGATATAGCCAAGATTTGCCAATACATTGCCAATTTTAGAATTGGTTTAAAATTTGAGGAAGCCACTTCCTTTAATAGAAAAACTGAAGATTTAAACTGCCAATAATTTCTGTGTCATCATGCTCGGCTCACGTGGTTTCACTCATGCGCGCCAATTCGCTCACATCATTGTGATCGGGTGCTCACACTATGACAAGATCACGTCTACCTTGGCTCACAGTTGCACACAATCTGTTGCGCACAGCACGTAAATAGAATATCCAGCGCAAGGCTTCAATTCATGTTCATTCTGGGACCCATGACCCGTCTTGACGGGGCCTAGGGGTAGCGCCTGTCCCCGCCCCCCTTTTTTCTTTGCAGGGCTCTGATTGGCTGTCGGGTTTCGGGCTCATGGTTAGGGCCTGAGCAGCGGCAATACTTACCATTCGGCTCCAGGATGTGGAGGCAGCAGGACGCAGCATCCCTCCCTCCCTGTAGATGGGTGGATTTAATCACAGTTGACGGAGGGTACCTTTACAAGAACCCCCAGGGGAAATAAAAAGAGGGTATTTCATAGCGAGTGGAAGTAGCCTGGTAGGCCTGGGTCCTCATGGGAAGGTAGGTAGCCCGGTTTAGGGCTTGGGAGAAATGGAACAGGAACCTATCTTGGCAGTTGGGGTACAGTCACCCCATTCCCCTTTCCCCCATATATTATATCATATTATATAATTTAAAGGTTAAAGGTTTGTTATACAAACGGCTGGTAAAAGGTTAAAATGTTATACATGTTAATTATTCTTATTACTGTGTTAAAATAAACAACTGCGGCCATCTCTTTCCAAACCAGTGGTGTGTGTATGTATTATTTGGGGCAGAAGGTATGTGGTTGGGACAGAAGGGAGAGGTGCATGTCTACTGCCTGCCTTGACCCCTTTGCCTGTTTAATGGGCTTGATTCCTGAATGGCCTTTTGCATTGGTGCCTAAAACTGTTCTCCATCCAGCACCTTTGCAACTCTGAGCTCACCCTGTTTACAACTCCAGGTTCTAAGCACTTAGTGAGAGGCAAATTATACTTAGGATCTTCCAGCGAGTTCTGACAGCTAGAAATGATATTCTTGTTGCCTTGTTCGAATGGTAATGGTGTCTGACCTAAACGTTTCTACTTGTTACCTACACTGGTTGAGTAGTAGTATTTGCAGGATATTGTAGTTAAACTGCTGTTTTGGACAAAAGACCTGAGATGCTGGACAATAGGTCATCTAAATCAAAATATCCTACATGTCTATCTTCAGTTTAAGCTTATGGTGTAACTTTTTAACTACCCTAATACACTATAGAAGCTCAATTGCAAAGTAAATTCAAATAAAAACACAACACTTTATTACACAATATTAGCGTACAATTACTTTTAGGATTGATTTTGCTGGCTTTTTTAGTATTTTACTACATATATATCAAATGTTAACAAATGAATATCATATTCTGCCGCAATGTAAATAATGGTACTGACATACAGACATCCAATATGGAAGGTAATGTTTCGGGATGCAGAAAATCTACTATGGGATCGGGGTATTGGCTTTATTTAATTAAAATTAGAAAATCCATAACGACTGATTCATTGTCCATTTGGACAAGATCTATATAAAACTGATTTTTTTTTCTGAAATGCAGCTATAGCAAATATACATATGCAGAAAAATAACATTAAGATAAAGCTCTTCTAGTTCACAAGTGTTCTTGCATGGTTGTTACAAGTCTGACACCTCTCTCCTACTCAGTGTAAGACTAATATAGAGGAAACAACATTATTCTTGATCCCACCTAGCTGTGTTCGCTTGGCTGAGTAGAAGACTTCCAGCTAATAGTTTACTGTTATAAGTGTACATGACAAAACACAATCATTTGTTTGTTTACTTAAAATACATTCTGATTCACCATTTTGCATCAGGTCTACAAGCTGTCTGCATCAAGCTAGTGTGAATGAATATGTCACCATATGTCTGTTTATGAGCTTAAAATAACATGTGGGTTATTCCCACCTTTTAACACCAAGGCAGGGAGCAACTGGAAAAGACAGCACATGCCTAGAGGTGCCAGACAACAGCTGTTCATAGAAAGTTCAAATGGTAAAAAGACAATTCTAGAACCACAAATGTATTTTTAGTTTGCAGAAAATGCTGTTTTTTATCTATGCTTTAATATACAAACACAGAAAGTTTTGTTTATGCCCATATTATATAAAAAATTTTCACAGGGCTATATTATATCAAAATTGTAACTAATGTGCGGTGAGTGTTTCCGAGAAGGTATGTATAACTGAGCACTTTCTAGGGCTATGCACCTACAGTAGCTATGCACGTTGGATATCACATAACTCATATCTAATCAACTGGTAAAGTGAACAACAAAGCTGCAATTTGTTTGGGGGTTTTTTTTCTAATGATGTGTTTATTACACCATAATGTTTCAAATGCTAACAAGTTCTTCCCTTCTTACTTGATGACCAATCTATGAGACTTTAATGTTGTACCATGTTCTTCCAGTTCCACAACACCCTGCACTGGATTATCGGCTTTGGCTGGTGGTCTCTTAGACGAGAAAAACTAGCATTGCTGCAAATAGATTACTACTTCTCAAACAATAAGAAATGTGAATGGGTGATACTCATTAAAGTGTTCTTACTTGATGACCAGAGTTACGAGACTGTAACGGCACTGGGTTATCAGCTTTGGTTGGTGGTCTCTTAAGGCCCCCATACACAGGCCGATAAAAGCTGCTGACAGACTGAGTCGGTAGCTTATTGGCCCATGTGTGGCCAATAAATGTGGCGAAAGTCGGCAGATGTCGATCAGGCAGGGTTAAAAATTCCACTGGATTATGGCCACATCTGTTTGTTGATGCAGTCCCGTATTGCCTCCATTCAGATCCGTTTGTTGTGCCCTAGGGCCCACGATTAGATCAGCCCGATAACACCCACCTCAATGTGGGCATAACAGGGAGAGATCAACGGCTCTCCCTGTGTATGGCCACCTTTAGTCATGAAAATTAGAATACTACTTTTTAAAGGAAATCTGAATGGGTGATACCCATTAGGGTCTGGCCATATGGGCAGATTCTGGGAGATTAGTCGACGGGCAACAAATCTCCTCTTCTTCGCGGCGACTAATCTCCCCGATCTGCCTTCCCCTGCCTTCCACTGGCTAAAATCGGCTGAAATTCCTCGTGAGGCAATTACGGGCGACTTCGGAAAATGAAGCGTTCCGTGTGCCTGCCCACAGGCGATTTACATTTTAGCCGGCAGAAGTAGAGGAAGGCAGATCGGGTAGATTAGTTGCTGCGAAGTACAGGAGATTTGTTGCCTGGCGACTAATCTCCCCCAATTTGCCCGTGTGGCCAGACCCTTATGGGTATCACCCATTCAGATTTCCTTTAAAAAGTAGTGGTCAGGGCTGATGATTGGAATGTTCTAAGAGCCAGGAAGTATCTTGCAAGGGATCATACTGTATATACCTCAGGGATGTTGGGAATGAGTCGTATGATAAATGCTAAATGGTGATTGCGACCTCAAAATTAAATATATTGGTATTTTATCAGTAACAAAACTGACAATAGAACCTATTTGACAGAGAAGTGCAGTGCAAACCATATGTAAGCAGATAAGGGGCACATGTTTGATGACAAATACCATACCCCATATTATTTTATGAAAGGTTTTTACTAAATCAATTATTTTAAATACTACGAAAGAAAAATAAATCAATGACAGGTTATTTATTTATGAGTAAATGGAAATATAATTTAATTAAACTTTTTCTTTTGTTATGGTAAATATTTTTAAAGAACCTGTTAACTGTACATCTTAATTCTTATGTGTGCAAAGTCAGATTTGCAAACTTTTACTTGCTCTTTAGCCACATAAACTATGTGTATATTTACTGCATTTCATTTGCTCATGTTTCTTTGTTTCTTTCACTTATTTCCTGACATGTAGCCCCCCAGGGTTGCTCTGAACAGCCGCACAGAGAGGCACTGGCAGTGCTTAATGTGGTGAGCTGCCCTTTAGCTGGCATCTTGTTATAGGAAAAGAAAATCTATGATTCTCAGAGTGGTTTCTTGCTTAGAGGGTGATCCTAATTAAATAGTAAAATGTCAAACATTAGTAAGTAGGAGGGGATCCCTGTGGGGTGCAACCATGATTCAAGTTTATTAATCATTGAGCAGCAGCAGCCCTTTTCTAAGTTTTCAAAAAACTGTCAGGAAAATGAAGTGAGTTGGGCTTGAGTGAATATGCTTAGAGCTAAGTTACGTTTTTTAACATAAATATCTCCTCTATTTGCAAGTGAGACTTATAAGACATTGATTTCTCTTTTAATTTGCAGTATATCAGCCTTGTTTACTTTGTGCCTGTTCTGTTCATGCTTAATATATTTGGTGCTACGGGTCTGGGACCTGTATCCAGAATTCTCGGGTTTCTGGATAATGGATCTTTCCATAATTTGGATCTTCATACCCTAAGTCTACTAGAAAATTCTTTGCACATTAAATAAAACCAATAGGCTGGTTTTGCCTCCAATAAACATTAATTATATCTTAGTTTGGATCACGTGCAAGGTACTGTTTTATTCTTACAGAGAAAAAGGTAATTTCACTATAATGGAGTCTATGGGAGATGGCCTTTCCATAATTTGGAGCTTTCTGGATATCTGAATAACGGATGCCATAGCTGAATTTATATAACTATGTATATGAATAGAACGTGAGTGAGTTTTTATTTATTAAACTCTAAACTCACAATTGGAAAAATCTGCCCCTTAATGGACCCAAAAACTGCAGGGAGTAGCTGCTAATATTTCCATATATCCGGTACCCTCAACTGATATTAAACATCAACATCATAAAGTGCATAAACATATGTACTACTGAAGTTTCTCAAAATATACCTGAAATGAAACCATGGAAATTCCTGCTCATGGGCAACAACGATCAGGGGCAATAATTTGTGCACACATTAAGATTCTTCCCTATGTTCTATTTTGATGTTTAATACAGGGGCGTGCATTGGTAAATGCTAGTTCTTGATATTATAGAACATTTTAAATATACACTTCCTTTATTACAGAGAAGTAGGTCAAACGTTTTATATTGGTGCCAGGGGTGCTTCGCCAATGAGGCGAGTTGAGGCTGTCGCCTCAGGCGGCAGCGCCCCACTAGGTACCAGGGGCAGCAAAAATGTTGCTCCTGGTACTTTAAGAGTGAATTTCCGGGGGAGGGGAGGCAGCAGCTACTGCTGCTACCTCAGGCGGCGGAGGGGCCAGGATCGCCCCCGATTGGTGCATCATGTCTTGATTACATTTAAATTACTTTTTGTATACCTATAACTTGCCTTCCCAGAACAAAGTAAATTGTCATCAGTAAAATCTGGCCCTCTTTTTTGAATGGTGGTGGGCCTTATAGGTCAACTCTAGGGGCAATAGCACTTCACTACAACCACATACATCAGCAAAAGCTCTCAGCACACAGCCCTTTATGTTAACCTTTAGAGCACAGACATCTCATATTTGAGCTGCAGAAAATAAAGAAAATAAAACAAACAATCTCCTTTAATGGCCCAGTTTCGGGAGGCATCTGACGGGTTACGGTAGCAGGGCATTCAGACACTCTATATGTACTAGATTACTCTTCTCAGTCCATGGTAAATTGGTCTCCACCAGTTGGGTTATGATGACCGTTTCTTTTGTTTTTACTTTTTCTAGTAGTTTTTGCTTGCTTTGTGCTATGATGTTATATTGTCGAAACTATTGTTGAAGAAAAAAAAAAATAAACAAATTGGTACGCATTTGTACATAGAATGTGGTTCTGTATCATGGCCGGTACTTCGCATTCTGTAAATGTATCTGGATTATACATGTTGATAATAACAGAATGTAATTTGGTTTTATATTTCTGCTTGAGATTACACAAATAAAAATATTTAAAAAAAAAAAAAAAACAATCTCCTTCCAGCGTGATGTGAATCAGGTAACATGGTGTTGCTCCATCTTGGGATGCACCATGGGTTCTGCAGGGTTTCACTATAAACTTCAGTTAATCTGCAGTGCAAACGGAGTAAACTACACAACACACAGTAACTACAGCAGATCACATACAACATTTTGCAGAGGAGAAATGAACTTCTAGAGTTTTATACTTTTTCATTAATATTTCGGTGACAGAGCTCTTACCTCTCCCATAGCAGTGGGGAGGGACCAGACCATTTGGCTATATTCACTTGGGGGTTTAGGGAGGGCCCATTAGAGATACAGTATATTCTGTTATATGTTGTACACTGATTTAATCTATGATATCAAACAATGAGGTTTAACTTCTGTCAGAAAGTTTTGGCCCTAATAAACATTAAAATGATATATATATAATATATATATATATATATATACCCATTTTGCTTTAGTTGCTATTATACATTCAGTATGTAATTGAACTTGTAACCACATATAGTTTGTATTTATTGCTGTTGTGGGAGTATAAAATAATAATGGAAGAGTTAAAAAATATCCATCATACTAAACTAATCCGGTGAATGAAAGATAAAATACTGTCAATTCTACGGAGCATAGATCTTCTTGATTTCGATGAAGTGTTTTCCCAGAAGCCTCTCTTAATTAGTGTCTATAGATTCCAGAGCCCATTTTCAGGAAGTTATTGTAACAGTACCTGGTGTTCTAGTAGGGTAGCAGGGACAACTGCCCTTCTCCTTGAGGGGATGCCCCAGTCGATTTACTAAGATTTGGTGCACGCGTCCATCCACGCACATGTCCTGTAGGATTTGGTACGTGCATCATTTTTTTGGCACCCTGCTTCTGACATCATCGCACTTGGCACAAAATTCTAATATTTAAAGACACCTCGTTCATTTCCCTTGCCCAACGTCTATTGATTTACTGTTCCTAGACCCTTGCCTGTCCTTGACCATTTCTGTCTGCTGCCTGAACCGATTATTGCCTTTTTACTGACTACTCCTCCGGATCCTGATTTTGTACTGTGCTGTCTGACTGTACAATACTTCTCTTCTTTTATCTCCACTCTGTCCTCTAAACCGCAGCGACTGTTTGCCACATTTAACTCACTCCTATGCCCCCTCCACCCATTAATGTAACTGCCCAAGATCTTGCTAATTTCTTTAATAAAAAAATCGATCTCATTAGGCTGAGCATACCGTTTGACTACAATCTCAGACTCATGTGCAGTGCACTCACATCCACTTTGCACTCCTTCACCCCTGCAACACTAGATGAAGTTTTTAGCCTACTCAAAACCCACAACCTGCTCCCTTGACTCCATACCCTCTCGCCTCCTCTCGCCTCCTCTATCCAATCTCTAATGCACTCTCTCTCCTGCATTTACCCACCTATTTAACCTTTCACTCTCTACTGGTACTTTTCCATCCTTATACAAACAAGCACTAATCACTCCCATCCTCAAAAAACCTTCCCTTGATCCCAGCTCTCCCGCTAACTATTGTCTGGTTTCCCTTCTTCCATCCACATCCAAATTACTAGAAAAGCTTGTTTACAAACACCTGATCCAGCATCTCCCTCACAACTCCCTTCTTGACACCCTGCAATCTGGCTTCTGCCCAACACACTCAACTGAAACTGCACGCACCAAAGAAACCAATGATCTTCTACTGGCAAAGTCTAAAGGTCACTATTCAATACTAATCCTTCTAGATCTCTCTGCAGCCTTTGACACAGTTGACTACACACTGCTCCTAGACATTCTATACTCATCTGGCATTTACATCTTATCTGTTTGACCATTCCTTTAAAGTTGTCTTCTCTAACTGTACTTCTACTACGTTCCCTCTCTCTGTCGGAGTTCCTCAAAGCTCTGTTCTAGGCCCTCTGCTGTTCTTGCTCTATACAACTTAGCTAGGAAAACTTATTCAAACATTTGGGCTTCAGTATCACCTTTATGCTGATGACACCCAACTCTACTTGTCTACTTCCAATCTTTCTAATGCTGTCCTTTCCCAAATTACAGACTGTTTCTCTGCTGTCTCCTGCTAGATGTCACAGCGCCAGCTGAAACTGAACCTTTCAAAAACAGAACTCATTATATACATAACTCATTTCCTCCAAGATGTCCCTGTCCCTCAGATATCACTCACAGTAAACAACACCACCTTTCATTACACCACACAGGCACGCTGCCTAGGAGTTATACTAGACTCGCATCTGTCTTTTTCACCACACATTGAAACACTTGCAAAATTTTGTCGTATTCAACTTCGCAACATTGCCCGAATACGACCATATCTCAGTTCAGAATCAACTAAAACACTGAATCAGTCTCTCACCATCTCCCGCCTTGATTACTGCAACCTACTCCTCACAGGTATTCCAACAAGTCCAATCTGTTCTAAATGTGGCTGCTAGACTCATTCATCTATCTCACCGCTCAACATCAGCTGCTCCCATATGCATGTCCCTTCACTGGCTCCCAATCTCCTCTAGAATCAAATTCAAATTACTAACACTCACTTTCAAGACCCTTAATAATGAAGCCCCTCTCTATATTTCATCTCTGATCTCCAAATAATCTCCTTCACGCAACCTTCACTCTGCTTCTGATCTTCGCCTCTCTTCTCCTCTCATCACTTCTGCCCATTCTCGTCTATAAGACTTCTCTCTGGCAATCAATCATTGCTGCATCAAAAATCACAAAATTGTTTCTAAAATCCTTTGTAAACTCTATTTTGTAGGGCCCTCTAATCCTATTGTACTCTGTAGCCCTTGTTTTTATCCTCCATTTATTCCGTTTGTTATAACTAAGGTAAAGCACTGCATATATTGTCGGCGCTATTTAAATAAATGATGATGGTGATGATGACTGGTTATTGACCCCAGCCTGTTTCCTTAACTACGCTATGCTTTTCTAGTTCCCTTGCCTGCCCAGATCTCTCTCCTTGGTTCTCTCACTTTAAGTCCTGGCAGCATCCGAGTAACGAAGGGCTCCTCCCAATGTGAAAGGTGGCTGTTATAGGCAAAAGCATGAGCCATAGCTAGAACCTCAGGGTCTGTATATATATATATATACATATATATATATATATATATATATATATATATATATATATATATATATATATATATACACAATTTTCATCCTGCAAACTCACACAATCTGGAAGGGCAGATTTTCCAAAAGGCCCTCATGAGGTAAGTGTAGGCCATCAAGAAGAGGACCACATCAATGATACAATCTCAACCCAATGGTATAATGAAGAATGAAAGTTCCAATCAGGGGGGGCACCCTCTAAGGATTGTTATAACTTACCTGATACCCCAGGCTGGTGCTCCTGTTAGCAGAAAACCATCCTGGGGCACTAGCCAGTGAGCAATCCTCTTCTTTGGTGCGGGTGCACACGCACCGTAGAGTTAGAAGTTGGCCTTTAACAACAAAGCTGTGCATGCCTTGGCTGCTGGATGTACTGTGCATGCCTTGGCTGCTGGATTTGAAGAAAGAAGAAGGGAGTATGGGGATTGCTCGCTAGTGCCCCAAGCTGGTGCAGTTTTCTGCTAACAGGAGCAACAGCAAAGGGTATCAGGTAAGTAATTACAATCCTTGGGGGGGCTAACATTTGGCATTCATGAACAATTTACAATTAATTGCAACATGTATATGTGAATTACAAGTTTTTGCCAATGCACATAGTAAATACTTTTTAGTTCTTATATTTATTTTCTCCTGTGCCAAAAAAATACATTAATTTTAGAAAACACACAAAATATAATTTAAATGCAGACAGTAGTTCTGACATTTCAGCTATAATTTGTGTTTGAAGCCACTCATAATTTTAAAATCTTTAGATACAAAAGACTTAATTCACAGAGAAATTGCAATCTGCAAATGTAATTCACAATCAACATCCTTAAAGTAACAAGTATGACTGCATCTTTGATTGCTAATTTAATCAGGCACCCAGAGCACTTATATGAAGAACCCCAAACACAACGAAAATCTGTTCTGTTCAGAGTTTAGTATGGTACCGCATGAGAATTTTCATGTATACTTTTCACATAGAGAGAGAAAAAGAGCCTACTGAAAGAAGTCTGGATTCAACAAATTTCTGCATTGCCCATTACATTACAGACACGACTTCAGTGCAGAGCACAAATTCAGATTTTTCAGATAAGCAAACAAGGGTGATTAAAACATGGTGCATGGAAGCATCATTGGGGACGTGGACGGAGTGTGGCCAGGGCATTCCTGAAGGTGCTGGTTAAATTTCTTGTAAAAGTTTGAGAAATGTCTGTTTATTAAATGCCCCTTTTTTCATTGAAAATGCTTTAACGGGTAGGTTCACCTTTAAGTACATTTTTAATATTTAATAGTGCAATTGGTCTTCATTATTTGTTTTAACAAGGTGTCCTCTGTCCCACCCTGCTATGGGTTCTAGGGGTATTTATACATGAAATTGGCCCTATGCCATTCTGGCTTAGTTGGGGGCGTGTTCTCTAGAAACATTTTCACGGTGCGATACGCGTCCCGAAGTTCCTATGATCTCGGCTTTTGTCTGTGAGCGGGGCTACACATGCCACACCCCATCCCTTTACCTTTTTGTTCCCAATTCAAGCACTGTATATCAGTGATCCCCAACCAGTGACTTGTGAGCAACATATTGCTCACCAACTGTTTGGGGGTTGCTCCCAGTGGCAAGGCGCACGTGGGACATACCTCTGGAGAGGTAAGAGTACAGATATGGGAACACAAAGAGTACATCCGTCTCATGACATTTTGCAGAATAGAAGATAAATGCCACCCACATATGTTGGTGTGTCCTATATGTGGTTAAGAATCCTTAAAAGAGGGAGGAGACAGATAAAAATATATAGTGACAGAAAATAGTTTGGACCAAAACCTGTACCGGAAGAAGAATACATTTCACAATGTATTAGCATGTGTCCTCCCAGCAACAATAATTTTGAGTATATAACTGGTTTTATACTGGGGATAAATCGTGCTATACTCATTACATACATTACATAGACTTTACTGTCCACTAAATTATGTTTGTGCTGTCCCAGTAGTTAAGTTTATGTTTAAAAATGTATATGTTTAATGCTTATATACTTACTCATTATTACTCTGCCACTTAGTGACCAAAACTATACGGCAGGCTCTGTATTTCCTTGTTTGTAAACCCTCCTCCTATTCCCTTCCTAATGTGTGATGCCAGTTCCTCCCATCATCCTCTTGTGTTCCTGCCTTCCATGAGTGAGGAGCTACTCACTGAGCTTAGGAAAATAAATATTATTTTTGACCTGCAGGAAAGATTGCCCTCAGTGGTTGTTACAGATCCATATAGGCCTTGCAGAATAATGTTTCTAGATTAATCCCCAAATAAACAATCTTTTCAAAGCCAACCATGTAGATCAAAATTACAAACGTTATCTCAATTCGATTGGGAATTTCCAACCATTTTAATTTTGAGAGAGAAGTGTGTACTCCAATGTAATGGATAAATCCTGTCTAGCTTGTTCCTACATGATGTATTATATTCCTGTTAAATGTTTTTTTTATATACATTATTTTATGTCTTCTGTTTGTTTGTTATATATCTTGAAATGTAATTACCAGCTTTCTGCTGAAAAAAAAATCTGTTTTATATTCAGTTTTGTGCCGCTGAGGTTTTCATTTATGCATACAATTATCTTTAGGCGTATTACCGTAAATAGAAGGAATACTGTTATTATAGTGGCTTCTTTGGGAATTAGCCATACACTAAATTGCATCTTTCGTTTTTTTCCTTTCCATTCTAAACCCAAGACACCCCTTTCAAGATTTTGTTAATTGGTATACATATTGCCTATTGCCTCAAAGTATTTCGATTTGCATGAAGCCTATTTTTCATGTAATTTATTTTTTGATATCATTATTTTTTAATTCAAGATATGAAAGGGAACGAATCAGAATTAAAAAAAAGGAAACATTGTTTTACCTGATGTTTTCATATGCTGAGTAACAGTAATTTATTTTTGAAAGGATTACTAATAGAACGCTTTGTGACAAATGAGACCAATGTTACACTGGAGTTTCTTTTTAAGAAACACAACTGGTATAAAACTCATGCAGTACCAATTACACATGGTGAATATGAACAAAAGAAACATATTAGACCAGTATGCAGTACATCGGTAGTACGGAAGGATTATTACAATTTTAATTACTATATTCAGCATATGCCCAGGCCAAGCTCAAGTAAACAACGCCTTGGGAGTAGAAGAAAACTGGTGCATCATACTCCCCAAAACAGTACTCTAGGTCTAATTAATTTTTATACAAGAGGGATACTTGCCAGGGGCAAAATGTTAGCAAAATTGGCACCTTCTTGTGTTTGTAGATTTAATTGTCCTTTAAAGGGGATATAAACAACACTAGTCACTTTCTCGCAAGGGCAGTAATTGAATTCTCTCCCAAGAGAGGTTGTAATGAGTGATGTTTTGGTAGGATTAAAAATAGGTTGGATAGTTTTTTTTTGTGTAGCTGTGTTTGCTCAATAACTGCATGCAATAGTAATGAAAAATATATTATTTTTAAGTATGAAAATATTTAAAACAAACTTGAATCAAAAAGTGAAAGAATCAAATATGTTAGAAATTGTTCACTTGCCCATATAAGGTTGATCTGACTGTATCCCCAACCCACACACACACACACACCCTTCTGCAGATGAGTTACTAGAAGTTTAAAGAAATTAATGTATGTAGCGTTTTAGTACCCAGTTATGTATTTTTAAAACAATATAAAGGGAAGCCAAAACAAATTACTCTTTCAGTTTCGCTATCTTGTCACATTTACTGCATCTTTCATTTATGTCCAATGCCATTTCCATGTGTATCTTCTACATGGCTGTCTTTGCCATTAAAGTAGTTTTATTCTTGCAGATTCTCTAAGCATTTTTTCCCACTATGCCAAATATTTGATTTTAAGCAAACAGTCTTTAAAGTGCTCTGGACAAATAGGCCTCAACAAGCACCACATAATAGTTTCAGTAAGATATTAACCCTGCTATTTTTGTGCCAGATATATCATTCATATGTTTTGTTTTAAGGAAACTTACAATCAACTATTTATTTGTTTGTTTATTGTTTTTTTTAATGAGGTGAAAAACCAATGCCATTATTTGACTTCACAGAAATCACGAGTAACAAATCGAAACACAACAAAACGTAACCTAGACTAGTCCCCAATGGAGGGCTTTATGTGGAACTCAAGTATACTAATAGGAAGCTAAACTGGTGATAGACAAGCAGCAATGCAACAGGACCCATGGGTACCATTGCACAAAGTGGGGTTCAAAAACACAAACTCTTTGTTTGCCTTGTTGTTAATATATATATATATATATATATATATATATATATATATATATATATATATATATATATATAATAACAATTACAGTTTCTACAGTATATGTATATAGCTTTCTTTATGATATAATTTTTATTTCAACATCTGCCGATGCCCCTTGATATAGCACTATATTATCAAAAAGTTAAACTATCTATGGCGCCTGCATTGCTTGAAAGTATTCACATCCCCAGGATAAGTAGCTTTATTAGAATTAAAAGGATATAAAGAGAGAGTGTATTGATTTCTTCTTGCCTTAGCATGCAAGTTTCTGAACATGAAGACACACAGTTGGTTGAAGATCGCTGTGTTAACAAGAGCTCTTACCTCCATCCATTCACAATGGCACATATACCAGATGGCTCCATGAGAGTCAGGAGGCTTGAAATGGAGCAATCATTCAGACTACAGATGGAAGATGCAGCACGCTCCCACTTTAAATAAGGCACTCATTTATTCAAATGTATTTTGCATATATGGAACAGGTCTCAGAGGAGAATTATCTATTTTGAAATTGCAAGGAATTCTTATGGCTGATGTTCACCCAAACGCACATTTCTGCAACCATTAGTGTAAACATCTCACAGAACGGAAGGTGAAGCATTTTAATGATGCAGTGAGTAATTTACAGGAATATCACGCCACATGTAAAATTCTTTATCCTGTTTCAATGAACCAATATAATGAGCATAAAAAATGTTTGAAACTTTCCTCTGAATAGAAAATTTTATTTTTAAAGGTCAAGCATGCTCTTTCTAGCAACAACTCCAGAAGAAGAGGATTTTCGTTGGATATGGTACTATATATTTCAGTGTGTTGCTTCATTGGTGGTCTAGTCCATGTGTATAACACAAGATTAATTGAGACTTACAGTATGTAGAAGAATGTGCTTTTGTTCAAAATATAGATTACATATTATTATTAAATTATATTGAAAAGTAATGATATCATTATTGTAATGAAATCTAGAGCTGATGGTAACTTGAACTCCAATTTGCCCCTGAATAATTTACACAAGTATTGTGTCATGCTTCTCTTTATAGGACTATTATGTAGTCTTGATTGAATTTCAGTCCTTTTGGGGCTTTTGTTAATCAAACTGACCTTCAGAGTGTATCTTTGTGCCACTCTAAGGTAGCCAGCCTGACAGTCTAGACCAGGGATGTCCAACTGGTGCCCCCCCTTCTGTGGCCCCCCACATGTTGTGTCTTCTTACCATATGTAAGATTAACTGGCCCCTGCATTGTTTAAACCTCAAATTCAGACTAATGCCCTGTATTGTTCACACCTGTGATCCCCCTTCATTGTTCACACTTGTGACACCTCTATTGTTTATATCCTAAAGGCCTCTACTGTTCACACCTGAGACCTAGACTGAAACTGCCCACATTGTTCACCTGTTCACACCTTATTCAAAATGCTAATCGGGCACCAACACTGTGTCACTGTTTGTAGTACATATTAGACTGAGAGCTTTCCTTGTCTCCTGCTCTGTTCTGCCTTACCTCCCTGTGTGCCATTCTCTGCTTACTCAGTGCTGCTTGGGTGTGCCATTCTCTGCTTGCCCAGTGCTGCTTGTGTGTGTCATTCTCTGCTTGCCCAGTGCTGCTTGTGTGTGCCATTCTCTGCTTGCCCAGTGCTGCTTGGGTGTGCCATTCTCTGCTTGCCCAGTGCTGCTTGAGTGTGCCATTCTCTGCTTGCCCAGTGCTGCTTGAGTGTGCCATTCTCTGCTTGCCCAGTGCTGCTTGTGTGTGCCATTTTCTGCTTGCCCAGTGCTGCTTGTGTGTGCCATTCTCTGCTTGCCCAGTGCTGCTTGTGTGTGCCATTCTCTGCTTGCCCAGTGCTGCTTGGGTGTGCCATTCTCTGCTTGCCCAGTGCTGCTTGGGTGTGCCATTCTCTGCTTGCCCAGTGCTGCTTGGGTGTGCCATTCTCTGCTTGCCCAGTGCTGCTTGAGTGTGCCATTCTCTGCTTGCCGAGTGCTGCTTGTGTGTGCCATTTTCTGCTTGCCCAGTGCTGCTTGTGTGTGCCATTTTCTGCTTGCCCAGTGCTGCTTGTGTGTGCCATTCTCTGCTTGCCCAGTGCTGCTTGTGTGTGCCATTCTCTGCTTGCCCAGTGCTACTTGTGTGCGCCATTCTCTGCTTGCCCAGTGCTGCTTGTGTGTGCCATTCTCTGCTTGCCCAGTGCTGCTTGTGTGTGCCATTCTCTGCTTGCCCAGTGCTGCTTGTGTGTGTCATTCTCTGCTTACTCAGTGCTGCTTGTATGTGCCATTCTCTGCTTGCCCTATGCTACCTGTGGAATGTAAGCCTGTTAGGGGTTTGTTCTTGGGGTTTATTAGCATTCGGAAATTGTTGTTAAGGGCCCCTAAGGTGTTTAATCATGTGTTGGGGGGTTGTTGTATTATCCACAGGGGAGGATGAGGCATATGGATTTAAGGGTATGTTTTAACATGACTTAAATTTTTCACATATGAGTGATGAGGGATTTCCCTGCAGTGAGCACCAACCATTTGGTTTTTTGGTGTGCTACCACCGCTAATATGGATATGATCTTAAACGTTCTTGTGGGTGTGGTTTACAGTGGGTGTGGTTTAAAAGGGGGAGTAGCCAAGACTGACTTCCATTATCGTCCCTCCGCCACATAGGCCAGTAAAATTTTGGCCCTTGGTACCACAGAAGTTGGACAGCACTGGTCTAGACTAAAACTAGATACTATATTAAACCTGTCCTATAGATAAAAAGTGGGGTGAGGGCAGAAAGGTTGACTTGGAAATTGTTTTGGTGTTACAGTGGAGTAATTACGATTGATAAAGATGTCGATGTAAATAATGCATATGTATAACATAGAGTTTGGGGTACTTGGACCCTTTAGAGACCCAATTAAAACTGTATTAATTTGTGATATGTTTCTCTTTGTAGTGTCATCAAAACAGTGGGGACAGTACCCATTTTGGTGGAATGGAATGTAGAAAAGTATTGTGGGAAAATTCTCAATGCAAATGGAAGAACTGAGTCACCACCATCTTTTAAAGCTACACTCCAATGGAAATCTATAACAGTGCTACATGTTACAGTGCCATAGCCATACGCTACAGTAAAACCATAGAGCTTCATCTTTATTAGAACGTTTCACACTAGTATAAAGTGTTTTTGTCAGTACTAATGTGTAGAGAGTGTTTACTCCAAATGTATGTAGTTTACAATTCAAAAACATCCCAAAAGCACATTTTATTTACATACAGTATAGAACACTATCAAAACTCCCATTTCACAGCAAGTAAAGTTTATCTTTTCCTAGCCTGTGAATAGCACAGTGGTCTGTTCTGTATTGGCACTAAATATAAATCATTGAGAAACTAGACATTATGTTGTAATTGCAATAAAGAGATGGCTATTAAGTATGCTTATCAGTTTCTCCTGAAGAGCCTGATTATAGGTTTCCATCAAATAAAATTAAAGGGATTCTGTCATAGGGAAAACATGTTTGTTTTTCAAAATGCATCAGTTGCTCTAGCAGAATCATGTGCTGAAATCCATTTTTAAAAGAGCAAACAGATTTTTTCATTTTTAATTTTGAAATCTGACATGGAGCTAGACAAATTGTCAGTTTCCAAGGTGCCCCCAGTCATGTGACTTGTGCTCTGATAAACACTCTTTACTGCTGCACTGTTAGTAGGAATGATATCACTTCCTTCTCCCTCAGCCTCCCCCCCCAGCAGCCTATCAGCAGAACAATGAGAAGGTAACTTGACAACTGCTCCCTGACACAAGATAACTGGTTCCTGGTTGATATAAGGATAGCACTCAATAGTATATAATAGTAAATAAAAGTCCCACTGTGACTCCTTCAGTTACATTGAGTAGGAGAAACAATAGCTTGTCTGAAAACAGTTACATCACTTGTGGATCTTTCTGAAAGCACAGGATCTGGCAAAATTACTTGAGATGGCTGCCTACACACCAATATTACAAGTAAAAAAATAATACATAAAAATATATATGTTGGTTCAGGAAGAAAAATGTATATGGTAGAGTGAATTATTTGCAGTGTGAACAATGTAATTTAGTAATAAAAACTACACCATAAAATCATGACAGTATCCCTTTAAGTTGAGGGCATAAATATCCACATTTACAAGATCAAATACACGCTTTGTAGATTCTGGTTTGATATAAACCATCAATATATGTGTGAATATTATATTTATGAGTACAAAAATTATTGTGTTCTAGAAACTGTTGTAAAAAAAATAGGCAGAAGAAATTACAGTCAAATAACTACATAGTTTAGTTGAGTTGAATAAAGACCATCAAGTTCAGCCTCTCCAAATGAAACCCAGCACACATGCATACACACACAATCAGCGACCTATATATAAACTCAAGTAAACTATATATACCAATATCTACACATTGTAGTAGGGCTTAAAACAGGTGCTTATTTATTAATTCCAGGCTTTGGTTAAATAAAAAACAGGTGTATTGCCAAACAGAGCCTCTTGTAGGCTGCCAGTCCACATAGGGCTACCAAATAGTCAATAACATCCCTTATTTGGCACCCCCAGGAACTTTTTTCATGTTTGTGTTGCTCCCCAACACTTTTTATATTTGAATGCTGCTCATTGGTAAAAACAAGTTTGGGGACCCCTTCCATAGCCTATTATAGTATGCTTGTCCAAGAAATCGCTGTGAAGAACCATCTACACTGCTTCAAATTAAAGTTTTGTACCTCTAATCTAAAAGGGTGGCCACTGGTGCGTTGATCTTTTTCATGGGGAAAAAAAGATTTCCCGCTATCTGCCTATAATTCCCTCTAATCGTGCATCCTAATTTTTACTAAGGTGCATCTGGGTGTTCACTATCAGAACATCCAGTCTAATTAGTTCCTGTATGTATAAACCCTTGAACATTGTATTTTTTCTAAATTTCTCATAGAAAGTTGAGCCAATAAATATGTTGGGAAGCAACAAGGATAATTCCAATTGACAAAAATGCAACACAGCAAGAGTATCACACCTCCCACTTTTACCACGATAGACAGGCAGTAGTTCATGTTGAAACCATTGGGAAATGACCCATACTGAATTCTGGGGTTTTATCATCTGCTTTCATCCTCACAAACACTTAGGGGCACATTTATTATGGGTCGAATATCGAGGGTTAATTAACCCTTGATATTCGACCGTCGAAGTAAAATCCTTCGACTTCCAATATCGAAGTCGAAGGATTTACCGCAATTCGTTCGAACGATCGTAGGAAAAATCGTTCGAATCGAAGGATTTTAATTCATCGATCGAACGATTTTCTTTCGATAAAAAAATACTTAGAAAGCCTATGGGGACCTTCCCCATAGGCTAACATTGTACCTCAGTAGGTTTTAGGTGGCGAAGTAGGTGGTCGAAGTTTTTTTTAAAGAGAGAGTAGTTTGACTATAGAATGGTCGAATAGTCGAACGATTTTTAGTTCGAATCGTTCGAGTCGAAGTCGTAATGAAAGGTCGAAGTAGCCAATTCAATGGTCGAAGTAGCCAAAAAAATACTTTAGAAATTCGAAGTATTTTTTATTCTAATCCTTCACTCGAGCTAAGTAAATGTGCCCCTATGTCAAAAAACTGGTATGGGAAAGGCAATGTACTGAAAAACGGAGGAAAAACACACAATATATATACTATGGCTACTCTGCGGATAATTATTGTGGAACAACACAAATGTGTTTAAAAGTCATTCCTTGCAGGAATTCCCACCCAAGGGTTACTGTTCCTAAAAGAATCCCAGTTAGCAGTTTATTTTGTAGCATAGCATCCTGGAAGGAGAATTGATATTCAGAGGAAGATCTTTTCTCTTTCTGTCTCTTAATAGATGGAAAGTGGAATTCTGGCAATAACAATAAGGAATTGTTCTGAATGCAATGCACAAGTTCCTTCACAGCCGTGATCTTTCTTCATTCTTTGTGTGCCAAGCATGCCAAGTATATGTCATTTCTGGAACATGTACACTTAAATAAAGATCTTTGACTAAAGAGAGACTAAATAAATAAACCTCATGCCTCCTTGTGTTGTGCTGCCGCAATTTCAGGACAGTATTGCTTGAAGGGTGTTTTCACAGCTATCATTATTTTTAAATGGACTCCCGGGATACTTTAGCCTTTGGTTCCCATATTACAGTATAATAGAGTGGACAGAAGTCTTGGATTTGCAAACGCTTATTCTTCTATACAGCATGTAGCAGAGATGTGAGAAACCTGGTTTTAGTCAACAAGAAAAGCTGTATGCAATGTTTTTTTGTTTTTAATATAACTGATCAGATGGATGCTCTTTATGGTGTAGCCTTTCCCTCTTGCTATCTCATAAATGTTGCTACCTCATTTTAGTGTGGCTGTTAATACTGAGTCAGTAATCTTTCCAGCTTCTTATTATAGTTTTATCTCTTCCTATTTAGATGAACACACTTATGGAAACCACCTCATGCAGAGCACTAATGAGATCTCTGCCACCTCCCCAGTGTATTCCATCCAACATTCCCCTAGAGGGAGAATAATGAAGTACACCTGGTACTGGCAAGCACTGGGTTTTGTACAGATTTTCACAACAAATTTGGTTTCACAGTCCCTATTTAAAGACATTGAAAACACCATGTATTGTAGCCAGCTATCTGGGTGGGGGGTGATTTATTCAATGGTTTTTCCCATTTAATCATCAGTTTCTATAGAACAGATCAGACATTGGCATTTTCTTATTGAAGCCAAATGGACAAACAAATCGAATAAAATAAAAAATAATGTTATAATATATATATATTTATTATATATTTATATATTTATATATATAATATATATATATAATATTTCCATATGCTTTTAAATGAGGATGCAGTTAAACCATCATTTCAGATGGCTTGTGTTTTATGCTTTAAAGGTCATTTGGAAATGGGATTAGGATTAATATTTACCAAAACACCATAAATGCTGCTGCAGTTAGAATTAGGATTTAGGCTTTTTCAAAAAAAATGTGAACCTGTGGGCTTACAGCACAAAAGGTGTTTGGATTGCCACGACACTACCAGATAAAGCAATGGCAAGCAATATTTATCCTTTGTGCAGGCACTTACATACAGTTGTGCCAGCTGGCCAATATCATTGAACCACGAAGATTAAACAAGTTATGTGCCATCAACCTTGGGGTGTTTTAAATGTTGCCCACAAACCAGCTCTTTTCAAACCTCTGCAGTTGTTCCTAGTAACACCATTTTACCATTATTACTGAAAAGTGCACAATGTCGGACTGGGATACCAGGAAAACTCCCGGTGGGCCCAGGGGTCAGTGGTCCTCTTGCTTCTAACCATTTTTCCTATTTCATGGGCATTCCCTATTTCTTTATGAGAATAAAGAGGTTGAGTGAGAAGAGGAGGAATAATAGTTTGGAAAGTGGGCCCTCAGCCTAAGGTTCTGGTGGGCCCCTGGCATCTCAGTCCAACACTGAAAGTGCATGATTGTTATGAATCATTGATAAAGTCATAGACAGGGCCACCATTAGGAATATTAAAGCCCATACAACTAAATGATCAAGTCCCCATTTGTAAGTACTCCTGTATCCCACACATTGCCTGGCCTGCCAAGAGCAAGAGGACCTGAAAGGCCCCTGCTTAAAAACTTTGTATTGTTGGGCGACCTTACAGTAGTTTCTGTCACCGCCCTGATAGCAACCCTGGCCATAACACTGAGTCTGGATGCACTGTTACAGCATTCAATTTTAGGAGGCATTTGTGTTCTTTGCCAGCAAGGGTTAAGCTGTAATTACAGTGCCATTGTGTCAAAGTTATAATATAATGTAGCAACTGTTTATTTCCATTTTAGAGAGTAAGCAACTTTGATATGATGACTGAAAAGCGTAGTGATCATTGGTAGACTTAAATGGTAATTACACATGATTATTATAATACTGTGGATAGTGATACCAGATGTTCGCTTTAAGAGGACATTTGTGAAACAAAAAAATGCATACTGCAGCACCTCTCTGAAATAAAGACAGTCCCGCATTATGCGCTTTTTCACAGGTGTCCACAGAATGGGGCCCTGTGCCATTACTCCAGCTATCGGGTGGCCAGAGCTCCCATTTCATGCAGGGTGCTTAGAAATTTTTTTGGAGATGGCTAAACTGGGTTCTCTTTAGCACTATAATATCAGTTATGTTTATTGCTGTTATACTATAGTGGAAGTAAAGGCTATGCCTTTTTAATAATATATATATATATATATATATATATAAATGTATAAAAAGCACAAACATTGTACCGTCGTTCCTCACACTTGCAGTGGATTAGCCAAATATTTATTGAGTTTTTTCAATTAGTACTGCACAGAGCGGTCTACCTTGTTCCTCTTGATATCTCTATTTGAATGAAATAGATTTGCTTTTGTTCAATAGCGCAATACCCATGATGACTAGAGAATGGCAACATGCCAAAATGAAACAGCTCCTAATTTTCAGAGTAGGCCAATGGCTAATTACAACAGACTGCAGGTGTGAGGAGAGAAGCTCAAAGTAATCAATAGCGGTAATTAATCTGCTAGACTGGAGCTAAAGAGCTAACAGCTGGACATCAAAAATGGACACATGCAATAAGACCAGCCATAATTACCTCTTTAAATATTGAATCTCCATAGCAACAGTTAGGTAACCATGTAAAGGCCTGGAATCGCAATTCGGATGAAGAATGCAGCGTGGTTAGGACCTTGTTTTCCAATCAACCCTATTAATAAACTGAAATGGGAATTAGGAGCCTCGCCCACTGTATGTAACTGAATTGTATTTTGAAACGAGTTCACTCTTGCACAGACACTGAATTATTGATGTATACTTTCATGGTTTGTAGCACAAATATTGTATATTATTTAACCGCAAATTGTTTAATCCAAATATTCCAGTTTAAATATATACAGTACTTCCAAAAATGGTTGTCGGAAATATCTGCAACCTTACACATATTGCATTCCATTTAAGGCCCTTACATAAAGGAAGGAAGCCTTATTAATTGCTAATGTTCAGAGATTTCAGCACTACATAAAATCACACAGCCTCCCGGCTAGATCATCAGTGAAAACTGCATTTTGAGGGTCTAGCACCTTCTAGGCAAAAGCTATCCCTTCTATTGCTTTCAGGATAAGGGATTGGTTTGGTATTTAGCCAAGTCCCAATACTCTTTTGGGATAAGGTTTGGATTACACACAACTGAGCCAAATTAATAATCAGATTTTGTTTTTAAGTCAAAACATTGCTTCTCACATAGGTTGCTTCCCTTTCCTTATGTAAGGGCTCTTACACACGGCCGTTCCGACCTGCGCTCCCCTGCGTTCCGTTTTTTGGCGTTCAGCCGCAGGGGAGCGCAGGAATAGACGCAAGTCATTATTTGAAATGGGGCTGTACTCACTCAGGCGCGTGTAGGCACCGAACGCAGGAAAAATGCAGCATGTTGCGTCTGAACCTGCGTTCGGCGCCTACACGCGCCTGAGTGAGTACAGCCCCATTTCAAATAATGACTTGCGTCTATTCCTGCGCTCCCCTGCGGCTGAACGCCAAAAAACGGAACGCAGGGGAGCGCAGGTCGGAACGGCCGTGTGTAAGAGCCCTATAGTGAGGGCTTTTTATTTTATATTGCAGTAATAAACACTGACTTGGCTTTTTCCAGTCCTTCAAGTCCCTTCCATGTTCATTATTAATGCCAGAGTAAAAGATCTGTAGCTGGGTCCTTTGTTGCTATCCAGGAGCCTTAGGCAATACCTTGGGAAATTAGCTTTTCTACATTATTAAGAAGTGTAAATTAAACTGCAAAATGCATTGTGTGATCTTTAAAGATCCTGAAATAGAACATTTCCAACACTGGATTTTTTTTAATATAGTTCAGCAGCAAATGATCATTCCTTTGTAAACTAACAATTAGGAGAATAGCCAAGATAAGGAAATAACTGGTTAAAATAAAAATTGTTTAATAGTAGATGTATGAACAAAATGAATAATGTTTAGCAAATCAACCAGAATAACAGAACAATATTTGGAAGCATTATAAATGTTATGTAATAAAAGGCACTAAGTTTGCCCAGGGGCAGTAACTCATAGCAACAAATCAGCAGGTAACGTACTATTTACTGGTCATCTGTTTAAATGCAAACATCTTATTGGTTGCTATGGGTTTCTGCTCCCAGGCAAACGTAGTGCCTTTTATTACATATGGGGGTTTGTCCTCAACAACAATTACATAGTTACATAGTTAAATCGGGTTGAAAAAAGACAAAGTCCATCAAGTCCAACCCCTCCAAATGAAAACCCAGCATCCATACACACACCCCTCCCTACTTTCACACAAATTATATATACCCATACCTAGACTAACTTTAGAGTTTAGTATCATAATAGCCTTTGATATTATGTCTGTCCAAAAAATCATTCAAGCCATTCTTAAAGGCATTAACTGAATCAGCCATCACAACATCACCCGGCAGTGCATTCCACAACCTCACTGTCCTGACTGTGAAGAACCCCCTAAGTTGCTTCAAATGAAAGTTCTTTTCTTCAAGTCTAAAGGGGTGGCCTCTGGTACGGTGATCCACTTTATGGATAAAAAGGTCCCCTACTATTTGTCTATAATGTCCTCTAATGTACTTGTAAAGTGTAATCATGTCCCCTCGCAAGCGCATTTTTCCAGAGAAAACAACCCCAACCTTGACAGTCTACCTTCATAATTTAAGTCTTTCACACCACTAGCCAGTTTAGTTGCACGTCTTTGCACTCTCTCCAGCTCATTTATATCCCTCTTAAGGACTGGAGTCCAAAACTGCACTGCATACTCCAGATGAGGCCTCACCAGGGACCTATAAAGAGGCAAAATTATGTTTTCATCTCTTGAGTTAATGCCCTTTTTAATGGAAGACAGAAACAGAATTCTGACACTGCCCAGAATTAGACAACTTGTTATCAACAAAACCCCCTAGATCCTTCTCATTTAAGGAAACGCCCAACACACTGCCATTTAGTGTAAAACTTGCACTTATATTATTTTTGCCAAAGTGCATAACCTTGCATTTATCAACATTGAACCTCATTTTCCAGTTTGCTGCCCAGTTTTCCAACTTAGACAAATCACTCTGCAAAGTGGCAGCATCCTGCATGGAACCTATAGTTCTGCACAATTTAGTATCATCTGCAAAAATAGAAACAGTACTATCAATGCCCACCTCCAGGTCATTAATAAACAAGTTGAAAAGCAAGGGACCTAGTACAGAGCCCTGTGGTAATCCACTAACAACACTGGTCCAATTAGAAAATGTTCCATTTACCACCACTCTTTGTAGTCTATCTTTTAGCCAGTTCTCTATCCAGGTACAAATACTAAGTTCCAGGCCAACATTCCTTAATTTAACCAGTAACCTTTTGTGTGGCACTGTATCAAATGCTTTAGCAAAGTCTAAGTAAATCACATCCACTGCCATCCCAGAATCGAGGTCCCTGCTTACCTTCTCATAAAAATAAATTAAGTTAGTCTGGCAAGATCTATTACGCATAAAACCATGCTGGCATACACTCATAGTTATGATTTGCTATAAAGTCCAGTATCTTATCCTTTAATAACCCTTCAAAAAGCTTTCCTACTACTGACGTCAGACTAACTGGCCTATAATTTTGAGGCTGAGAACTGGATCCTTTTTTGAATAGAGGCACCACATTAGCAATTTGCCAGTCTCTCGGCACTATGCCAGACCTAAATGAATCCTGAAAAATTAAGTAAATCACAGAGCTAAGCTCGCTAAGTACCCTGGGATGAATACCATCTGGCACAGGACCTTTGTTTATCTTAACATGTTCTAGTCTCTTTTGAATTTCTTCATGTGTGAACCATGCATCATTAGTTGTATTACTAGAATTGGGACTATTAAGAAAGAAACCTTCAATAACTGGTTCCTCATTTGTGTAGACAGATGAAAAATATGAATTCAGAATCTGCGCTTTTAATTTGTTTTCATCAACCAGCTGACCGCCCTCTGAAACTAAAGGTCCCACTCCTTCCTGCTTCATTTTTTTTACTATTAACATATTTAAAAAATTATTTTTGATTCTTTTTACTGCTTGATGCAATATCCTTTTCCATATAAATTTTAGCTTGCCTTATAGTTTCTTTGCATGATTTATTGGCCTCCTTGTACCTTATAAATGATTCGGCAGTCCCAGCTAACTTGAAAGCCTTAAAAGCACGTCTTTTCTTACCCATCTCAACACCAACACTTCTATTGAACCAAAAAGGTTTTGCTTTGCAACGACGTTCCTTGCTTACAAGTGGAATATACTGATGTATATTTATTAAGCAGCATTTTAAAGACTTCCCATTTTTGTTCTGTGTTTAACCCTGTGAAAAGCATTTCCCACTTAATATGTTGCAGAGATGCCCTTATACTGTCAAAGTTTGCACGTCTGAAATTTAGTGTTTTAGTTACTCCCTTATAGAATTGCTTCTGCAACAGAATCTCAAAGGAGACCATGTTATGATCACTATTCCGTAAATGCTCACCCACACAAATGTTAGAGATGAGTTCAGTATTGTTAGTTATTACAAGGTCCAAAAGTGAGTTATTCTTAGTAGGTTCTTGAACGAGCTGGAATAAAAAGTTGTCATTCAGCATATTTACAAACCCCATTACCCCAGTCAATGTCTGGATAATTGAAGTCACCCATAGCAACAACTTGACCCAGCTGTGAAGCCGCTTGTATCTCCAAGAGTAGCTGGGCTTCATACTTGACACTTATACGAGGTGGTTTATAGCATACACCAATGATAATTCTTTTTGTTACCATTTGCCCAGTCAAAATCTCTACCCAGGGGGATTCTACACCTTCACCAGTGCCAGCTATGGTTATTTCTTTAGCGCATGGCTTTAATGCAGGCTTTTCATACAAATAGGGTAGTTAGGTTTGGTGCGCTGAGTAGATATTACGTCCCAATTTATCTAGATGAAATAAAGGTGTATATAGTGTAATACAGTTTGTTTTAGGATGGTATCAGCTAATAAGATCTACTCACAGGGTTTCGATGTATGGATTGCAACGAAAAAATGTCTGGTTCTGAGCAGATAATGCAGTCAGTCCTCAGAGTACCTGTAATAGATAGCTGCACTAGTGTTATACGGCCGGAATTCTCAAGAGGTGCTTAAAAGCGGTTGTACTCACCGAATAGCAGTTTAAAGGAAAGCGTATCTATGGAGGGAGGATGTCACCTTCTCCTGCCGATCGTTCACGTTATTTTCGGCGATCGCTAGATGGAACCGCTTCTCAGACCCGTGCTGGCAGTTCAGGGATCGTGCGCTCCAGGCCTTGCCGCGTGTGTTGAGACGCTGAAGTTTTCTTTCGGTGTGCTGCTGATGGATCTCTCCACGGTTCTATTCGGTCTTCCACTCGGTATGCCGGTCTTTTGGTTTTTTGGGTGTAAAAATCAACTCTACTAGGGAATGATTTATAAATTGAACTGTTTATTTATTCAGTAAAAGGGCTTTTACTGAATAAATAAACAGTTCAATTTATAAATCATTCCCTAAAAACCAAAAGACCGGCATACCGAGTGGAAGACCGGTATTACACTATATACACCTTTATTTCATCTAGATAAATTGGGACGTAATATCTACTCAGCGCACCAAACCTAACTACCCCATTTTTACAATCGTGCGGACCTGTGTGGATCCACATTATAACATTTGGTGCAGCTAAAAGACTTTTTTATCGGACCAAGCGCAGCGCTCACATCCTATCTACAAATTTTACATACAAATACACTCCTTCACCCTTTTTAATCCCTCTGTCCCTCCTAAATAGGGTGTAACCATTTAAATTCACAGTTCAGTCACATGTTTCATCCCACCAAGTCTCAGTAATACCAATTATATCATAATTTTTAGAGCATGCAATTAATTCTAGGTCTCCCATTTTACCTGACAAACTCCGTGCATTTGCCAGCATACAGCGGAGGTTACCACATTTACTTTTGAAATTTGCATTACTTAGTGGAGAATTATGTGTTAAGTTAGCATTATTCTGTTTTCCATGTAACAGAGGGACCTCCTTAACTGGTAAACTGTATGTCCCCTACAAACACAATCTGCTTAGGCTTGTCTCTGCTCTCCTCCCCACCACTACTAGAGAAACTGGTCTCTGGGCTGTTAGAGAGATCAGCCCCATCTAGAATTGCCAATCCGGAGTTCATAATCCCATCATCATCACACAATCTGGGAAATTTGTTGCGATATATAAGCTCTGGATCAGCCTCCATTTTCCTTTTGCCCACCTTAGATTTTCTAACTGTCACCCAGCTAGCTGCCTCAATATCCTGCTGCTGTTCTGTTCCCCCCAAACTATCTGACCCCGCTAGGTCCTGCTCAGTGAGCAAAAGACTCCTATCAAGATTCTCTATTGACCGCAGTTGCAATATGTTGCTCTAGTGCTCTAACTCGAACCTCCAAAGTGTCAATTTGTTCACAAGCATTTTGGATCTCTTGTTCCAAATCTGCATACATATGACAGATTGTGCACTGAGTCAGACCTTCAATCTTGCTAGCACTCATTATCCCAGTTACAGATCAAAACAGGAATAAAATAAATAAATAAAATAAAAATTAGGTTTAGAACAAACTTTTGACCTAGTTTGAACCTCCTTCAGTTTTTAACTCCGGTGTTTGTAACTCCACTTATAGATCCACCACTTAAAGAGCAAACACTAGAGCAAACTCCACTGGATTCCCAGGGGTTATACAGTCTGTTCAGGTTCAACTAATCAAACCCCACCCCCTCCAACTGAGGGAAAACTAACTGCAAAGTAAAGCAGGTTGTGACAAACTTGCTGAAAGCACACTAACACACCAAACTTTGCTATTTAGCACCCAAGACAGAAAAAAAACTATAAAAAAACCACAGTATTTAAATATAAAACCTTACTATAAGATAGCAGTTAATAGCAAATACTTTTCCTTTTCAGTTGATTTGTTTGCTTTTAGTTGCTTTTTCCAGTCAGCGGCTTGTTTCAATTGTTTTGAGTGTATTTTAATTTTATATATAATAAGGGTGACAGAATTATTCAATGGATATATATATATATATAAATACTCACACACATATATACATACACATACAGGTATGGCATCCGTTTTTCAGAAACCCATTTTCCAGAATGCTCAGAATTACTGAAAGGACATCTCCCATAGACTCCATTTTATTCAAATAAAGTTTTAAAAAAGTTTTAAAAATTATTTTCTTTTCTCTGTAATAATAAAACAGTACCTTGTACTTGATTTGTACTTGATCCTAAGATCAACTAAGATACAATCTTTATTGGAAGCAAAACCAGCCTATTATGCTTATTTCATGTTTATATAGTTTTCTGGTAGACTTAAAGGGCACCTATTGGTCCCCAACCAAAGGTGAGGCTAATAGAGTTTTATTTAAAAAAAAATTGCCCCCTCCTGCACTAGGCCACAGGCATCAAAAGGGAGCTCCCAGTATGGAGGGCCATGTTGGGGCACATGCATGAGCATAATGAGGAAATGCCACAACTTGCTTATTATGCGCATGACATCAGAAGGGCATTATGTGCATGCACTATGTACGACATGGACGCTACCACCGGGAGCTCACTCCCAGTACGAGTGTTCTAGGGCTGGAGTGGGGATCGTTACCTCCAAGTTGTGTTCTGCGTCTGGAAGCAAAACTAAAAAAACACCTGCTTGGGTATTTAAAGGGAATAAAAATACAATGAGCTCATTAGATTAGAACACTTATTCATGCTGCCTGCTACTCTACCTATTTCTATACACAACCTGGCAAAACTTCTCTAGATGAAATTAACTTATTGGAACAGGTCAACTGTCTTCCCTACACAGATTTCACTGTTTAAAGTTTGGATGGTTAATTATGCAGAACTCTTCTTGGTCCTCCAAAACTTAATCTGTTTCAGAGATAAAACATATTGAAAGGCTTTTGTCTCCCATAACCCAAACACCCCTCCCAATAAAAATGCTTACAGGATAAACAGAGATCATCCGGTAACACAAAACTTTATTTGGGGAGTGGCTTCTTCAAAGAATGTAGTTGTAAAGGTAGAAATATGGCAAAAGAGTGTAAAGCATGAAAAAATATACCAACACAGGCAACAGCTGAAGTTGTTTGCATGTTGTAGCTTCCAGAAAACAGCTTATCACATTCACATGGATCATCCACTCCAGAAAAAAATACTTTCTGTATCTGCTGACACACAGTAATGAAATAAATGCGGAGTGCAGCTTTCAACACACAGATTCACTTAAAAGCATATATCTAATACAAAATCATTGATCTAGAAACGGTTACGGTTCACGGTTACATTCAGGAGGCCAAAAGCATATCTTATTTAATGGAAAGATTGCTCTCCATCAAACCTGTCATTCTTTGTTATTATCACAATAGATCCCTTTGGGATTCTTCACAACTATTGTGATGCTTAGTTTAAAGTTAAGATTGCGCACGTTGTTGTCCAGTGAGAAGATTTCTTATATCTGGCACTTACCTCATGCCTGGGAAAACCACACACTGGTCGAGACTTCTGACAGATGCAGAATAAGTTAGTTAATCATTACATCTTTCCATTGTTGCCAGACACAAGGGGGAACATTATAGGTATCCCACTGTCTGTAGATAAGCCAAAAATTGGGCAAATTAACACATAATTAAAACCGGCAGCTGGCTTGAAAGCATCTTTGATGAACAGTCCAGAACTGTCTGCACGCAAGTTTTCTGCAGTAATGAATTCCTGGAAATTATATATATACATATATATATATAGAGAGAGAGAGAGAGACAGTTTGGTATCTTTTTAAAAAAGCTCCATCTGCAATGTTTTGGTGATATAGTGTGCCCTTGACATTACCCATACCAGGTGATCTTATTTAAAGTGGATGTATTTACCTAATACACATTTGCTAAAAATTAGCAAATTAAATAGGACTTGTGTTCACATTCTGCCTATTGTTTCAGTTTTTAATAATCCATATCTCGCTATTTTGTGCCATTTTAAATCACTAATTTGAAAGTCGGGCTATTTTTACCAACTTACCCCCACCCCTTCTGTTCTAAACATGTCCGTTTTTTCAGAGCCTCCTATCGATCTTTAAAGGAGAAGGAAACCCCTGGGCACAAAACCCCTCCCCTGTGTTGCCCCCCCTCCCTCCTCCCCCCTGGCCTACCTGTCCCCCTGGGCAAATGCCCCTAACTTGTTACTCACCCCTCTGCGCAGGTCCTGAACCGATACGGCTCTACTGTGCATGCGCCGAATGTCACGAAGTGAAATCGGAAAACTTAGTGACATTTGGCGCATGCGCAGTAGAGCCGTACCAGTAACTGTTCCTACTGCGCATGTGCCAGAAGACGCCGGTCAAAGCAGGAAGAAGACACGCGTGGGAGAAGATGGCGACTGTGAACTCTGTGGACAGGACCTGCGCAGAGGGGTGAGTAACAAGTTAGGGGCATTTGCCCAGGGGGACAGGTAGGCCAGGAGGAGGGGGGGGGCAACACAGGGGAGGGGGGAGGGGTTTTGCACCCAGGGGGTATCCTTCTCCTTTAAACAAACAAACCCCCTATTTTCTAAGCAGCAGCTTTTGAGCAGCTCATTGTCAGGGGCTTCTCGTGGACTGGTATGTTTTTTGAAAGGCTCATTTGAAGTTCTTTGGAATCCGGAACTGCGGAAGTGAAACTAGTGCCAGAAATAACAGAAACCATAAATATTTCTTAGTTAAACCAATGGGCAAAAAGTATGTTCAGCACAAACCCTATTAAACTCTACTGTCCCATTAACAATGAAATGAGAAGAGTGATATTGCATTAGTTACATAAAAATACATACAATACATTATGAGCTGCAGCAAGGTTGATGCAGTCTTCAGTATTTGCACCAGCCAGTTGGTATGTTATTTATAAAGCACTGACTGATCATTTTGTTTTTACACATGGCATAACAACCTATTTCTAATCATCTGAGTTACAAAAAATAATTTTAAAGACCTCCCTCTTCTCTTTGTTGTGTCTATATTGCCCTACAGATAATCAGAATGGCTTTATCCACATTCTTCTCTTTTCAGAATTGGCTATAAAAACTATGACGTTGGAAACTGGAACTGAAAAGAGAAACAAGATGTTCTGGTTTAACACAAGCAGCCATGGTCCAATATTGTAAAAGAATAAAACTTGACTACTTTTACAGCATGCACAATATTCCCATACACTCTGTGATATTGGACTGTAAGAATATTGTGATTGCCTTGCTTCATTCCCTGGCTAGAGTCATTTTTAGACATTTTCATATTCTGACAGGACACAGGTCTACTTAGATTTATGTGTAAGTCATTCCTTCTAATTATCTACTGGTGGCAAATGAATTAAAGCTCCTTACACTGTCAATAAAAATGCCAGGGGGTACCTTCTCACTGACAGAGGAAAATCCCTCACTTGTTATTCTGTAGACTGATAAGGAAATATATCATAAGGGAACAGATGTGTATATTTGTCTTTGTGTAAATATTTGTTTTTGCTTCTGTTACTGGTACTGCACCAGTTCAGAGCAGATGTATCATGAAAGCCCTTTGGCATAAATGTTTGTAGTTATTATTTGCAGAGCACTTGCTGCTATTTATCAAATGGAATTGAAGATTTTGCATTTTTTTTTAATTTATGCAATGCTTGCATTTTATTTGTGTATGTCTTGTACCAGTATTTTTACAATTTCATTGTGACTAAAAGCACCTTATTTGTACATAATATTTAAAGTAATTTCTAATATCTACAAAAGTGAAATGTTTGCTTTCTAACCTAACATGGTATGAAATTATGTTTAGGTCATTGTGAGGTGCATAAGTATCATTCTATTGGTCTTAGGACTTTTGCACCATAAGGAAAAGACCTTGAGTCTTCAAGGGATCTGATATCATAGACCTCCAAAAGAACACCTGATCTGATACACTGAATTCCATTTAGGATCATAGTGATTTTGTTCTGAATCAATTTTATTCAATATATATTAATTTACTCAATAACTCCCCAAAATAATTATAAATGAATCAAAAGGGAATAATCAATATTGATTATTGATAAATATGCCCCTTGGTGTTAGTTTTGTGAATGCCTATAAGGCTAGGCAAGTAATGGTAAAGTGACACATTTGTCTTTTAAGATTCCTCTGGTTATGGCTGCCTAGTACAATACAGTAGCTATTGATGCTTTAGTAATTGACAATGCTCAGTGAGGCTGGTTTACTAACATTTTGCCACTTTACCCAAGTGGTGTTTCCCATTACAAACCAATCAAATATATGCTTAATTATTATACCTGCAGCAGACAGAGCAAAGGTAATTGTTGATTGGTTGCCACTGAGGTTAATATGCCTAGTGTTAGGGCTCTTACTAACAAGCGTTTTTACCTGCGCTCCCCTGCTTTCCGTTTTTCGGCGTTCAGCCGCAGGGGATCGCAGGAATAGACGCATTTCATTTTTTCAAATGGGGCTGTACTCACACAGGCGCATGTAGGCGCCGAACGCAGGAAAAATGCAGCATGTTGCGTCTCAACCTGCGTTCGGCGCCTACATGCGCCTGTGTGAGTACAGCCCCATTTGAAAAAATGAAATGTGTCTATTCCTGCGCTCCCCTGCGGCTGAACGCCGAAAAACGGAACGCAGGGGAGCGCAGGTAAAAACGCTCGAAAGTAAGAGCCCTTAGTAAGTGATCCTCAGTGTTTTTGTCAAATCATCTGGGATTAACTTTATCAGCTGCCTTTGATTTAATCTTTTTTAATTTATTTCTTACATGACTGTCAGTTTATTGACACGCGATCAGTACATTATGACACACCATGCGCATAAGTGATATACTGATATATATTAGCTAAAAATCATTGTGCCAATGCCTTATAAAATGTATTCATTAATGCTATTGCTTCGCTGTCCAATACAATAGATTTTTCTTTGACTATTGGGTTTCTTATTTGTGGCTTCAATGTTCCTTTTTAATGTGAATTTAGAGACTTTTTATTAAAACTAGAAATTCCATATTTCAATCAGTTTTCCTCATATGCAATTTAAAGCACCTAAATCAATGTTCCACCTGCAAGCCCTCCAATATCAACTGCTTTTATGTTTAGACCATATTCATTAGCTGAATAGATCCATCCACACCTGCTTTCTCCTTAATTAACTATCTAATCACAGCAGAATGGCTGCTACTTGTTTCCTGTACTCATAGGAAGAGCATTTAAGTTTGATGGAAAAACAAGGTGTTCACCCTGTGAATAGAGAAAGATTAAGACCAAGGCACAAGGCAAAGTACTGTACATACATTTCTAATTTAAAATGAGAAAACACAGATATACTGAACATAGTACCTAACCATGTGAATATAGGGACTGAGATTATTATTATTATAACTCCTGTTATTTTCAGATGCATGAATAAAGTCAACACTTGCTTATCTGTATTGGTTTCATAAATTTGGGCTTATTTATTATGGGGCCACATGCATACAAAGAACACTGCAAGGTCCACATTCCATATATTTCACAAACTGGTAAACACACACACATATATTTGCGTTCACATACCTATTTCAGCAGAGTGCCATGGCATTCACTGGGGCTGTTGATAAAAAGTCCCCTTATTTTCATTATTCATTCTTTTTAACAGATGTACTTATGATTGCAATACTCTTGACATGGTCCATGGTGAATTTAATAGCAAGAGGGGCTGCTGTGTGCTCTGGGCCCCTCCAATGATTTTTTAGTGGAGGGGGATTGGGGGCATGACTGTCTAAGGTCTGGAGAGGAGAGTTCGGGTGAAGGGGGGTTAACCTTATACTTACCACACTCACCAAGGCTGAGGCCTTACCCACAGAACCTTCCTTCAAATAAGACAACACCCATTTTCTGCTGGATAATAATGGTCGCAGCTTCTTTATTAATCCTTCTGCTCAAACGTCCAAACATCAATAATCCATAATCAATATTATTCATGTTTAACAAATATGCAATATTTTTAAACATCCATAACATTACATATTATTTTTTAACCCTAACTATTTTTAAACTGTCCTGATGGCCTTGGGCAGATGGTCCTGGGATTACTATCATGTGCATTGTACCTCCGTACCACTGCACCCCTCATGAATTTTTGTTTTACCTATCAGCCGCAGTACACCGACTCGATGGTATTTGTAATTTTTGCCACCAGGGGACCCCATGCCCGAGCTGGCCAATTATACATTATTCCTACTTTTTTCCGTAACTCATAATAATCCCTTCTTTAACTCTCTGTTTTTTCCCAGGACCACAGCCAATGCTGCGACAATAAACTACACCTTTTCTTGCTCACACTGCCTTAAACCCCCTTTTAAACTCATTCCCCTGTATACTTACCAATTACCTCTGTGTAAACTCAAAACATGGGAGGGTGGGTGGACTTGTGTCACCTGTGAATCCCAGGTAGGAAAAGGAAGTGCCCTCTTCCGCCTTTCCTATTTATCCCCCCAGCCCCTTACCCCCCCTTTTCTAAACTTCCTTTTCCTTTTTTCCTGGCCATACTTCCTGCCCTGCTCTCTCCCCCCATTTACCTAACAGTCATGTCCCTCTTCATCCCATACAGGCTCCATCCTATCTTTTTAGTTACATCACTGCAGGTGCCTGTTTAGTGTATTTATTACCTTTTTTGTTGCTTCCTCCAGCTGATGTTTTTATAGGTTGTAAATAGAGGAAAATGTCCTGGTATATATTGGGGACCCAACAAGCAGTAGATGTAGGTAAGAAGAGTGTTGGATAATAGTTTATAGTAGGGCAAGAAATAATTGAGTAATTATTTATGTAACCTACCACTTTCAGAGAATACATTCAGTTGTGTCCTCTTCGGCCATTTACTTTGGCTACAATTGTAAATGGTTAGTGTTTGATTTTAAAACCATAAACATGTTGAAGTGTGATTTGTCTAAGGCATAGGTTCCTAAACTGTGGATCTACCAAACTTGGGGGGCCCAAAGCAGAACACAAATGTTTTAAAATTCTTTTTTTTTTAACTGCAACATTTTGCTTAGAAAACAATAACTAAATACATATACTGTGTGCAATCACTCAATAAAATAACTATATTACACAATATAAATAACTATATTGCACAATATCTAACTATATGACACAATATACATATTGAATGGAATAATTTCTAAGCAAGTCAAATATCCAGCCAAACAATTAAAGGGAGTTAGTAAAAACCTGAATATAAGTGCTGCCTCCTGTCTATGGATGGAAATAAAATAAAAGTAACAGATTCTATTACGATGGTTGCATAACACCATATTAACAGAAATAAATAAAAATGGAAAGAGATACTAATGTAAGTAATGTAAGCAATTTATAAAGATAAATATTAGTGAGATGGGGAAAGTGCAGTATATATATGTATGTATGTATGTATGTATATATATATATATATATATATATATATATATATATATATATACACACACACACACACACACAGGTATGGGATCCGTTGGGATCCGTTATCCGGAAACCTGTTATCCAGAAAGTTTGGAATTCGGAGAGAGAAACATAAGGTGCACACCACAGACAGTTGTTTCACCTGGGTGCCTGAGCTAAGAAATAACACAAGCAATGCAGAAGAACGGCACTCACAGGACTTGCTGAATCAATCTTCCAAAGGTTTATTTTGCTTCTGTCCCCCACAGGGACCTTCGTCAGGAATCAAACAGTGCAACAAGTGGTTTGCACTGTTTGTGGGGGGGCGAAACGTTGAGCATAATAAACCTTTGGAAGATTGATTCAGCAAGTCGAGTGCCGTTCTTCTGCATTGCTTATATACACATATATATATATATATATATATATATATATATATATATATATATATATATATATATATATATATACACAAGCAACATAGAAAGCACTCACAGCAAAAATATGAAACAATTCACCAGTCTTTAGAACACAATGCTCACATCGATGAGCATCGCAGAAAATTTTAAAAACAAAACATTGTAAATCAAACTTGAGTATATCGATGCATGTACTCAAGTGTGGCTTGATGGAGTACAGTTCTGTTATTTCCACTTTACTCTGATGATATAACCATTCAAGAAACTGTAAGCGTGAGCCCAAACTTTGCGGCTTGTACAGAAAGTTCAATATTCCTAACCATAGTAGACTGTTTAGAACTAATAGTTGATTGGTTGTTTGTAGCTGTGCAATTTGGCATTTATGTTTGGAAATCATCCAGCTTTGTATGATTGTGTATGTTGGCTGTTTTTTTAAAATTGTCTACTGCTTACTGAAGGGACTCATCAGCTCATTCAGTTTCAGAAGTCAATTTCGAAATTTCATTAAAGGAATTGTTCTGGGTAAAAATAAAAACTGGGCAAATAGATAGGCTGTGCAAAATAAAAAACATTTCTAATATAGTTAGTTAACCAAAAAAGTAATCTATAAAGGCAAGAGTGACGGGATGTGTAACATAATAGCCAGAACACTACTTCCTGCTTTTCAGCTCTCTTGGTTTCCACTGACCAGGCAGTATCCAATCAGTGACTTGGATGGGGAGGGGGCACATCGGTCATAACTGTTGCTTTTGAATCTGAACTAAGGATTAATTGCAAACTCACCAAACATACTGAACTGTTCCTTTACGTATACCCCGTATTCCTGAACTTAGAATCTAATCTGGTTAAACGAGGCCTTGGCACCTGATAATGATAATGTATTTTTCTTCATTTCTGTTTAGGCACAAACGTATCATAATCTATGTTAGTCTCTATTTTTCCTAGTTAATAAACTCTTTGAGGGTGGCAAGATGAAATGAATTGACATAATAGAGTAAGTATTATTTTAACTGATGTAAAATTCTTAATGAAAAGATGTGTTGGCCAAATCATAGCTGCGTGATAATTTGAAATACTGCCAAAATCAATTAATTTCAGAATGTATAGAAAACAATTTATATTCTGTGTGCATACTAATTGTAACTTCACAGCATTATCTAGACTTTATTGAACATAATCACTGTTTCTAAATATAAGCATAGAATTAAAGTATAGAAGCACATTTGCATACTTTGGAAACTTGTAGCATTGTACACTGATTTTTTTTCCCCCAGCTTTAGTGCTTTGTGAGCATTTATTCATTTGGTTCTGTATTGCAAGGGATGATGCTTCTCTTCAAGAGAATATATTTTGTATGTGATGAGGCAAGAAATCTGCAGCAAGAGATGATCTTGTAACTACTGCAGGAGAGACTATTTATGCTTCTAGTCACTAGAATATTGTTGGAAAAAAACTTTTTTGCAGTAGCATGTGATAGTGCTTTGTTTGCAGAGAGTAACCAGCCAGCCTAAGGGACAGAGTTGGAACCTCTAAAGATAGAATGTTGCTGCTTCTACAGAACTATAAAATATTCCCACTGAGAAAATATTTTGGCTTTTGTAGAATTGACAGGATTGCTGGTGTTGAATCAGACTTTTTTTTACTGACGATTGTGTGGGAGCTTCAACAGGAAGTGTGGTATGAGAGACGATTGGGTCAATATTGCTGTGGTTCTAGAGCAAAAATATAACTTGCCATTTGTTTATAATTATGCTACGTAAAAATGCCTAAATTGTCGGGTTTGTGGTGAAAAAATCCACTAGTGCAGCAATTAGTCAGCAGATATAATTAAGCAGACATTATCAAATGAGCAAATGCTTGGTTGCTGTGTTCTACTACACTAACATGGCAAGTACCAGATCCAAAGTATAAATTCACGAAACGGCCGCGAAAATTCTCCAGCATCAAAAAAAATGGACGCCGGTGTCAAAAACGAGACGTTGGTGCCATTTTGCAAATTTTTCGCCCATCACTACTGGTTAACAGCTCTTCTCTTTCTGCATCATTTGAAATCCTGGCAGGGAAGGAGGGACTAAAACACTGATGTTACAAATTGTAACAACTTCTCCACAGTTTACAGACAGCATTCAGGAACTACGTTACCCACAATACATTGCACTGTGATGTTCTTTTCCTAATTGAAATCATGTGTGCAGGGAATTGTGGGGTTTGGAGGATGCAGTCTAAGGACAGCTGGCTATTGATACAAAGTAACAGTAGTCAGTCAACTCAGCAAAGTAGTCAGAGAGATCAGCAGGAGAGCAGGGGCTAGGCTTATGGAACTGTCAGAAACCATTAAAAAATTATAAAAAGTCTGGATATTTTTTAATTGATGTATATTGCAAAGTTGCTTGAAATTATGTTTACTTTTCAAAAAGTTAAAGTTATGTGGTGTTCCCCTTTAACAAGATATGTTACTTGATCTCATGCTAAAAAGGATCCTTAAACCTTACACTCCTAAAGTTCTAAGTCTAGAAAATGATTTTCTCCAGAAATATAGCAATTATTTATTGTTTCCATCTTAGTTCTTTAATGGCACCCACCTAAAGCATATTTTGTATCTTGGGCTCTCTCTTTCGAACCATCCATTTGTACAGGTAGTATATTGATGGCTGAAAACTTTCATTTCCTACATTCACCTGATAAATACACTATCTGTATGTTTGTAGAATGTATTCACCCTTGCCATCCATTTGTATGATTCAGCAAATACCATGCCAATATATGACATTCCAAAAACACTTTAATGGACACTTTCATCGTAAGCCAAAATACTGATCAGGGGATACAATAGGATAACAGGCCTAGAAAACTTGTTCTTAACGCAGAGCATAAAAGCCTGCAATAGAGTATAAAAAGAATGGCTGAAAGCATAACTTTGGCAAACAGAATACTCTCACCGCTTAGCTTTACTCATAACAACACACAGAGGAGTACTTTGTAGCCAGGGGTAATAGCTGGGCCAATAAACTGGCACTTATACTTAGGAAGATTAATTACCCTATTAAAACCTGAGACATTACTAAGAGTCTTTGTATAAACCTTTTAACTAAGAACAATCCAAATGTACATGGTGTCATTGTTTTTCCTGAAGTAAAAATTCACTTGCAAACCCCAAATACTTGTACGCTGCCATGAACTCATGTGATTCTGTCTTTTAATAGAACAATAGCTTGTGGTAGGGAAGTCTTACAAAAACAGCATTTATTACAAGTAAATATATGTTTTTTGTTCCACTTCTTCCCTATACTTTATAATTCCCATGTATAAACTGCTGCACTGTATATCCTACAAAAAATATTACTGTATTCAGACTGTTGCTTTAATTAATACACCTTCTCTTCTTAAAAATAATTTAGGGATAAATAAATCTTTTTATTTTCATAGATTGCTGTGTCAAAACGTCTAATAGAAACAAGATGTTTAATAAAGTGTATTCCCATACAGTTTAAAAAAGAAACGTAATGTGGGAAAATGTATTTCATCTGGTCGTTTAAACGAATGTACGTGATAATGCGAATTTGAAGTCTCCTTTTATTATGGCTATGATGAGAACAACATTTTACGAAATCTGCACTCTCTATATTTTCAAGTGAAATCATCTTGTATACTAATATGTTCCAGGATCTGATTGAAAACAGAAAACAGTCATTTATTTTGCAAAGTTCCCAAGGGTCCTCCATTGGCTCCCATTCTCTGCTAGAGTGAAATGAAAACGTATCCTTCTTCTTTTCAAGGTCACCCATGAGCATTTTATTCTTATCTGCGCTTTTCTGTACATTATCAACTCTCTTCATCATGTCTTCATCCTTGCTTTTATCAGAAATGGATTGGATACATTGCAGGCTACAGAAAAATATAAGCAGCATAATTTGCATATATATTTCATAGAAATATAGTCATTTTGTTGAAAAAAGAGACATGTCCATGAAATTCAACCTTTTATGTCTATATAGAACCTGTATAACTGCTAATTGATCCAGAGGAAGGCAAAAAATCTGAAGCCAATCTATTTTGCCCCAGAAGGGGCAAAAATTCCTTTCTGACTCCAAGATGGCAATTGGACCAGTCACTGGATTAGCACCCTGTATTTCCTCCCCAGGGTAAAATAGGATCAGAATGATATTGCCACCTCATTGTGGGCACATCAGGAAGAGATCTGTTTGTTTGGTGACCTCTCCAAACGAGCGTATCTGTCAGTGTATGGCCACATTAAAGGAACAGTTCATTGTGAAAATAGTTAGTCAGCTACTTGAAGGGGGGGGCCACATGGTACATTTCTGTTCAGTGAGTTTATAATTGATCCTCAGCATTCAGCTCAGATTCAAAAGCAACAGTTATGACTCATTTGGCTACCCCTCAAGTCTCTGATTGGTTACTGCCTGGTAACCAGGGTAACCAGTTAGTGTAAACTAGGGGGTCCGTTTACTAAAGCGCATTAAAAATATTCGCACAATATATAGACAGAATTTTCGCCAAATATGTTATCGTCAGTTTACTAACCTGTGGTAAATATAAATTTGTGAATTTTCTTGCGCAAGAATAATTGTTCGCCAGTTCTCTGAAAATAACGATACATACACATTAACTGCTGGTTTACTAAACAGCGAAATGTGCTAAAGACAAAATTAATGCCAGAATATTCACAAAATTTTACCGCCACCTATGTAGTGGCGTAAAAGTATTTTTTTCGCCAGAAAATTCTCAAGGGGCAGGAAACATCCCATAATACTGTTTTTCATTACCCATCATTCTTTGCTGACAGGAGACAGATCTGTAGCTATTGCTGACCAGATGTTTTGGCTCCTGCTTCTATCTGTTGCAACAGATAGAAGCATGTGGAAACTTAAAGTCAGATTTACCGCACTTTAGTAAACGGACCCCTAAGAGAGCTGAAAAACAGGAAGTAGTGTTCTGGCTATTATGTTACACATCCAGTCACTCCTGCCTTTATACATTACATTATTAGCTAACTAACTATATTAGAAATTTTTTTTTTGCACAGCCTATCTATTTACCCAGTTTTTATTTTTACACTGAACAATTCCTTTAACCCTTTAAGTGCCACAGAACGTAGAATCTACGTTCTGTGGATCAAAGGACCAAAGTGCCACAGATCGTAGATTCTACGTTCTGCAGCACTTCCGGGTTTGCGAGCGGAGGAGCGGCTGTTAGAGCCGCTCGCTCCGCTCCTTCACGATCCCCTGCCCCTAGACAACGAGCAGAGCAGGGGATCGTGTGGTCCCTGGGGCGCGATCGCCCAGGGGCCCCAAAGCAGCAGCAGGGACGCGTTTCCTATGCGTCCTGCTGCTGCCTGCGCTGCACTTCCGCCCAGCTCCGCCCCCCCATGGCTGCTGACCGTTGGAGCTGGAGATCTGCTGCGTGGGACCCTTTCTCATGGATCTGATGCATCTACCCCAGGTAAGTGTAACATTTACACACACAAAAACACACAAACACACCAACACACACTTATTACAGTAATATACACTTACATTCACACTTACACACACTCACACATAGATTTTTGGGGATTGGGGGGGTCACACACACTCACAGCACACATGTACACTTGCACACGCGCACACGTGCAAATAACATGCAATTTACCCGTTGTGCACACGCATATGTACATATATGGCTTTGTGGCTTTTTTTTTTTTTTTTCTTATCGCATCGTCTCTTTTTGGGCTAAAAAAAATGTTTTATTGCCGTTCCGAATAGCGTATTCGCTAACCGTACTGTGCAATAGTTGTTATTTTGGTGGTTATATTGCAATTTTGGGTATTTTGGTGCATTTTTAGCCATTTTATTGAATTTTTAGCCATTTTATTGCATTTTCAGCTCTGCATTTGTGTTGTTCACTTGTTTCTGTCCGTATAATCGATTTGGCCCAGCTAAAATATTCAAACGGTAATTCTGGTGGCCGATTACACTAGTGTGGAAAAAAAAGCATTGATTTTTGTGGTTTTATTAGTTTTTGTTAATTTATTTGCATTTCACACTGTTCTGTGTTAGTTTGTTTTGCCTATGTAAATTTTATCTACTATATATCCATTTGTGGGTCTCTGTGCGCCACATAGTTTGGTATATCTATGCATATTGGGCATCAAAGTGTTCAGTAGACCCCTGTCGTTCATATTTAGGATGTTTTATGCTGATACGTTACGAAATGTGGGGCATATAATGGGGTAAAATTCAAGCTTTGTGACAATTTTCAGAAATTTGATAAAAACCGTTATGTTCAGCATTGCTTTGCAGTTTGGCAGTTTGCAGTAGAAACACTTATTTACCCATTTTGGATTCGTCAGAATGTGTACTTTCTGAAAATATATGGTTTTCTGGGGTCTCTGTACTGTTAGGGGGGGTCTAATGTCGCATAATACACACACCAGGTGCTTATATTGCAGCAGCCAGCGCGTCAGCTGTGAAAATGTATATACATATTGTCATTTGGGGGTCTCTGTGCGCCACATACTTTGGTATATCTATGCATATTGGGCATCCAAGTGTTCAGTAGACCCCTGGCGCTCATATTTAGGATGTTTTATGCTGATAAGCTACGAAATGTGGGGCATATAATGGGGTAAAATTCAAGCTTTGTGACGATTTTCAGAAATTTGATAAAAACCGTTATGTTCAGCATTGCTTTGCAGTTTGGCAGTTTGCAGTAGAAACACTTATTTACCCATATTGGATTCGTCAAAATGTGTACTTTCTGAAAAGATATGGTTTTCTGGGGTCTCTGTACTGTTAGGTGGTCTAATGTCGCATAATACACACACCGGGTGGTTATATTGCAGCAGCCAGCGCGTCAGCCGTGAAAATGTCTATACATATTGTCATTTGGGGGTCTCTGTGCGCCACATAGTTTGGTATATCTAAGCATATTGGGCATCAAAGTGTTCAGTAGACCCCATGCACTCATATTTAGGATGTTTTATGCTGATAAGTTACGAAATGTGGGGCATATAATGGGGTAAATTTCAAGCTTTGTGACGATTTTCAGAAATTTGATAAAAACCATTACGTTCAGCATTGCTTTGCAGTTTGACAGTTTGCAGTAGGAACACATATTTACCCATATTGGATTCATCAGAATGTGTACTTTCTGAAAATATATGGTTTTCTGGGGTCTCTGTACTGTTAGGGGGGTCTAATGTCGCATATTACACACACCGGGTGCTTATATTGCAGCAGCCAGCGCACGTCAGCCGTGAAAATGTATATACACTATTGTCATTTGGGGGTCTCTGTGCGCCACATAGTTTGGTATATCTATGCATATTGGGCATCAAAGTGTTTAGTAGACCCCTGGCATTCATATTCAGGATGTTTTATGCTGATAAGTTACGAAATGTGGGGCATATAATGGGGTAAAATTCAAGCTTTGTGACGATTTTCAGAAATTTGATAAAAAACCGTTATGTTCAGCATTGCTTTGCAGTTTGGCAGTTTGCAGTAGAAACACTTATTTACCCATATTGGATTCGTCAGAATGTGTACTTTCTGAAAATATATGGTTTTCTGGGGTCTCTGTACTGTTAGGTGGTCTAATGTCGCATAATACACACACCGGGTGGTTATATTGCTGCAGCCAGCGCGTCAGCCGTGAAAATGTCTATACATATTGTCATTTGGGGGTCTCTGTGCGCCACATAGTTTGGTATATCTATGCATATTGGGCATCAAAGTGTTCAGTAGACCCCTGGCGCTCATATTTAGGATGTTTTATGCTGATAAGTTACGAAATGTTGGGGGATATAATGGGGTAAAATTCAAGCTTTGTGACGATTTTCAGAAATTTGATAAAAACCGTTACGTTCAGCATTGCTTTGCAGTTTGGCAGTTTGCAGTAGGAACACATATTTACCCATATTGGATTCGTCAGAATGTGTACTTTCTGAAAATATATGGTTTTCTGGGGTCTCTGTACTGTTAGGGGGGTCTAATGTCGCATATTACACACACCGGGTGCTTATATTGCAGCAGCCAGCGCGCGTCAGCCGTGAAAATGTATATACACTATTGTCATTTGGGGGTCTCTGTGCGCCACATAGTTTGGTATATCTATGCATATTGGGCATCAAAGTGTTCAGTAGACCCCTGGCGTTCATATTCAGGATGTTTTATGCTGATAAGTTATGAAATGTGGGGCATATAATGGGGTAAAATTCAAGCTTTGTGACGATTTTCAGAAATTTGATAAAAACCGTTATGTTCAGCATTGCTTGGCAGTTTGGCAGTTTGCAGTAGAAAGACTTATTTACCCATATTGGATTCGTCAGAATGTGTACTTTCTGAAAATATATGGTTTTCTGGGGTCTCTGTACTGTTAGGTGGTCTAATGTCGCATAATACACACACCGGGTGGTTATATTGCAGCAGCCAGCGCGTCAGCCGTGAAAATGTCTTTACATATTGTCATTTGGGGGTCTCTGTGCACCACATAGTTTGGTATATCTATGCACATTGGGCATCAAACTGTTTAGTAGACCCCTATGTTTATATTTAGGATGCTTTATGCTGGTAATGATACATGGACAATACGATTGTGGAAAGTTGAAGCTTTGAGGCAATTTTCAGAATATTTTACCAAAACCGCCAAATTTGGCAAAGCCTTGCGACTCAGTAGTTTGGGGCAGAAAGGCATGGGTACCCATTTTAGATTCGGTAGAATGTGTACTTTCCAAAAATATATGGGTTTGGGGGGTAAACATATATTTCTGTGTTTTTACCCCACAAAAATGCAGTCAATGTGTTGATTTTTCATTAGCTGAAGTTACCCACAGGACAATTTGTATGCGCTAACTTCATTTTGGGGCCTCTAAATGCCATATACTTTGGTAAACCTATGCACAGTGGGCACCAAACTGTTTGGAGGACCCCTGGCAATCACAATTTGGGTGCTTTTTTGTGTTACGTAATGATACATGGGCGATATGATGCTGGAAAGTTGAAGCATTGAGGCAATTTTCAGATATTTCACAAAAACCATCAATTTTGGGAAAGCCTTGCGACTCAGTAGTTTGGAGCAATAAGGCATGGGTACCCATTTTAGATTCTGTAGAATGTGTACTTTCCAAAAATGTATGGGTTTGGGGGGTAAACATATATTTCTGTGTTTTTACCCCACAAAAATGCAGTCAATGTGTTGATCTTTCATTAGCTGAAGTAACCCACAGGACTATTTGTATGCGCTAACTTCATTTTGGGGCCTCTAACTGCCAGATACTTTGGTACACCTATGAACAATGGCCACCAAACTGTTCGGAGGAACCCTGGCAATCATATTTAGGGTGCTTTTTTTTGGTGCGTAACGATACATGGGTGATATGGTGCTGAGAAGTTGAAGCTTTGAGGCAATTTTCAGATATTTCACCAAAACCGACAATTGTGGGAAAGCCTTGCGACTCAGTAGTTTGGAGCAGAAAGGCATGGGAACCCATTTTAGATTCGGTAGAATGTGTTCTTTCCAAAATGATATGGGTTTGGGGGGTAAACATATATTTCTGTGTTTTTACCCCACAAAAATGCAGTCAATGTGTTGATTTTTCATTAGCTGAAGTTACCCACGGGACTGTTTGTATGCGCTAACTTCATTTTGGGGCCTCTAAATGCCAGATACTTTGGTAAACCTATGCACAGTGGGCACCAAACTGTTTGGAGGACCCCTGGCAATCACAATTTGGGTGATTTTTTGTGATACATAACGATACATGGGTGATATGGTGCTGGGAAGTTGAAGGTTTGAGGCAATTTTCAGATATTTCACCAAAACCGACAATTGTGGGAAAGCCTTGCGACTCAGTAGTTTGGAGCAGAAAGGCATGGGTACCCATTTTAGATTCGGTAGAATGTGTAATTTCCAAAAATATATGGGTTTGGGGGGTAAACATATATTTCTGTGTTTTTACCCCACAAAAATGCAGTCAATGTGTTGATTTTTCAATAGATGAAGTTACCCACAGGACTATTTGTATGCGCTAACTTCATTTTGAGGCCTCTAAATGCCAGATACTTTGGTAAACCTATGCACAGTGGGCACCAAACTGTTTGGAGGACCCCTGGCAATCACAATTTGGGTGCTTTTTTGTGATACATAACGATACATGGGTGATATGGTGCTGGGAAGTTGAAGGTTTGAGGCAATTTTCAGATATTTCACCAAAACCGACAATTTTGGGAAAGCCTTGCGACTCAGTAGTTTGGAGCAGAAAGGTATGGGTACCCATTTTAGATTCAGTAGAATGTGTACTTTCCAAAAATGTATGGTTTTGGGGGGTAAACATATATTTCTGTGTTTTTACCCCAGAAAAATGCAGTCAATGTGTTGATTTCTCATTAGATGAAGTTACCCACAGGACTATTTGTATGCGCTAACTTCATTTTGAGGCCTCTAACTGCCAGATACTTTGGTAAACCTATGAACAATGGCCACCAAACTGTTTGGAGGAACCCTGGCAATCATATTTAGGGTGTTTTTTCTTGGTGCGTAACGATACATGGGTGATATGGTGCTGAGAAGTTGAAGCTTTGAGGAAATTTTCAGATATTTCACCAAAACCGACAATTGTGGGAAAGCCTTGCGACTCAGTAGTTTAGACCAGAAAGGCATGGGTACCCATTTTAGATTCGGTAGAATGTGTACTTCCCAAAAATATATGGGTTTTGGGGGGTAAACATATATTTCTGTGTTTTTACCCCACAAAAATGCAGTCAATGTGTTGATTTTTCATTAGCTGAAGTTACCCACGGGACTGTTTGTATGCGCTAACTTCATTTTGGGGCCTCTAAATGCCAGATACTTTGGTAAACCTATGCACAGTGGGCACCAAACTGTTTGGAGGACCCCTGGCAATCACAATTTGGGTGCTTTTTTGTGATACATAACGATACATGGGTGATATGGTGCTGGGAAGTTGAAGGTTTGAGGCAATTTTCAGATATTTCACCAAAACCGACAATTTTGGGAAAGCCTTGCGACTCAGTAGTTTGGAGCAGAAAGGTATGGGTACCCATTTTAGATTCAGTAGAATGTGTACTTTCCAAAAATGTATGGGTTTGGGGGGTAAACATATATTTCTGTGTTTTTACCCCACAAAAATGCAGTCAATGTGTTGATTTCTCATTAGATGAAGTTACCCACAGGACTATTTGTATGCGCTAACTTCATTTTGAGGCCTCTAACTGCCAGATACTTTGGTAAACCTATGAACAATGGCCACCAAAATGTTCAGAGGAACCCTGGCAATCATATTTAGGGTGCTTTTTCTTAGTACGTAATGATACATGGGTGATATGGTGCTGGGAAGTTGAAGGTTTGAGGCAATTTTCAGATATTTCACCAAAACCGACAATTTTGGGAAAGCCTTGCGACTCAGTAGTTTGGAGCAGAAAGGCATGGGTACCCATTTTAGATTCTGTAGAATGTGTACTTTCCAAAAATATATGGGTTTGGGGGGTAAATATATATTTCTGTGTTTTTACTCCACAAAAAATGCAGTCAATGTGTTGATTTCTCAGTAGCTGAAGTAAAGTCCTGAACAATTTGGATGTGCTAACTTCATATTGGTGTCTCTAAATGCCAGATACTTTGGTAAACCTATGCATAATTGGTATCAAACTGTTCAGTGGACCCCTGGCAATCATATTGCAGGTGCTTTTTCTTGGTACCTAATATAGTTTGGGATATGCGGAGCAGCAAAATAAAACCTTTGAAATGATTTTTCAAAATTTTGAATTTTATTTTGAAAAACCGCTATGTTCAGACAAGCTTTTCTGTTTGGTAGTTGGGAGTAGAGAGACATAGTTACCCATTTTGTAATCGGCAGAATGTGTACTTTTCAAAAATGTATGGTTTTCTGGGGTAAACCTATGGTTTCAGGATTTTTTGCCTTGGAATCTAAAGCATGCCGTTTTCTGCCTTAGTGCTTTCAAAATTCAGTAATATACTGCCGGGAGTTTTTGCTGTACAGTCCTAAATCTCCCTAAAACTATACATATCTGGTATTGGCACATTCGAGAGATATAAGGCTTTCCAAATCAGTTGGATATTCATCTGTAAAATGAAATATTTTTCTGGTATAAATTGATATACGATGAAAAATGGTAATTTTTCTTTTTTTTTTGGTATTTAGCACTATAAATTTTTTTGCACAGGTGGAAATACATGAAAACTCAGGCAGATTTAGAAAGCTCAGTTTCTACCGAAAAAAACAATGTATAGTTTTCCTAGGTAAACTATAGGTTTCCCCTCAGAAAATGCCCTTAAAGTGAGAGAGCACAAAATGGTTAAAAACGGCTGGCATTTCGCGTAACCAAAATGTGAAATTCTGCTGGCACTTAAAGGGTTAAAGGAGACCCTAAAGTTAAAAAAAACCCTACCCCACTACCCTACATAGACCCCCCTCCCTCCTTCCCCCCCCCCCAGCCTAAGTGTTACCCTGGGCAAATGCCCCTAACGTTTTACTTACCCCTCGGTGCAGATTCAGGAATCGGCGTTCACAAGCACCATCTTCAGCTGCTTTGTTAATCTTCAGAATGAGACTGACGCTTCAGCAATTTACGTGGGTTTTGGCACATGCTGGCACATGCTCAGTTGTTGTGAAACAGAAAACTGCTCCAACTGCGCATGCACCGCCACGCCGGTCTTATTCTGAAGATTTCTGAAGAAAAGAAGATGGCGCCCGTGAAGTCCTTTGCCTGAATTTTTACTTACCGAGGGGTAAGTAAAAAGTTAGGGGCATTTTCCCGGGGTAACACTTAGGCTGGAGGGAGGAGGGTCTATGTAGGGTAGGGGGGTAGGGTTTTTTTTCTACTTTAAGCAAGCATTTTACCCAGATAGAAAATGTGCAGTATATAGAAAAGGTACATTGCAAGATGTTTGCACAATGTAATAAAAGTATCTTACAGATGTTTAAAATAAATACAGGTATGAGACCTGTTATCTAGAATGATTGGGGCCTAGGGTTTTCCAGATAACAGATCTTTCCATAATTTGGATCTTCAGCTACTAGAAAATCATTAAAACATTAAAGTAACCCAATAAGCTGGTTTTACTTCCATAAAGATTAATTGTATCTTAGTTTGGATCAAGTAAAAGGTACTGTTTTATAACAGAGAAAAAAAATTTGGATTATCGGGATCAAATAGAGTCTATGGGAGACTCTTTCGTAATTTGGAGCTTTCCAGATAAATTATCCATTTATGTTATGTTTATTATTGAGTTGATAAAGTTGGAGTCACAGATTGAGAGCTAGTGCATTCTCTTCCCTGGCTTCACAAATGCTGATCCGAAATCCCTGCACTATATTAATGAGCTCCAATAAAAGCAAAACTGGTCTGTAGTTAGGATCTGATCAGCAGCTGCCTTTGGTGTTATTTGAAGCCCTGCGGGTGCGATTCTGCCTACAGGGTATACCATGAACCTGGAAATTTTAGGTGGGAAAGTTCTCAGGATTTTTAATGTTTTGGATCAATGTGTGATTAAGATGACATTGTCTTACAAAGTAATGTGAAATTATCAGATAATTAATTAGTAGTGAAATTAATGAATGAATTGTGGATGAATAGACCCTTAATTATAGATTATGAGATGATTAATTGATTTATCCTTTTGGGATTATAAAATGTTTTGGGATGGGTGGGTTGTAGATTATGGAATGATAAATGAGAAGATGAAAGTCATAGGGAATAATATTTAATTGAAAAATCATGACAAATGATAACTATAATAATTTCCAAGAATTAACATTGATTTAAACCAGGGGTGTCCAACCTGCAGCCCGAGGGCCACATGCGGCACAGGATGGATATGAATGTGGCCCAGCTTGAAGGAGAGAGAAAAAGAAGAGAAGGGGAAAAAAAGAAATTAAGAAATAAATGTATGGAAATACAGAGAAAATAAGAAACAGAAAAATCTGACGCATCAAAAAAATAATTGACGCGAACTGTAGCAATATCAGAAATCTAATTGCACTTGATAAAAGGCATGGGTCCCAAAACATGTTGTGATTTTCCCAAATATCACCTTAACTCAGCTTTCATAAATTTTTTTCTATTTACTGTAACTATTTAATTTATATTCTGGTTTGTAGCCATTGGATGTTTAATTAAGGCAAAGCATGGGTTTGCTCTGTGTAAGTTTTAGTGTTTATTGCCTTTTATCTGGATGTACATGAAAGGGGTTGTTCACCTTCCAAACCCCTTTTCAGTTCAGTTGTTTTCAGGTTGTTCACCAGAAATAAAGACTTTTTTTCAATGTATGTTCCCTCTAGGGAGCGCTCACGCATTTTGAGGCCATAGCACACAACAAATTGTGGTGTGCACAAAGGGGCAAATTCACTAAGCACCGAAAATGCGCTAGCGACGCCTTTGCCGAACTTAGCCTGTCGAAGTTTCGCCAGGGCACCGCTAATTCACTAAAATCTGAAGTTGCGCTCAGGGAGACGACAGTTAGCGAAGTTGCACTAGCGTTACTTCTTCAAGCAAAGCGAAGTTAAGCTAGCGATGCCTAATTTGCATAATTACATTGGATGTATATGTAGCAGCAAATACATTACACTACACAAGCCTGGGAAAGCTTCATAAAATAAGTTGTGTTATTTTGCCCTATACATGTGCCCACTGTATAGTTTAGGTGCAATATGTTAGGAAATGTAGGGGGGAAGGAGGGTACCCCCAAAAAATTGTTACGTCGCCTGCCGTACGGGTGCAAAATAGCGGTAGAATAGGTCCACTTCACTAGCGAATTTACGCCAACACCCGTTAGTAAATCCGCGAAGTAATGGAATGACGTCACGCTGGCGAATTTTCGGTAGCGTTAGCCAATTTGCCCTTTAGTAAATTTGCCCCATAGAATTTTATATTGATTCTGACCTGAGCACACAAGTTTACACAGCTGCCTGTAATAAAATTCAGGGATTTAGGTCAGCAGGGCTAAAGATAACAAATGTATCAACTATTTAACTTTAAAGGGGTTGTACACCTTCAAATGAACTTTTAGTATGATGTAATAACTATTTTTTCTGAGACAATTTGTAATTGGTATTAATTTTTTATTATTTGTGGTTTTTGAGTTATTTAACTTTTTGTTCAGCAGCTCTTCAGTTTGCAATTTCAGCAGTCTGGTTGCTACAGTCCAAATTACTATAGAAACCATGCATTGGTTTGAATGAGAGGCTGGAATATGAATTTTTAAAGAGACCGTAGATGATAAATTTCGATATTCGAATTTTTATTCCCTAGTCAAAGTACACAAAAAGTAGTTTGAAATTCAATTTTTTTTTTTTCATTCGGAAATTCACCTCGACCTTTGATAAATCTGCCCCTTATTGTCTGGCGAATTTATTCGCCCATGACTAGTTACAGTACATGCCAATCCACTAAACCCACATTTTCTAATAACATCCCAATGCTAGGCTGATATGGGACTTCAAGTAAGACGTCTTAAAAGGCCAATTACACACCATAAACTAAATGGGCATGGTTAGTAGTATTTTTCACACTCCTTTTCTTATAACATTCATTAAGCCACTTACAGGTTTAAAAACCAATGTGTCTTCTGCTAGGCTTTCCCTGAATAAAACAAGGGACTTTCTATGTCCTCTAGTAGTTATAGCTTGATAAAGCACCATTTATTCCCATCATCTGAGTTTTCTTTTCCCTTAAAGTCTACAAAGATTAGTCATTGAGAATGCATTGATAGGTAAGATAATTAGCTTGCTTTGACCTTTGTTTCAAGCTGGCAAACTATTAATAAACACTGCACTTTATAGTACACGGAACTATTTTGGACAGGGCACTATTTACCCTAAGGCTGGCTCTGATCACAAAAATATAGTAAAAAATTAGGTTGTCTTTGTATATATATATATATATATATATACCCTATAGTGCTGTCCAAACTGTTACTAAACCAGTGATGTCATAAAAAGTTCCGGAGCCTGTTTTGTCGGCAGGGCATGAGTTTTACAAATAAGTTCTACTGAACATTTTTAGGATTGTCGATGTGAACCCTACTTAGAAATGGGAATTAATGGGCCATTAACTACAAATACGCATACATGAAAGAAGTAGTTGAAAACTGCTTACTGTAATAGGAGACTTGAATTACGTGTGAGCACTTTGTAAGAAGTAATAGGCAGAGATATTTTTTTGGACTCTGAATAAGTAGAAAATATAATGGAACAGGTACTCAAAATAAAGGCAATCTTTCACCAGGCAGTTGAAGCAAAGTGAAATAGTTTGTCCACAGCCTTACGCGTTTCGTGTTACAAACACTTAGGGGCCCATTCATTAAATTCGAGTGAAGGAATAGAAGAAAAATAGTTTTTTTTGGCTACTTTGACCATCAAATGGGCTACTTCGACCTTCGACTACAACTTCGAAACGAACTAAAAACCTTCGACAATTCGACCATTCGATAGTCTAAGTACTTTCTCTTTAAGAAAAACTTCGACCCCCTAGTTCGCCACCTAAAAGCTACCGAACTCATTGTTAGCCTATGGGGAAGGTCCCCATAGGCTTGCCTAACTTTTTTTGGTTGAAGGATAATCCTTCGATCGTTGGATTAAAATCCTTCAATTGTTCGATCAAAGTATTTGCGCAAAATCCTTCGACTTCGATATTCGAAGTCGAAGGATTTTCATTCCCCAGTCGAATTTTGAGGGTTAATTAACCCTCGATATTCGACCCTTGATGAATTTGCCCCTTAGTCATTGAATATCTATACTGAGCTATACACGAGATATTTAAACAAATGTGCACCAGTTGAACACATCAATTAATCTATAATCCAATCACATGGCTCAGCACATGAGCCAATCCCTATTTGCAATTTAAAAGAGTGCAAGCTAATGCTACACCCACCCCTCCTTGGGTGCCATATTGGTGCACCTTAGCTAAATTTACAATTAGCCAGAGCCATGTTTATACACCCAAATGTGAATGTGAATAAAACTTTACAAAAACATCAGTAGTTGCATTAATATAACAATGGTTACAAGAACAATAGGTAGTTATATGCCCAATGGTTACATGAAAGAATTATAAAATTACAAGAATGGGATCTGTAATAATGGTGAAGATGTCACTTGCTTAAACCACATAAGAAAAACTCAAAAATAACTTGATACATCATACTCATTGTTCAATCCCCCAAGGGAATCTAGTAACCAAGACAAAAACCCATTTGATTTCTAAGTAAAGTAATTGGGTTTTGTACCCCCCTCTTAAATTCGTTATCGCTCTTTGAATACCTTGTATGGAGAAGAAATCTAAATTCCCAGAGGCACAATTTAATCTAAAAAATGTGTGACTACCTTGGTTTCTGTTTTGTTCTTAATGTTATTAATATGTTCACTTGCTCGCTCTTTCAGGGTTCTGTTCGTTTGTCTGACAAATTGTATACCACATTTACTCATGAGATGAGGTAAACAACATGGTGAGTATTACAACTGATAAATTGGTTGACTTTGTATTTCATACAGGTAATATGGGAGGAAAAGGTGTAGCCCTAGCTTTCACTCTTTTAAGTTGCTAATAGGGATTGGTTCATGTGCTGAGCCTGGTGATATTTGATGTGTTCAACTGATTGGTGCACATGTTTAAATACCTTGTGTATAGCTCAGTAAAGATTGCCTATGACTAAGGGGCAGATTTATCAGTAGTCGAAGTGAAAATTCGGATTTCTAAATTTATTTTAGTGTAATTCGACTAGGGAATAGTTAAAATTTTATTCCAATTTTTAAAAAAAATTCAAATTAGAATTTATCATGTACTGGCCCTTTAAGAATTCAAATTCTCGAATTTCTGTTTAAGCCTATGGAGACTTCCTGGAATCAATTCAGAATTGTTTGGAGACATCCTGAAAATCAAGTTTTTTTTTTATTTTACTTCGGCAAATTTCATTAGAATTTGATCGTGTTTGCAGGTCAATGCCTTTCACTCGAATTTGAAAAATTAGATTTTTTTAAAAAAAATTTGATTAGTCATTTTTTTTCAGACTTTGAGTTCATGGTAGTTCATGGGAGATCATGGGAGGTTATGGGGGTTTTACAAAATGCCTCATGAGGCAACTTTGGCCGACTTTGGAAAACAAAGCGCTCCAAATGCCATCCCGCCTGTGATTTCGATTCTAGCTGGCGGGAAGGCAGTTCAGGTATATTAGTCGCCCAAAGAAGAAGCGATTTGTCGTCAGGTGACTAATCTCCACGTATCTCCACGTGTGTCTCTGCCCTTAAGGTTATCTTTATGATGTGCTCATTATGACACTTTATGGAACATAAATGTTGAATTAATTTTAGGACATTCTGTAAATTAAATCACTAGGGGGTTAATTACTAAAATCTGATTTTTTTCTCATATTTTATTAGAAAAAAAACATGACCAAAGTCCCATGCCTGATTTTAGCTTATTTATTAATAAATAAGCTTGATTTAATCGGATCATGGAAAAACGCAATAAAATCAAGTAAAAACCTGAATTGAAAATTTTTCTCGAATTACTCCGATTTTTCGAGTTTTTGCTTGAAAACCCAGAAGAATTTGCATTTTCAGGCTAAACCCAGACCATGAAAATGTCAAATTGAGCTAGGTGCCTCTCCCATTGACTTACAAAGGACCTCAACAGTTATTTGAACACGGAGCACCAGCAGACTTTAAAATCCGTAATTTATTAGGTCTTCATTTAAAAATTAGAACAGGACATACATTCCCCGGCATGCTTGACGCGTTTCGTGGGCTAATCCACTTTCTCAAAAGCTGTTGAAAAAGTGGCTTAGCCCACTAAAGTCTGCTGGTGCTGCATGTTCAAATAATTGTACTTGGAGGCTGAACGTATCTGGAGCGTTTCTGCATGTGGCAGCACAGCAGTAGAATTCTAAAAGTTCTAGTTTTCTAGTGAAAAAAAACGCAAATTTTTTGAGATTTTAACATTGGATTTTAATAAATAACCCCTTATGTGCCAAAATTCTACAAACCTCTTTACCTTCCAAAAAATGTAGTTATAAGTTTTATCTGTGATGAAAATTTCATTCATAACCATAAATGAATACAATTAACACTCACGATCTGTCTTTTTTGGCAAACATTTACACAGCCAGGCAGTCGGTCCTTAAGAAGCCACTATCTATGTAACCTTTGCACTACGGCAAATCAGAAAACAGCAGCAAGAGAGATAGAAATATATTTGCTAATTTGTATACATAGATTAGAAGCACTATGGGGTAAGGATCGCCTTCTTTCAATGTCTCTTAATATTTGTCGTTTTTTTTTTTGTATATATTTATAATTGATTGTACTGTCTGCTCCCTCTTGTGTGCACTATTAAACTATTGTATTAATGTATAGTGTGAGATTAATATTCCTTTATTCCTATGTTGCTCTGATTTAGAGTGCAGAGACTAGAGGATGCCCCTATACAACACTGCCTGCATTTGGAAGCAATGTAATCATAAGGGGGAAGGCAGGTAGGAGTTATTCCTCTTGCCCCCTGCCCATCCTCTAACTTGCATGTCATTTCAATGGCAGGCTTCTGCCTTGCCAAGTATTTGAAGCTTTGGCTTGTCTTGCTGTTGTATTTTTGTATCCTGCTCAGTCTGTCTTGTTCTACATCTGCTCTGTCTTGCATCAGTCTGTTCTGTTTTAGTCACCGGTCTGTTGTCATTTACCTGGTGGCACAAAAACTCTCATACAACATTATGCCCTTTGTTACTTTTACTTTTACAGTTTCCTCACATCTCTTGTGAATTTGTCAAATGTCTTTGCTAGGAGAAGAAACAAATCCCACGGTATTTTTACATTCCTACTGTGAGTATAAAAGAACTTCAAGGCATTGTAAAAAAGGGGAAACCCAATGAACACCAGCAAAAACAGACCCAATGAACTGTCCAAAGTGTATGCAACACCTGCAACTAAGGAAACTATAGTTTGTTCCAGAAAATAGTAAAATATATTAATAAAATTATGCAGTAACAATATTTAACTGACTTGTACGTACCAGATTTTCATCACACACTGACAGATTATCCCAAGATGCCAAGGTATAAATTAGTGCTCTAAATTAAAACAACTATTTACAAATAATTTTTTATGAGTCTTTTATATACAATGCAGATGTATTTTCACTGTAAATAACTCCTTTGTGTACTAAGCATAGTATATGGGGCAGAGTCACTAACTAAAGTCACTAGCCAAAAAGTCGCCAACGACCGCTTTGCACCCATTGCTAATTCACGCTAATTCACTAAAAGTTGCATCCAGGGCGCCTGAATGCTGGTGAATTTTCGCTAGTTTTACTTCGGCGATCAAAGCAAAGATGACCTAGAATTGGTTAATTTGAAATTATAATTGAATGGACATATTTGTTGCAGCGAATACATTACATTACAAGTCCAGGGAACCTTAGTAAAAACAATAGAGTTGTTATAATGCCCTACACATGACCCAGTGTATAGTTTATGTTCCATATGTTTGAAAATGGATGTCGGAAGCCGGTTACCCAAATAAAATTTTACTGACTTTTGCAGGCTATCACTCTGAAAAAAGGAAAAGAGGCCAGCGTTTTTTGGAACTTAGAAAATTTTTCATCTAAAAATTGATGAAGATCTATGCACTCCAATGCACTTGACCTGATTTGAGCTGGCAAAGGCAAGTCTGGCGAAAGAGGTAACGTTAAAGTAAAAATTTGCATCTTAGTGAATTTCTGGAGTAACGTCCATTAGCCAGAGCTAAAATTCGCCTGTCGATAGAGTGCGAATGAGCGCTAGCGTCTGTCTCTTTCGCTAGCGAAGTTACGCCTGCTCTCATTAGTCAATTGCTGAAGTGCCTGAAAGTGGTAACACTGGCAAATTTTCACCAGTGTTAGTCACTTCGCCTTTTAGTAAATCTGCCCCTATGTCTCATATGCCTTGTGCTACACATATAGCTTTCCTTTAATACCAAGAACCATAGGATTCAACACTCACTTAAGGAATTATGAGCATAGATATGCAAAGTCGTCTTTTAACTCCTTGTGGCCAATTAGACATCCAGAACCACTAGTTTAATAGCAAATGTACAACAGTGTAAATTCAACAAGTCAAGTAGCATATTTCTGACTACATCAATGTATCAATGCATACCGTATATGTCAGCTCTCATTGGAGAGCAATTTATTCTAAATGATAACAGCCTGATATGCGAACTATATACAGTGTATCTGGAAGTCAAACTGAAAGGGGGAGTGGAAGCTTGTTTTTCAGAAGTTTTTGGAAATCTTGTTACATTCTGAAAAAACTAAGCTAGCACTTGGTTAGAAAGAGAGAGTTATTGTATTGTTTTGTTTCTCTTGTTGTATCTTGTTTTACTGGAAAAAACTAAAATTTTTAGAAATTTATCATACGCCAAAGCTGCTAAAATACTTCATCTCAAACCTGTCAAGGTCATGTTGAAGTCAATGGCAGATGTCCCTGAAGTTGTTCCTTGACATTGTGATCTGCGCTGGATAATCCACAAAATTCAGGGTTTTCAGCCAATAATTTTGCAGTGAAAACTTGATAACATCGAGTTTTTAGAAATTCAATAATATGATATGAATTGATGCTCAATTTGTTGTGACTTTCTGTCGCTCCAATTTTTTCTCTAAAAATTATTGATAAATGATTAAAATCGTGGAAGGGAGTTTGGTCGGATTTGATTTCATAAAAAAAGTGAGTTTTAGTAATTGTTCCCCTTACAGCTTTTCGGATTTTTTTTTCACTCGGTATTATCTGAAAAACAAATTTTTAAATGGTTTTCAAGGTATTTAAATGGTTTTCAAGGTATTCATATCTATTCATACTTTTTATATTTAGATCTTTTTGATATATTCCATGGCATTCGTGGTTGTAGAGAAAGTGAGTTTTGTGGTTTCGGAAACCTCTAAAACCACTTAAATGTTGATAAATAGACCTTCAAGTTTGGGAAAATCTGTACTATGTAATAATGAATAAGCTGAGTTTAATGTATACCATAAAAATTTCTGCAAATTATTAAAACTCACAATTCAAAGTAAATTCCAATCAGTAATATTTCCACACAATAGGGCCTCTTTCAGACAACTTATTAGTGGCATTGAATCTTACAAAAGTTTCCATAAACATGGTAAATTATATATGCATAATGTATAGATTATTTATGCAAAAATATGCAACAATATCTCAACAGTTCTATTTTCACCACCCTAGTTAAATGGTCTACATGCTGCTGTGACATAAACAGCAAGGAGACAAATTATGGAGACAATATATTCTATCCTTCAATTTGAATTTATCTCGCCTCAGGAGTTGGATTTCTTGTATATAGAGTCTCCATAAAGACTCCGATGCTGAAGTGCAATTCCAGCAGTTTCTTTAATATGCCCCAAAGTGTGCCCTGTGCCAGAAATTCAAAGAAGTGATTAGTAAGCATTATGAAGTTAAAAATGTGTGACAAGTAGATGTTTGCTTTGTATTTGCTCTCAGCACCCTAAGTTAGTTAACAATCATTTATGAATATAAAAACAGATTTTATGGGAAAAAAAGAATTCTGCAATAGAACAAAAAAAGATGGATATTACCATAAACCTGTCCTAATATGTGCATGCTGTTCTCTTTTTCCTTTTTTAAAATAGCCTATAAATGCCATTGATGCATCCAATACAGGTATGTTGTAAAACAACAAAATACACCTTTTAATATCTGCTTTACACAGTCATCTTTTTCTCTTTATGTCTGTGTCCTAAGAGACATAAGGAGTGGTGCAGAGCACTAATGAATACTACTTATTTCAACTATGGAGGGGGTTATTTATCAAAGGTCGAATGTTAGAGTTTATCCCTCAAATGAACTCGAATGGTATGTTATATAAGAAAAAACTTGATTCTGCGAGTTCGAGTTACGAAAACCGAGAACTCAGGGCTTAAACATCATGCAAGCTATTAACAGGGTCGGACTGGGTCGACAGGACACCGGGTAAAAAACCCTGTCGGCTCCGACCCTCATGTGTCCCGCCGTGCCAGACCCCCTCCCCTAATCTGCCAGGAATGCAGCTGACAGAACAAAAATGTCCAGCAAGGCGCACGGGGAGACCCCAGAAGGTTCCAGTCCGACCCTGGCTATTAAAGGAACAGTAACGTCAAAAAATAAAAGTGTTTTAAAGTAATGAAAATATAATGCAGTGTTGCCCTGCACTGGTAAAACTGATGTGTTTGCTTCAGAAACACTACTATTAGTTTATAGCCATTCAAAGGAGAAAAGGCTCAAGTTACACAGCAGATAGCAGATAAGCTCTGTCTGTCTAATGGTGTTATCTGTTATCCATTAGTTAACCTGTGCCATATAGCCATTTTTCGATTCCCGCCATTGCTCCACAGCAGCTTGTTTATATGAACTATAGTAACGTTTCTGAAGCAAACACATCAGTTTCACCAGTGCAGGGCAACACTTCATTATATTTTCATTACTTTAAAACACTTACATTTATTGGTGTTACTGTTCCTTTAACATCTTTAAATGGTTCAAGGGTCCTCTGCCATTGACTCCAACATAACCTTGACAGGTTTTAGCTGGTGTATTTGGATTTGAGCTATTTGCAAGGTCAGAGTATAATAAATCTCAAAAAAATAAGAAAAAGCCCGAAAATGTGAGTTTTGAACAAAAAAAAACCTTGAAAACTAGAAATTTTGGTGGAACACACAATTCTTAAATTAATAAATAATGTCCATGTGCCGATAATGCTAAAATAAAGCCTCCTTCATATGTTATTTGGAAATGGGTGCTACAGGTTGCTGAAGTATAATATAATGTGCTGATTGTGCCCATGTCATACGGGAAGTAAGTAGAGATAAGGGACCTCTTATAGACTCTTAAGACTATTCTGAAGTCTACTAGAAAATCATGTAAACATTAAACCCAATAGGCTGGCTTTGCTTTATATTAATTATATCTTAGTTTGGATCAAGTACATGGTACTGTTTTATTATTACAGAGAAAAAGGAAATCATTTTGAAAAATTTGGATTATTTGGATAAAAGGCAGTCTATGGGAAATTGCCTTTCTTTAATTCTGAGATTTCTGGAAAATGGGTTTGTGGATTACTGGGGTTTCTGGATTACGGATTCCATACCTGTATATTAACTGCTGTGAATTGAAAGCACTGTATACCATCCTAAAATACAATCTAAGAGCCTGCTGATAGACATATGTTGCTCCAGTAAATAAACTGTTGACATGAGAAAAGGACAGTGTATCTACAGCTCAAACCAACCCAGTTCCTAAATAATGTTACATAACACTGACAACACCTTTGTTGGTAAAATGCATTGGGTTGTTAGTCTCTCCTGACCTCCCTCTGCCTTCTCTTTCCAGACTCCCACTGAGTACCAAACTGAATACCCTGGGTGACACCAGACATGCTGGACAGAATAGAATAGCCTGCTACATTAGTTACAGTCAGTGATAGTGGAACTAGGATATCTGTATCCACTACCCTATCCACTTACCCCCCACACTGGCAGACAACACCTAGAGGCCGATTTATGAATATTCAAGTTTGTGTAATTTAGAGGTTTCTGTCCACTTTGAATAAACTCCCATTTTAAACCCAAACTCAAATGTTTTCATATTGAAAACTCTGAACATAAAGATATCTGAAATCTTTAAAAATAGTTTCAAATTTGTGCGTTTACAAGCCCAAAAAACATTTGAAATACTTGAAACAATGGCTTAAATTTTGCTTAGGACAGTTCCCATTGACTTCTACATGAACTTGGCAGCTTTTAGGGGTTGTTTACCTTTAAATTAACTTTTAGTATAATGTATTGAGTGATATTCTGAGACAATTTGCAATTGGTTTTCATCTTTTAGTATTTGTGTTTTTTTAATTGTTTTTTTTTAGTTCTCCAATCCAAATGACCCTAACAGTCATGCATTGATTTGAATAAGACACTAGAATATGAATTGGAAAAGATGAGTAATAAGTAAAAAATAGCAATCATTTTGAAGCCTTAGAGAGCATGTGTTTTAGATGGGGTCAGTGACCCCCATTTGAAAACTGCAAAGAGCCAGAAGAAGGTAAATAATTTAACAAATTAAAAAAAGAAAAAAATGAAGGCCGATGAATGTTGCTTAGAATAAGCCCTTCTATAACTCATAGGTGAACCACCCCTTTAAATTCAAGTTAATCAAGTTTTTTAAACTCTAATTTGAATTTGTGAGTTTTAGATAAAAAAAATTGAATCATGGCAAAAAATTTAATTTGAGTGTTGATAAATCAACCCCCAATGGTATAAACTCTTTCTGCTCTTTTCACTGGAGCCCATAATTACTCTCCTAACTCCTTCATCTTAACTCTCACTCCTAGATTGAGCTAGTTCAGGATCTGGCCCTCATACCAGCTAGTGTAACTTTTATAGCCAAGGGCACAGGGAGTGTGCTCTCAGCAATTTTTCTGCATCTCCCTTCCGCATCTCCGTGTATCTGCACTGAGAAGTACAGCTTTCGCCTGAAAGCTGAGAAAGCTGTGGAGTAGAGTTTGATTTAAGAAAAATGAGAAGCAGGCATTTTTGGGCCAAGCAACGCTTCGTGTACCCGTACTCACGGGAAGCTGTACTTTTCAGTGCAGATAAACAGATATTCTTCTTTCAGCCTGCAGAAAAAACACAGATTGAGAGCAGCAGAGCCAAAGCTCTGGAATTAAAAAATCTAGGATCAAAACACTCCACCTTCACCCAACTCTGTATAGATCCAGCCCATAGCTGGATGATTTCCCTAGCCCCAACAATTATGCCCACAAATGTCAAGAATATGTCCAGAAATGTCCAGAATGTGTGTAGTTTGTCCATGCACATTGCTGGTGATAATTGTGTGATGTCTTAGTCAGTGCTTTAAAACAAGCTGTTGCCATGATATATGATATGAAATGATAAACTGAAATATAACTGGTTTACAGCCTAAGCATTGAATGGCTACTACAAGCCTATGATCGAATGGAATGATTAGCGAAAGAGAATACTGACTTTGCTTATGCAAATAATACTTGCCACGTGTGCTATAGGGTTAACACTGGTAGCAGTTTCAAGACTCTTAAATTGCTGAATTTCTTCTTCAGAGGATCAGTGTGATCAATGGCTAAACATGCTCCAAACACTGAGTGATATGATTATTGTGTGCCATTGAGAAGCAAGCTAACAAATGACCATCGAGGGTCAGTTACAGGATGTCCTGGCTTTACATAGATTTATTTCTAAAGCTGGGACCCTGTTCTTTCTTCATTGACCTTTTTCATTTCAGGCCCTATATAGGACTTCTTTTCTGCCACTATCTACTTGTAAAAAGTGATCTGCCCAGAAACAAAACACCATCACAGAGTTCATGTTCAGCATAAGTGAATAGTGCCTCTTCATAGGCTTATCTCTTTCATTCTTTACTTTTGCCGCAGGCAAATTCTTAGATTCGGAAGAGATAATAAATTAACTACACGATTACCACACTTGGCCTTTTAAGCTCAACAGTAAAGAAAATAAAAGGCAAGCAAAATCAAATCAATAAAATTGAAATGAATGTGAATGGGCGGGGGGGGGAATTCCTCAGAGATGCAATTAAGAATAGGACTACACTTACTCAGCAGTCTTTCTACTGATCTGTTCAGCTTGTGTTCTTGTTCTCATCAAGATGATCTGTGCCGAGGCCTTTATAGATATGGGGCCTTAGATATAGTACTACGGGAGACGTCAATATGAAAACTGACAAAATCCCAATATATTAAATTAAATAAACCATGCCATTTCAGTAAATTAAGAAAAAGAATACTCTTGCATGATTTATATCACTAAAAATAACAAGAAACAACAGAGGTTTTTTACTAAATTCAAGTAGCAAATGCAATGTTTTTGTATTTGTATTGATACAAAGAAATGCCTTACACTGCATAGAACACAAACAGCCTAAATCTACTAGGTGCTACCCTGTTGTCTAGGAACAGCTACAGACCACCATCTGCTGGCCAAAGTTTGTGTTGCAATACTGGGAACTTCTCACTATTTGAATAGGTGCTGCAATTATTCTGGGACCCAGATCACTCACTCAAATCATTTACTGGAGTTATAATCTGGCCACTAATCCTTGTGGACATGCAGATATACAAGCAACAGCATTTGCCATCTGCTTGCATATTGCAGTGCTGTCAAAAAGCCATAGCAAAATGCACAACACCTACCCTGACATAATTTGCATGACACTTGCTGGGACATCCAGACACCCCCAACTGTTTCTGCCCCCCCCCCCCGGGCTGGGTGTTAGCAATGGAAGGCAGAAACTGAGTTTTGACATTTTCAGGTCAGTGCTACAGCAATTAAGAACGGAACCTTTAGGCAAAGGAGTGCAAGGGTAAGTAAAAAAATTATGTGACTGATGCATTGGACCATCAGTGTAAACATGCAGTGAGCCCTGCTCTATGGAAATGTCGTTGATAATCAGTGTGCTCCCCAAAAAAACATAGGTCACTGATGAAAGTCCTCTTTCTGATGATCACTTATAATGAACTTTACACCACTTTTATTATCTATTGCATTTCTACAATGTAAAGAATAGGTACTAGGTCTGCTAAATGCAAGCAAGAGTAACACACACATACTATAACAACGCCTGTGCACCCAAGTCTAGTTGCCAAGTCTCCATAATTTTTTTATGTTTTGCCCCTAGAAGGTTTTGTCCTTTTTTTACACTTCACAGGAATTATAATGATCTTATTAGCAGCAATTAATTCTTAGTGTTGAATCTCACTCTATAGCCTATATTTTTTAATGCAGTTGTAATAAAACTATAACATTCATGCCCATGTAGCATGTTGTGCATCATGGGTATAGTGCTGCACCCACTTTAGATTAAATCACATACTGCAAAAAGACTTATCCCCTAACATCCCTGGGATTTTTTTCAGTTGTTGGCAGCTACATTGAAGTTACTTAATAACCTTCAATTTTACATTCTTACAGGTATACATTCTTATAGGTATTGCTACAGTGGATTACTTGGAAATAAATGTGGTGACAGTCTTCCCTCTAGTGACCATATCAGAAAGCACAGAAATAGCAACATGCTAAGTAATAAATGAAAGAATCATTTACAAGCAAGTATACAAGGAGGGTAAATGCTATTAAGACGGTCTTCTGCAATTTGATTATCCCACATACAGCTTTTACTGTGTCAGGTTTTAATGCAACCATTGTGACCGATTCTGCTTTCACCTTCATTGCTGTCAGCCCTCCTACATGAGTTCTCAGTCCTCCTCCAACCCCATACTAATGCTCTCCCAAACCCTAACCCTATAATTGAAAGTTTAGGGTTAAAGTAAGGGAAAGAGTTGGAGTTAGAGTGGGTAATGCTCCAGTGTGAACACCTAGGGGCCTATTTATGAAGCCTCAATTTTTTCTGGTCAAGGGGAAAACTCAAATTTTTAGGTGATAAAAACCTTAAATTTTTAGAGATTTATTATACCCATAAAGCCTGTCGAGGTCATTTAGAAGTTAATGGCAGATGTCCCTGAAGTTGTTTCTTGACATCGTTATCTGCGCCGGATTATCCGTTAAAGCCCGCGTTTTTGGCCAACAACTCGAAAAGATTATTCAATTCGGATGACAATTTGTACGATTCTAGTTGTTGCACGATTTTCTCGCAACTTTTACCTGCACTGACTTTTTCTACCTGATTTCTTGATAAATGTGTTAAATTGTGGATGGGAGTTAAAATGACTTTTTTTCTAATAAAAAAAAACCAGCTACATTCTAGTTAAAGCAAACACCCTCACTAGACTAGACGCAGCATTACATGAAGCATTCCAGGCAATGAGAGGACATGTACAAAGGACAAAGGAGAAAAGTCAAATGAAGTGAAGGTGGAACCAAAATAAGGAAAATAAAGAGTGTTTATTTGGTAGGTGAGTTTTTGAGTGGGCCCATGGAGCAACTTCCCAAACTACAGTTTTTCATAAATATATGGCAGTGTCACCCACTGTAACCTACAGCACTTAATATCCAGTTATTTGTGTCTGCAAGTTACCCTCCCATTTAGATTGTAAGCTCTATGGTGCAGGACAATAATCTCTTAATATTTATTGTAACTGTACTTTGTATTTATATGTATTGTATTTTGTAGTTATTTGTATTTATTATTGGCCCCATTTGTTTTACTAATTTATTGTTCTGCTGTACAATGCTTCGTTCGCTACAGTATATACATACATAAATGCTTATATCATAAAATGTAAAATCTATGGAGTAAAATATGGCTGCACACATGAATGGATTTTCATAAAGGCTATGGGAGGCTAAGCCTCCCCAAACCTTGTGGCAAAAAAAGAAGGGAAAATTAAAAACCTGCTCCCTTGCGACTGTTACTGGTAGGACTCCTTTCTGGGGGGTTTGAGAGAGTATTCATCTTCTGTCACTACTAGATTAAAGTTTAAATTTAATTTAAACTTTAGATTAAAGTTTTTTATTAGGACATATTTAGCCTATGTTCAGCCTATGAGTAAGTGCCCCGTTGGCACGAAACGCATCAGGCTAAACATGTCCTAATAGATATCTTTAATTTTTATAATTATTTTTGCTACTTTTTTGGATACCTAGGCAGCTGCACCAGAACTGTTAGGGGAAAGCCAGCATCATGGAAGTTTGCCAGCATGATGGAATATGCCTGAGATGTAGTGACAGAAGATGTATATTCTCTCAAACTCCCCAGAAAGGAGTCCTACCAGTAACAGTCGCATGGGAGCAGGTTTTTTATTTTCCCTTTTTTCCCACAAGGTTTGGGGAAGCTTAGCCTCTTGTAGCCTTAATGAAAATCCACCCATGTGTGCAGCCATATTTTACTCCATAGATTGCTACTGTATTTACTATCCATCAGTCTCTTTCAATTACTTTTGAATTAATCAAATTTCACGATCACGAGACCATATGGGTATATTTACATCTCCTATAACTTAATATATATACTTTTTTCTTTAAGAACAGATATGCACACCATTTTTGTTTATTTGTTACATAACTAGCCAAACCCCAATAAGTTTTACAGCTGTAAAAAAAGAATGTCTTAAGTTTATGACAAGTACAGTATTTATATCTTGTGAGGGGCTTGTACATGAGAATAGCATTGCATTTAATCTGTCATTTTAAATGACATTGTCATTGCATTTATCCTGTCTTGTTTTTTTGGGGGTATTATAAATGAAATGTGCATTAAATGTACCCTACATTGTTTTCTGTGAGTGGCAATACACAGAATTGGCTGCACTTATCTTACCCAATGTTCAGGGGCATTTTAGATGAAACTGACAATTCTTTTATCCTGGGTGCATCTTACCCCTAATGTTCCTGCATCTCTGTTGATATAATGTTCATGACTTATCAGTACTTGTTGTGCTGTGAGCAGGGCCAGAACTAGGGGTAGGCAGAGTAGGCACGTGCCTAGGGCGCAAAGCTGGGGGGAGCCAGGCACATGCCTCCTCTGTCGCCTACCCCAAGTCCGGTTCCCTTCTCTGCCCGACTCTCTGCATTTTTTCCTCGCTTTTTGCGCTTCTGCACATGCGCGCAAACTTCAATTCACAGGCATGCACACGCGAGTGCAAATTCACGAATGCGGCCGCTAAACAGGCATCATGACTGCCGGGCCTGCCCAGGGCGCGTGCCCCAGCACTGGCTGTGAAGTCAGTACCCACTTCCTCTCACTAAATATAAAGTGCTTGTTGTGTAAGTACCTGCTGTATCTCATGAGTCACACAGACAGGTAGTCTCACACAGAGCTGACAAGCATCCACAGCGATGAACTCTTTATAGGCTCCAGACTCTTCCAGTCGAGCACATAATAAGGCTTGAATCCTTCGGGTATTTGCTCCCAACACTGTCTATAGCATGAGTTCGCCCAACATCCATTGCTGAACTGCAGCTCTCAACACTCTCCATAGTGTGAACATACAAATACGGAAATCCAAACTCCAAATCCTCCTTGGTTGAGCTTTCAGGCACTGGAGGACCCTGCCCAGCCTTGGCAGGCCTATCGAACTCCCTTTTGCCTACAATTTGCCGGATAGGATTCACTATCTCCACAGTGAACAAGGTTCAGCAGCAACACAATAAACAGAAATCTGTAATCCTGTAATGGCTACTGAGCACATGGCATCTACTTTTAAATTGTTGCACAGCGACACCTTGTGGCTGCCTTTGGGATCAGCCATGCTGCACCAATCACAAGGGCTCTGCTCCTTAGGAAACCCTGTATCAACCTTGAGGCTTCGACTAAAGGGGAAATTAACCCTGCGGGGTCCCTACAGACAAATGCTTGAAACTGATGCTCAAGTATGTGTTTTTAATTTCGACCAAAATTACTTTTGCTGTAATATGATGTGCTTGGATGCTTCTCTATGTGTTTGTGGTGCCAGTACTCACAGCATTTCATTTCATATAATGTGCTGCAGAACACGGAACTCATTGTATAATATAGTGTTGGCTTTAAGTCAGCCTGTGCATGGTCAACTTTAGCCTGCCCAAATAAAAAAAATCCCCCTTCACCTTTGGCTGCACAGATACAGATTCACCAGTCACATGTAGTGATTATTTGCTTAATGTGTGGGCAGTGTTATGAAGCTACATGCCAGAACCCCACCAGAACAGACAAATGTTTACCTCATCGTCCATCCAAACAGGTAGGTGTCAGGGAGTCACACCTGGCAACCATATATGACCAATTTCATATGAGCTAATTCCAGCACTGGCCATGCAACAGAAATTCATTTGCTTTATTTTTTCTTTTCAAACTAATTTCAAGCATTAAAAATTGTGCAGATAAATGCGTGTGTGTGATATGCAATTGCTGAAGATGTTTTGTTTACTCTTGTAATAATATTTTTTTCATGATTAAAGTATATCTTGCTATGTGACAGAGCTGTATGCTGGCCATGAAACAATAACATACATGCTGTGGCTTTGATTGCCTAAACATTCATATTAACAGATCTGCCAAGCTGCACACAGAGCAGGTTCCCTGAGCCAAGTTGTATACTGGCACAACACATCAGTACAATGGTAATGCAGCGCTAACAAGCTTGTAATTTCTTACTGAGTGCTTTCTGGCAGTAGCCTAAGTGTCCCTCTGGACCTAAAGCAAGTCCTGTATTGCACTTAGAACTTCAGAAAGCACAAAATGCAGAGCCATGGGGCATTCAGTAAGGACAGGGGTCATTAGCACCTACTTAGGGTTGCCACCTGGCCAGTGTTTTACTAAGCATGGGCAGTAAAAATAATGGTTGATCCCAATGTTATTAATAGGAAAAAATATAAATATATAGGAAGGCCGGTATTTTTTCCCACTGGCACCCCTAACTTGCACGTCTGAATGATACACAAGTTAGATGGCAGGAGAGGGAATGCCTATGTGCATAGGTTGTTTTTGTGAATCGGGGATTGGATCAGGTGATCAGCTGCCTGAGGTGGAGAGATTGTTGCACATGTTGGTGCTGCACTGCTTACAAATAAATGTGGGCTGTAGGACTGTGCGCATGGCAGGGGTTACTGATGTATTGTCCCATTCCTAGTGGTAACATTTTCAGTATGTGGTTACAGAAGCTGCCATTTTCCAGCTGGTCTTTGGCAACTTGGCCAGAGACTTGGAGGGCTGGTGAGGTCTTCTGTGGTTGCTACCATGTAGGTGTCTTGTGGGTACGGCCAGAAGGAGAAGGTCTACTTTTTTACATCAGAGTGAGGCAAGGGGAGACAATATCAGTGGTGTAAAAACACCGCACCAGACCCCCCCCCCACGCGCAAAAATAAATTCAGAGGCGCCAGGCACACTGCAGCTCCTACTTGACCCTCCCTCCACCCACCTGCCTCTCAATCACTTCCCTCACTCCCCCCAGCCACTCGCCTTTGTGTTGGAGTAGGTCAGCAGCAGCTGGGGAGGGGGTATTTTATTAAATACAGTATAGAGGACGCAGACCCACGTGGTCTGGGTCCCCCTGTTCCCTGAGCCCCTGCTTTCTCTGTAGTAACACCACATCTGCCTAATGCAGGAGTGCCCATACTTTACTAATGCGAGGTCTGCTTTTAGTGATGATATCCCTTTATGATCTACATCCATAATGCATTGTTAGAATTCTGTTCCATGGAAAATATTACTTAAAAAATATTACTTAAATACCAATTAATGGGAAAATTTATATTCCTATATTTAGCAAACAACTATTTCATATGTAACCTTAACATGATAAATATCTGAATGAAAAGAATGAAACAAGACGGTAATTTAGACAAGTTGTTTGTTGACAGTGACTTGAGATCTACTGATCACCAGCTAAAGGTCTACTGATAGATCCCGATCTATCTTTTGGGCACCCCTGGTCTAATGTATTTACTTGAGCATTTTTTTTACATAAAATTAGAAAACAAGCATTTAAAAAAAAATACTTTATTTTAAAATATTAAATATACAGTATGACTGCAGTGCTTAGTGGAAGGAAACAGCAAAAATAGAGTGAGCAAGTAAAACGTCTACAGTATATACATCCAGACTTATGCAGGCTCAGGTAGGCGTCTCACTTTGTAGTTTATCAGTACATTCATTAATACGCTCATAACACTGATATCATTGTGATTTTTTTCATCATCTCTTGCACAGTTGTACAACAGTGTTGAATGTTTAGACAGTTTTTATCCTTCCACATTCTGGGAATTTGTATCCTTGTAGCTTGCAGCATATATTGTATTGATAAGTCTCATCAAATTCTTGATATACTATGTTACAGTTCAGTATTGCTATTTCTGCTATTTTTGGGGTCTTAACAAATGTTGATATTTGTTATTTACCCTTACAAAATATGAATAAATATTACTGCGCAGTCATGACATTTTCGGGAATTCAATAATCCGTCTGTCCTCAATGCACTTAATAAGATGCTCCCTCATTTTTGTATTGTCAAAATTGCTGCTGACATTTCCGTTACTTAGTAGCTCGAATGCAAAAGCTATGGCATATAATACACAGTCATAAGAACCCTTTGCTTGTTGATCCACTTGAAGATATTCAAGATTTAGCAAAGGTTATTTAACCACATTTTTATAAACGACTTCAATCTGATCACAAACCGGTAATGAAATGTAACCCGGATTACTGTCCGCAACCTGTACTCCACCGTTTCTGTAACAGGTTGTAAAGCAGTGTTGTGCCATTAGATCAGAAAGAATTTGCACTGCTGGTCCAGACACAGGCTGCATATCGTACCATGTTGCGTATGAAGGCTGAAGCCCTTCAGTTTCAAACTGTAGTTTCAGAAGTCTTTGCGCAGCATTCACAATCTTGCAAGGCAAGGGATTATTGGGAGTTTGCAGGGTTACTTTATCCCTCATGAGTAAGTTCAGTTCAGGGATCCAGACACTCTCATTTTGCATGGAGAGGAGACTATCTTTTGCAGCCTTGCATGGGCCTGTCTCTATGTCTATCTCATCATCAGAACAACTGTTAGTTTCATTCAGAAACACTGTCTCACAATTCCTCTTTGGTTCTACTGTGGCCTTGTCTTTTATATTGCCCTGCTCTGTCTCAGATTTTGCAAGCTCTTCGCCAATCGCTTCAACCTTTTCATTATTTGGGAGCTGTTTGGCTTTATTTGTTGTTGGAAGTGAACTATTACATGATTTTTTTTCTTTTTCTATATGGTGTAGTGCTCATTTGCAGGTTTTTAAGCTCTGATATAAGTTACAACTAAGATTTAAACAAAAAAATAATTTCTTGATTAGGTTAGTGAAAATACACCAAGGCCTATGAAATCTGAAATCAAGTCAGTTACACTGCATTTCAGTTAACAAACACACCAGATTCAAACCATTAACTAAAAGTGGTAAAATTACATGGGGCAATCTGGGTAGTTATTAATTCAATGTGGCATCAGCACATTGGAATGGAGGTAGGGCTGGGGTTGGATCTGGGTTAAGGGTGGGTTGGGTTGTTGGTGGACCCAGGACTAAAGGAATAATGAATCCACCGCTGTCTAAATTAACTTAATTTTTGTCTTATTAGTATAGGAGGAGCAAATATTAGAATTGCAGTTAAAATGACAAAGTTACAGCATTTTCGTTAACATTAAAAAGCATCCCCTTTGAAACAAGTCTTTACTCACCTCTAGTCTGAAGATAAATAAACGTTGATTGATGGAAAGGTGTGATGCCATGTCATGTGATAACAATGACTCTTTATGTCATCAGTTCATGCAACAAACAAGCACTCTTTTGTAGTCATTTGAAATTGTCTTTTATCATAAAATTACATTCCTATGATAACATTTATGTTATGTCATAAATACCAAACTTACAGAGACTTACAAATTTACAAGTGACATTTGCTATAAACAATAATTATATTTAATAGCTTCCATACTATTTGGTACTGTCTCCCATCAAAATTGTTGTGTGAGTTGGCCCTACATATTATCTTCATCTGGGGGACCTAGGACGTCAAGTTCGACACTGTGTGGTCTTTTAGTAACTGTGCCTCAAATTATTCTGGGTGAACTCGCACTGAAATAATTTCTCTTTTCCAGCACTGCTGGCTGCCCATTACTTTCTAGTTTGGATATGTTAGTATGAAATAAAAACATTCATGTCATTCTGTTGGCTTGGCAGTACAAAGCAAGATATTATTGATAGAATTTATATATATATTGAGAGAATAGGCATAACATTTAAGTGTAAATTAAGGGGCCCATTTATTTAACCTCAAATTTTTCTGGTCAAGTTTTTAAAGGAGAAAACAAACATTTTTAGTGGGGAAAAAAAGCCAAATTTTAAAGCTGCTAAAAATCCAAATATGAAAATACTCCACCTCAAACTGTTGAGGTCACGTAGAAGTTAATGGCAGATGTCCCTGAAGTTGAAGTGATCTGCGCTGCTACAATTCGATAAAATCGAGGCTTCGGAGCATCACATGTACAATTCAAATTGCCGCTTGATTTTGTTGTGACGTTTACAAATTAATTAATGTTAATTAAAGTTTTAGTAAATAACCCCCTAAGTGTAAATTTATACAGGTGTATAATTGTAAATACTCCTGCATCCCATATTAAACAAAGATGGGCATAATATTTAAGTAGAAATTTATGCACAGTGTCTCTGTGGGCACCTATAGTTAGTCCACTGATGTTGTGGAAGGTAGGACTGTACATTGTGCAGGAAGATTGTATTTAAATTGTAGGTTATAATTATTATGTAATTTACTATATAACACCAACATAACATATTTACTCAGTGCTTAATGGAGAATCAAAGCTTAAAGAACTATGAATGAAAAAATGAATACAGCTAAAAATGCCATATTTTATATACTAAACTTATTGCACCAGTCTAAAGTTTCAGCTTCTCAATAGCAGCAATGATCCAGCCCTTTAGCAGTAAAGATCTGTGTCTCCAAAGATGTCCCAGTAGCTCCCCATCTTCTTATCTGCTGATTCATTGCACATGCTCTGTGCTACTGTCACTTGAGCTACGGGACTGACTCACAACATACTGTACATATATATAACATAAATGTCACAATATAAGGCTGATTAGTAAATAATACAGATTATTGGTACATGGCAGCTCAGCTACCAGTGTGATGTACCCTGTAGTCTCAGTTTACATGACAGGTAAATCTAATTTTCTGCTTGATGATTTATGATGACCCCTAAGCTTAGCTTAAAAGTACACTGAGCATGTGTGTGTCACTGACACGTTAAAAGAAATCCAAAATGGTAAACTCCTGTGACAAATCTGAAGGCCAGGATTATACTATGGAGATGCTGCACCTTTAGGCTGGTTCAATACATTTAGTTTACTATAAAAATATTGTATTTCTAGCTATATTCATTTTTACGGCTTAATTCTCCTTTAACTATGACTATGCATCATTCCCATTAGTCCCTTGCCTAGTGGAGTTTAAAGGCTAATGTCAAAATAACATTCAAACACTCACTATGGTCATTTCATCAGAAGCCAATTAACCTGCAGGTAGTATTTTGCCCAAAGGCAGCACTGTCTTTATGGATGGAGAGAAATAAAACTGGGTATAACTTAAAGCACCTTATGCCAAAATACAACCTTGCTGCTTCTCAAGTTTTTTTCTCTCAAAACAGCAACAATTATTGAAGCATTTTTGTTTTGTTTGCTTGCTTTCAAGGCCTTTTTAGCACAGGATAATTTGTTCTTTTCTTAATAACATGCATAACTAATTAAGCCCGGAAATTCAGAATGTACTAAAGAAAGCCCTTGCCTGTAGAAGAATGAATTATTAATTTTATTTAGCACAAGGAACACTACTACTGCTGCTGCCTATCTACAATATTTAGATAAATTCTCAATTGCTTTTTTTTTGTTCATACAGAATTAAGACACCATTGGGCTGCATTATGTAGCTCCCATATAGTCTGTAGATATGCTTTTACCTGAATATATACATCAGCATTTGCTTCACATAGGTATAAAAATGAGAAACATTTAAAAAATATGCATATACAGGTATGGGGGCCTGTTATCCAGAATGCTTGGGACCTGGTGTTCTCTGGATAATGGATCTTTCTGTAATTTGGATCTTCACACCTTAAGTCTACTAGAAAATCATGTAAACATTAAATACACCCAAAAAGCTGGTCTTGTCTCCAATAAAGATTAGTTATATCTTAGTTGGGATCAAGTACAAGGTACTGTGTTATTAATACAGAGAAAAATGTAATCATCTTTAAAAATTTGGATTATTTTATTATAATGGAGTCTATGGGAGTGGGCCTTTCCATAATTTGGAAGCTTCTGGACAATGGAGTTCCGGATAACAGGTCCCATACCTGTACAACTTTAAAGGAAAGAATGTTTATTGAGAGCAGTTGGAAACCCCTATAAATTGTCTAAAGAATAAATCAAAACAAAAGAATGTTTTCACTTTCACCAGAAATTAGCATTGTATTGGCATAATTATAAACTAATGCAGTGCATAATTACAAAGCTAACACCTTGCTGAATGTATGAGTTTAGGTTTGTGGAGCAGGCAGGCAAGTCCTCAGGATGTCATTTTGGCCAGAATCAGTCAGCCATTAGACTACAAGTTTGCTGTATGTTTTCTGCCCCATGTGCACTGTGGGCATATTACTTGCAGTGCAAAATGTTTGCATTGTGATATACATAGTGAATAAAGTACCCCTTCTTGTAAAATATAAGGATATTATAAGTTACTGACTAGTTTCATGACCATATAAAAACACGAGGCCTTCGGCCTCGTGTTTTTATACAGGTCATGGAACTCCGAGGTAACTTATAATATCCTCATATTTTACAACTGGGGGTACTTTATTAATTATAATACACACATTTTAGTAAGTCATGTGACAGAAATTACATCACTACTCACCGTTTATAACTGATGACATCACTACTCACCGTTTATAAGGATATAATTTACAAGATATTCATGGCTTTTGTGTATTATATGCGAATATCAGCTGGCGCTTGTTTGGGCAAACTTTATAATAAAGTCCCCAGTCTGCAGTGGTGTGTTTGGACCAGCAGGACCAATGTCGCACCACTCCCCGCTCTGTACTTACCTGTTTGGAGTGGGTCATTGGTAGGCTGTATTGCCTGGAAATTCAGCTCTTAGGGCTCTTACAGACGAGCGTTTTTACCTGCGCTCCCCTGCGTTCCGTTTTTCTGCGTTCAGCCGCAGGGGAGCGCAGGAATAGACGCATTACATTTTTTCCAATGGGATTGTACTAACACAGGCGCATGTAGGCGCCGAACGCAGGAAAAATGCAGCATGTTGCGTCTCAACCTGCGTTCGGCGCCTACACGCGCCTGTGTGAGTACAGCCCCATTGGAAAAAATGTAATGCGTCTATTCCTGCGCTCCCCTATGGCTGAACGCAGAAAAACGTAACGCAGGGGAGCGCAGGTAAAAACGCTCGTCTGTAAGAGCCCTAAATGTTACAAGAGGGGACTTTTTGCTGCCACCTGGTAACTGGCCTCTTATGCCACCTGGGGGAGGAGCTTTTTAGTTACAAAATTATGATCATAAAATTGATAAGTCACCATACCACGTCAAGAAAAACCCCATATGGCGGCCCCTAACTATTTACCTCTGGTCATAATACTCAAATGCTAAAGCCTATTATTTGTGGAGCATGTTTACATTTTTGGTTGCATAAAAAACTGGTGTACTGCCAAACAGAGCCTCCTTTAGATTGACAGTCCAAATAGGGGCTACCAAATAGCCAATTATTTGCCTTATTTGTCACCCCCTGGAACTTTTTTCATTCTTTTGTTGCTCCCCAACTATTTTTTACAATTGACTGTAGCTCAAGGGTAAAAAAAAGTTTGGGGACCCCTGTTCTAGTCTAAAGGGATGGTCTCTTGTTCAATGATTTTTTTTATATGGAGAAAAGACCCCCACTATCTCTCATCATGTCCACCTGCAAATGTCTTTTCTCCAGAGAAAACAATCCCAACCTTGACAGTCTACCCTCATAGTGCAAATCCTCCTCTTAACCACTCTAGATGCACATCTCTGCACTCCAGCTCATTAATATCCCTTTTAAGGATTGGAGCCCAAAACTGAATTGTATGTTTAAGGTAGCTCCTTACCAGGGATCTAAAAAGAGGCAAAATTATGTTTTTATGTATTACACATAAAATCATTCTGCCTTCCAAACATTTCCAAACTAACATGCCTAAAGTTTTCAGGCTGAAAACAGGATCCCATTATGAATAGCTGCATCAAATTAGCAATTCACCAATCTCAATCAGCACCATGCAGACCTCAAGGAATCCTGAAAAATGAAGTATGTAGTACCCTGGTACTATAGTATGTAACATGCAGGGCAATCTATGTTCTACTGTATGGTAACTGGCTTCCAACCATTGAGAGCATTTGATTCTCCGAGGATCACAGAAATCAGAACACATATTAAGCACATTTAATGCTTTTTAAATTATAAACACAAAACAAATAAAAAAGAAAACTTCAAAGTTTTATCTTAAAAAGCAAAATTTTTCATTTACTTATTTTGCATTGAACCCCTCAAGGGAATTTGTCTGACATTTAATAACTGAATAATGTTTTCTTTGCAGGATCCTTAAATCACCTTTAATTATCAGCCATCCCAATACTCATAAGATGAATTTCCAAAAAAAAAAAAAAAAGATCAACTGTTTTCAGCATGAACGGTATTAAAAGGCGCACAGAACCGGCACGCACGTCAGAGACAAGCAGCACACAGAGAGGGAGCCCCCAGGTAAGCTTACACCAGGACCCACCTGCCTACAAAGCACTTTAGTCAGGTTACTATGTGCTCTTAATGGGAATAATGAGCGTCAGCCTAACATCCTGCGGTCCAGAACACTCCAGTCTGTAATTTCTATCTATTTTTGCACCGAGCTTAAATACATGTGCATGATTTTGCTTCCATTGTTATAGAAGCTACTGGTTAAATTAATATTGATTATACTTTTACTAAAAGGTAAAACATTGTTCTATTTGCTCTCCACTTTATTTCTTTTTTTTGACACTGTTGCACAGCAGTCTAATGTAATAAGTAGAAAAAATAGCAATTACCATACAATTGCAGCCTCCCACAGCTTTTTGGGTGCAATTTGAAAGCTGGAAAGAGGCAAAAGATGAAGACAAATAATTAAAAAAAACCTGGAAAGAATAATAAAATTATGACCTGTTGAACAATTACTTAAAATAGGCCATTCTATAATGTAATAAAAGGTAACCTAACAGAGAACTAATGTTATACAGGTATGGGACCTTTTATACAGAATGCTCGGGACCTGGGATAACGGATCTTTCCATAATTTGGATTTTTATACTTTTAGTCTACTAGAAAATCATGTTAACATTAAATAAACTCACTAGGCTGGTTTGGCTTCCAATAAGGATTAATTATATTTTCGTTTGGATCAAGTACAAGGCACTGTTTTATTATTACAGAGATTATTAGGATAAAATGGAGTCTAGGGAGACGGCCTTTCTCTAATTCGGAGCTTTCCGGATAACGGATCTCATACCTGTACAAGTGTACATGTACTGATATGTGTTATGTTTTATTGTACAAATGATGGGTATTTTATATTCTGTCAATAAATTATGCTGTGACCTTTTAAGCCGCAAAAAAAAAGAAGTTTGTGTCTGGCATGTTATTGTTGTAAAGTGGTAATGGGTGGTGTTTGGTGGCAAACTATGTTGAGGGAATGGGAGGGTTTCGCTAATTTAGGAGGTTGAATTAATTGGTGCATGCACCTGTCATAACATAAGCAAGTACCTCCCTTGCTCTCTTGTTACTTTTAGAACCACTATGACTACTGTGAATTGTAATGTCTCGAAACTGAAGGTTTTTATATAGTTTCTGTTTTTTATGTGTTTTCTGCAGAGCAAGGTGGAGAGTGAATGTTTCTCTTCCAATCTGGATATTGTGGATTTTATTATTATTAAATGCTCCTTTGATGTGTAAAACCATAAATATAAATGTCATGCAAAAAACATTAACATATAGACTGTGGTGAATGCCGGGATTACTTTGCTGGTCTGTGTTTGATTTAATCAGGTGAGATATATGCAGCCATTAAACTCATTATACAACACAAAGTGTAAATGTGCACTGCAGCAGCGCATTTGTTATATCAATTATAGCAGCTCAGTCAAACAAATCACTGGGTCTGACCTAATTAGGGAATGACATGCTACAACAAACTTTAAAGTTAGGTTTGACATATTGCAAATATGGTGTGCTTTGAAATGCCATCAGACTGAAAAAACCTTCCATTTGTATGTTTTACAACAAAGACTTAACAACAATACATTTTAAATCAGGCAATTACATCTACATGCAGTAGGCATTACCTTTCTATTTGTTTAAACAAAACTGGGTGCATCAGCATGCTGTGCACATGTCCCATTTATAATAGCTGGAAATTTCCATTAGAGGGTGAGCTGTAGTGGGTAACGGTGCCATAAACGTTAAGATTTTTCTCTCCCTAACGACCAATTTTAGTGTGATCTGACATATCCATTAAAATATCATGAGGTTAGTGGGCACAGAACGATCGTGCATCTAACGATTTTTCATCGGTCGGAAAATCGATTGGTCAGGTTAGAAAATTTTCATTGGTCACATCGAAATGTAACCATTGTCCAATTGTTTGCAGGGCCAAGCAGGGAGCTACCAACAGTCTTCCTAGTTTCAATTATCGCTTGAAATTGTTGTTTTAGTTGACGGACAAATCATACTTTTAAATGATAAGCTTGGTCCTACGATAACAAAAAGATCTTAATGTCCATGGCCACCTTAAGGCCTCTTTCTTCCCTTTCTCAACACATGAAAAAAGAGTAAGAGTTAGAGATATAAGAAATCCCACAACCACAAATATAAGAGCAAAATTGCTCCCCTTAGAACCCACCCATTGGGCATTTACAATCATTTTTCTTGGACACAAGGGAGCCATGTACTTAACACCTGCAGGATCTGGTTAACACAAAGCTTCTTGCACCCACTCTAAGGGTTCTTACATGCAGATGTTTTTTTTTAATGCATTTGACGTACATTGACTGTCATTATTAACATTCACCTCTGCCAACTTCCAACTCTTCTGCTAGACCCTTTTATGCAAATAATAAGAAAACCTTCACTCCTCCACATCTTACATCTCATCATTCTATGTTCTTCACAGCACCACATCTTGTCTATTGCCTTAAACCCTTTTATGCTTGCTGCATCTTTGGAATTTCATAAGAGTATCTCCATAAGGAGCCTTCTTTCATCCTCTTCTAAACGAAAAGCCTCACTCTAAGATCACTAGATCAGTATTTGATTCAATATTGGCAGTTTTATGGTGATGCTTCAACCATCAACTCAACCATGAATAGTGGTACAGAAAAAGTCTGTAGAGGACCCAAATCAGGAGTGTTTCTGTGCTAAGTTAATAATCAAATACTGTATAACTAGAGTTGGGCTCAAGTCTGAGAAGCACAGAAGCAGTCTCTACATTAATTACCCACCCACTATTTGGCTCTGGATTGGAGAAAAGACAGCAATTAGGAGCCAGATATTTGAGGGGCAGCTCTGATCACCCCTGCTCCAAGCCTCCGCTCAGCAAAAACTTAAAAATCAAATAATAGAACACAGGGTCCCCTGAAAGTTTGTGTGACCATTTTGCTTCTTCCACCATGGATAACTCAACACTTAGGGCTCTTACACATGAGCGTTTTTACCTGCGCTCCCCTGCGTTCCGTTTTTCGGCGTTCAGCCGCAGGGGAGCGCAGGAATAGACGCATTTCATTATTTCAAATGGGGCTGTACTCACACAGGCGCGTGTAGGCGCCGAACGCAGGAAAAATGCAGCATGTTGCGTCTCAACCTGCGTTCGGCGGCTACATGCACCTGTGTGAGTACAGCCCCATTTGAAATAATGAAATGCGTCTATTCCTGCGCTCCCCTGCGGCTGAACGCCGAAAAACGGAACGCAGGGGAGCGCAGGTAAAAACGCTCATGTGTTAGAGCCCTTAAGGGGGTTATTTGTTAAAGATCGATCTGTGAAATCTTGAGAAATTTTAGTTTTTTTCTCAAATTTTTAGCGGAAAAAATAGCTAGAATTTTTCAAGATTTATTATACCTCAATGCTGCAAAAAGCCAGAATCCGAAAATCCCCCATCTCAGACCTGTCGAGGTCCTGTATAACTCAATGGGAGAGGCACCTATCTCAATTTTAAGTTTTTGTGGTCTGCGCTGGGATTAGCCCAAAAATCTGACTTTTCCTGGGTTTTTGGAAAGAAAATCCAGAAAAATGTGAACAGTTTTCACTCAATTTTATTGTGTTTTATCACGATCTGATCTCGTTTTTTTTATTAATAAATAAGCTAAAATCGGGCATGGGAGTTTGGTTGAGCTTTTTTTATTAATATTATGAGATTAATTCAGATTTTAATAAATAAATCAGCGTACTGTGAGTAGTTAAAGCTAATAATCCCTTTATCCAAGGACTAAATGTTAAAAAAGTTTGAACGATGTGAAATGTAGTAGATATATTTCACTAGTTAATTGTTTTAAATATGGTGGCACACCAAAAATAAGTAATAAAGCATATTTCAAACACAACAGCTCTTGTAATTAATACATTGTTTAAAAAAACTGCTCCACCCCTCCAGAGCAAAGCACAATGAACTGTCAGCTTCAGGACGAAGGACTCCATATCCCAATGCAGGAGACTTCATAGGTAACTAGACCCTGGTCTGTTGGCTCAGCCACATTGAAGGTTCACTGCAGAAACCTGTATACAAATATACACTTTTAAAGCTTCTTTACATATTAAAAAAAAGAGTGTTGTTAGTTCTCTTTTAATAAATCTTTTATACACTCTATCATACAGTGTAACTGACACATATACGTGTCTATAAAAAGCTCTTTCCAAAGTGAATGGATAACAACCAAACATACAGTAGGAGTCGGAGAATATTACTTTGATCCATATCACCAACTCTTCAAAAGACAGAGAAACCAGTTAAAAAAACGCAATTCCTTTATAGCTGTGGCTTGTCTTGGGAAAGGACTTTCTGAGGAGACAAGGAAAATTATTGTCTGTTCCCCATACAAAACTGCCCTGGAATAAACCTTGAAGTCAGAAATAATCACAACTGGTTCTTTCCATGTTGGGTGCAGAGCTGTGATTCTCATGTCTGTTACTAATGACTTGCAGCTGTTGCTAATCTGTTTTTCTGATTTCCTTTGATTACTATGTGTATTGATGCCTGTGGTAAATAGGCATCTGCCAGGTGGCAGCATAATCAAGGGAAAATATAAAAGTCCCCTGTTTCAATTTCAATGTGACACTGTGCATGTGCAAAGGAAGAGGCTTGATTGTTAAGGATGCACATGGATCATTAATAGCTTCCTGGGGACAGAAATTCCTTAGAGGGGGCCAATAAGTTCTGAAACAAATTTCTGTTGGTATAACCGCTTCAAATGCCCCATTGCCGTGATGCTCCTCATCAATATATAAAATAATAATGGTAATATTTAAGTATTTATCTATTTCATGAGATAGGTTATCGTGTGGTCACCCTGCTTTGAAACACTGCAATGTAAATCAATATTTTTTTTTATACTATTATGGAATTTTGTTTTGCAGGGAGGGACTATATCACATTCTCCAAACTTTTAAGTGTCCTAAAATGGTAAACTTTCCATTATCCAAAAACAAGTAAGGCACCTGGAGATGCAGGGAGTATCTAAGGATAAATAGAATAAAAACAATATTTTGACACATTTACAAAAGAGAATATAATGGAAATGACTTGCCGTATTGGGTGTCATTACCTGGAAAATGTATACAGTAGATGTATGTGAACCCATGGGTGATACAGATACAGCATTGATCACATAAAAAAAGAATAGTAATCCCCACTCACAATTTAAATGCATTGGGTTAACAAGTGCTCTTGTCACAATTTGTTTAGATATGCACCAAGATGCATATTATTATTTATAATAAAAATAATACAAGTATGAGGCCTTTTATCCAGAATGCTCAAGGAATGAGGGTTTTGCAGATAATGGATCTTTCTGTAATTTAGATATTCATAACTTAAGTCTACTAGAAAATCATGTAAATATTAAATAAACCCAATAGGCTGGTTTTGCCTCCAATAAGGATTAATTATATCTTACTGTAGTTGGGATCATATACAAGGTACTATTTTATTATTACAGTAATTATGAGATCGTTTAAGAGGCTTTGGACACGTACCAGAGGTACATTTGAACAACCACTGTGGCAAATTTTGTTCAACCCCAGCTGCAGAGCCCTATTTTGTTTTCCGTTACCATTCCTTAAATTGTTTGTATTTTCTCCTCCTCTGTCTTTAAGCTTTCCACAATCTGGAGGCCTCAGGGGTACTACTTGACATATGGTACGTTACATCTAGTTCTGTGTTTTGCTTGTCAAGTCTCTCCCATTGTGCGGTCGTCCAATTTTTCAGCAAACTTACAAGATTTGCACATCGCATATGCAGGACTATATTTAGGTCCGATGCTGCCCTAGGCACCGGACCTAAACATGCCCCCTACGTGACGTGCGTGATGTCAGCGCGTTATGTGAGTGACATCACACACACGGACGTTGCAGAAGTGACATGTGTATATGATGTCACTTCCGCCAACCACCCCTTCCCCATACCCCTTACGCCCCCAGCAATTTCACCGCATTTCCTATGGAAATCCATGGAAGAGGCTGGGCGATTTTTTTTTTTAATTTAAAAAATTAATTTATAGGCACCCAAGGGCTGCCCCCCAAAACCTTAATATAAATACGCCCCTGCACATATGACAGAGAGTGTCAGGTGATTCCTTGAATAATATAAAGGTCTGAATGAAGTAGCCAGTGTCAGTGTCAGCTGGAAACAAGGCAGCAAAAAAGGCAAATAATTAAAATACTGGAAAAAATAAACTTTACGATTGAAAAGTTGCTAAGATTAGGACATTCTATAGCATACTTAAAGCTAACCTAAACGTGAACTACCCCTTTAAGTTCTAATGTCTTATGTCTGTGAGGTGCTCTTTAGTTTTGAGGCCAAACTGCCATACAATGTACAAAAGGCTTTTAAGAACTGATACAAAATTTTCGAAAATGAACATTAAGCAGTCTGGTTATAGTATAAAGATATATTTAACTACCTTTCGACCACGTCTTCATATCACACTGTGCTATATTTGGTGGGCTAATGCCAGGGTTGTATTTAGGTCTGGCGCTGCTGTAGGCACCAGACCTCCACCCGACCCCTTCTTTTAATGATTGACGCATGCACAGACGGTGCTGTTGTCCTATCCATGCCCCAATTGCAGCTGAGACCGGTATCCCCTCAGCCCGCCACTGGAGTTAGCTGCACATATCATGGTATGGGCAGGAGGGACCACCAGCTGCTGCCCTAACCAAGGGCTCTAGTAGGGTTACCACCTTTTATAGAAAAAAATACCAGCCTTTCACCTTCTTCCTTTTGACATAAAGCATCAAGGGAATCCTATCCCAGCACTCCATTAATAAATACAAAAACTAAAATCAAAATGTAAATGTATTGTGTGTACACAACTTGTTTATAGTCATCTTTAACAAAAAATTGTACATTATATCAGCATACAATTATGCCTACTAAAAGTCCGGAATACTGCATCAGTTTATCAATTCATAAAAAGTTATGAGATTCATCAATTTCAAAGCAAAATTCCTATAAAATTATTTATATTTAATCCACAAGCCAAATAACGTCTCCCCCAACATTAGTATTAGTAATAAACAGGTGTCTGTCTTTCTAGAATAAATTGAGAACAGTAATGATTTAATATCATTTTAAATGACAACCATTTCTGTTCTGTGTTTTTAGCTGACCAATCAATAGGGCATTAAGTAGCTCTGTAGGGCAGCCCTCAAGGCACTAAAATTAGCTTTTCCAAAATTCATGGTTTTTGTTGCCCCAGTATATATTTGTTTTTTTGCACCAGACATTAAATGATATAACATTATGTTCATTATTACCCAGGGGTTCAATGACTTGCACATTTGCTATAAGTTCTGGGTCATTTGAGATCACTAAATCAAGAATAGCATTTTTTCTGGTAGGCTCCTCAACAACCTATGCAATAAAATTGTCATGCAACAAGTTTATAAACTTGTTCCCATTAACTGATCTGGCAGTACTGTTGCTCCATTCAAAATCTGAGTAATTAAAATTCCCCATAATCATTACGTTACCCAAACTAGCAGCCTTTTCTATTTACATCAGGAGCATCGCCTCCTCCTCCTCACTTACATTAGGGGGTCTATAGCATACGCCTACAATTAATTTGCTGGACTCTTTACAATTGGTGAAGAACTCCACCCATAAGACTTCTGCCCCCTCATTTTCTAACATAACCTCCTCGTTTATATGAGCTTTCAAATCCTGCCTAACAAACAGACATACCCCTCCTCCTTTTCTATTGCCTCTGTCCCTCTGAAACAAAGAATAGCCACTGATATTAACTGCCCAGTCATGTGACTCATTCAGCCATGTTTCGGCCACACCAATCACATCATATTTTCCCTCCAGCACCTCCAGCTCTCCCATTTTACCAGTCAGACTCCTTGCATTTGCAAACATACATTTAATACTGGTACCATATTGAACATATGACATGTGGTCCTCCCTATCCTTAACAGTACCCACAGCCAAATTTCCTCCCCCACTATCTCATCTAACCTGTTTTCCACTGAATCTTTTACTGAACCCTCCCCCCCATGCCTAGTTTAAAATCTCCTCCAACCCTCTAGCCATCTTCTCTCCCAAAACAACTGCACCATTGAGGTGCAGCCCATCCCTAGCAAAGAGCCTGTAGCCGACTGAGAAATCAGCCCAGTTCTCCAAAAACCCAAAACCCTCCTCCCTACACCAATAATTCAGCCACACATCTCCCTACGCTCCCGCTGTCTCCTTAGAGTTGCTCGTGGCTCAGGTAATATCTCGGAGAAAATTATAAAATCAAGTGAAAACTAGAATTATACGAATTTTGCAGACTTTACTCCGAATCACTAGATTTTTTTGGGTTATCAACCGCTAAACCCCTAGATTGTCGGGCTAAATCCAACGCAGACCATGATATCTTCAAATTGGGATAGGGACTTATACATGATCTTGAGAGGTTTGAGATGCCGGGTTTTGGATTCAGGCTTTTTGCAGCATCAGGGTATAATAAATCTCGAAAAATGAGAGTTTTTGTCTCGAAAAGCCCAATCAGAAAAAAATAAGGTTTAAATAACCCCCCCCAGAGTACTTGATCTAACTCAGACATAGAGAATTATTTATGATGAAAAAGAATGATAACTGAGAAAGTGAGGGTTTAGTTCAGTATCACTAACATTTGAAAGAATAGATGTCGCATTGCTAAGGGAAATAATAATGTGGCCATAATTGCCTTTAGTTGCATATCAGCCATGTATCAGTTCAATATTCTTTGTCTTATGAACATGGGTTAAAAGCAGGACACATCAGTGTTTTGTCTGATTACAATTTACTAATAAAATTCATGAGGTTTCCAGTTAGGAAAATATAAAGAGAGTTGACAACATACGACAGGTCCAAAGCACAGCTTGAGATACCAGCCAAGAGCTGTTGGAAACATAGGGATTGGAAGATACCGACAAATAATAACAAAAAGATCCACAAAAAGAAGAGAGAAGGATACTGTAAATGAAAGAATTGCACAGAAAGGTGATTTTGATCATTTGAAGTCATAGTTGACTGCCTCTGAAACAGGGATGAGGTCCCCAAATGACTTAATTAATCAGCAACTGAAAAATAGCCAATTTCTTTCTTTCTAATGGGTTTGAAAAGATTGCGAGGTAGGAATATATGTTTCAACTTTTTCATTCAACATGCTTCCAATTAGGCAGTGTTTAACACAGAAGCAGAAAATATGCTACTGTGAAACACTCACTAGATGTCACTAAAACTGTGTCGTGATTCAGCACATTCTTGCAAAAGCTCTGCCATGTGAAAGCAATTCATGGCAGTAAATAATTCTGAGTGTTGACAAGAGTATTTTTCCACATTCCAGGAATGGAATCTCTTCGTTACATGCTATTTGGGGTGATTATTTAGATTTAAAGGCAGAGATGTACATCCTGCAGCCTGCATGTACAGTACACACATTCGGAAATAATTCTATATCGGGTTATGTTATTCTCAGATTTCCATGGGGAAATTATTTTGGTTTTTGTTTCCAACCTACAGGCACTCTAATTGCACCTTCCAAGCTTTTTATATACTTGTTTATATGGCACACTGCAAAATACTATTCTATAATTTGTGTTTAAGCAGTATGTTATGATAGGTCTTGTTTATTGTTCTCATTTTCTCCTCTCTGGACTTTAGCCTATCGTGCCTTGTAACTAGGGAACCAGGATGTGCTCACAGGTAACCAGAACTGGAACTTATCCTGTAAATGCTTTATTAAACATGATCCAATCAAACAGTCCTATGCGCCCATTCAGTGCACATTTGTTTGGTCCTTAAGTGTTTTTCTTTTATTATTTATGTCTGCATATTTGTACTTTGTGTATATTTAAATTTTAATTTTAATTAAATTGTTTTGCTTCAACCTTAGAGTGATGGCATATGTACCTCTTCGGTTATCTGAAGTTGCCTCATGAGGAAACTTTGGGCGACTATGGAAAATGAAGCAATATGTATGCATTGCGCCGGCGATTCACATTCTTGCCAGCCGAAAGGCATTTGGGGAGATTAGTTGCTAACAGTAGAGAAGATTTGTTGCTTGGCGACTAATCTCCCCGTGTGCCATCATTCTTATATGTAATAGGTTTTAAAAGACTATTCATTTGTTTTACCTTTTATTTAAATGTTAATTGGTATTGCATTATATATATATATATATGTATATATATATATATATATATATGTTCAAGGCAAGGTTACGGTACTTAAAAGTTAAACATACTTTATTGAAATATTTAAAAACTGGCCTGTTTTTAAATATTTCAATATAGTATGTTTAACTTTTAAGTAACCTTGCCTTAAACGTTCCTGGTGTGCACCCACCTACATCTATATATTTATCTATTTCATTACGGGTAGCACCTGGGTCACTTGCCATTGTTTGGAGTGCGGAGAAAACACAAGGACTATATATATATATATATATATATATATATATATACAAAACAAGTGATTGCAATCTATATATGGGTGCATGTGTGTGTGTATATATATATATATATATATATAGAAAAGACAAGTATTTACCAGCACTCACTGTATCTTCAGCTTAACAAGTGTGATTGGTGCAGCGCCTTTAGGGAGACTTCTGTAGGCTTCCCATACAAATACAGAGTAGACAAGAAAAAGGCAGCACTCGTTGTATCAAAAAGTGAAAAAAGTGTATTAAAGTTAAAAGTTCATTACAAGACCTGTTAATGGCAGCACATCTCTCTGCCTGCGACGTTTCGGGCCTGCAGCGTGCCCTTTCTCAAGCATAACAGTTATGCTTGAGAAAGGGCACGCTGCAGGCCCGAAACGTCGCAGGCAGAGAGATGTGCTGCCATTAACAGGTCTTGTAATGAACTTTTAACTTTAATACACTTTTTTCACTTTTTGATACAACGAGTGCTGCCTTTTTCTTGTCTACTCTGTATATATATAAAGATATATAGATATATATATATATATATATATATATATATATATATATATATATATATATATATATATATATATATAGATATAGATATATATAGATATATATATACATCAATTTATTTAAAGGAGAATAAAATCTACCGAAGCAGTTTATTGCCAATAGATTAGCTACAATATTGCAAGCTATAACACTATATTTATTCTTTTATAAACTTGTTTTTATTAAAGGTTCATATATAAGGTATACATTCAGAACTAGACGATGAGATTTTACAGTATTGCAAGTTGGTTAGATGTCTAGCTTCTTAATTCACAATAACAATATTAACAATACAAACTATCAGCTCAAATGACAATTGAAAGTTAACAGTTAGGACCTTACATAGGGTTCTGTGGGTAAGAGGTGATCAACCTATTGGTGAGGTGGCTCTCGGGAGGATCAGAATTAAGTTGGTGTCGGTCACGCAGCTGTTCTCTGAGGTGTTGGGACGATTCCATGACCAAAGGCTGTTCTGTTAGTAAGGCTGTATCGTACCATGTTGTACATCTAAATGTGTGTACTGTGAGGTGTCTGGGTTGTTGTTGTGGTAAGGTTTCTATGTATGTAGTCCATGTCTTGAAGAATTGTGTGACGTTTTGTTCCTTATTTGTTGTGGTTTCTAGCTAATCCATATGAAAGAGGTCATGTATTTTCTGTTTTACTGCAGTTATGTTGGGAGGATCTTTGTTTAGCCAATATTGTAATATTGTTTTTCGTGCAGCTGCTGCTAGTCTTCCAATCAGGTTCTTGTCTGTTTTCGTTAGTTGTGTATAAGTGGTGTCATTGCTAAACAGAGCCCATTCTAATTGAACCTGGAAAGGTTTGCCGGTAATCTGAGCACCATACGCCGCAACTTCCAACCAAAAGTTTTTGAGAGAGGGGCAAGACCATAGGTTATGTATTAAATCTGCTTTGGGGGATTGGCATCTGAGACAACTGTCTGAGGACAAATTTCCCATTTTATATCTCTTAATCGGAGTTAGATAAGAATTGTGGAGTATTTGAAAGCCATCTAATGATATCTACTCACTGGAAGAAGCTTCATAATATTTATGTGTGATATAGTGATATTTGGAATGTCTGTTGTCCATTTGAAGCCAGGCCTTTGTTCGTTCTCTATATCAATAACTGTTCTGATAGTTTGGTATATTTGAGAAGTTGTTTGGTAAGTATGTTTGTTTTTCCAAATTCGGTTAAAGGGATTGTTTTTGTCATTATCAGGCATTTTTTTTATTGTGTTTGTTGCAAAGTGGAGAAGTTGGAGAGTTAGAAATACATGTCGTGTCGTGAGTGGAAATTTGTCGTTTAATTTTTCTCTCGAGTATATCATATAAATTTCGTAATCCGTTTTCCATCCACTGTAGGAGGATCGGGTTTCTCCTGCCTATTGGAAATTCTTCATTTCCTATCCATGATAAGTAAGGGGAAATAGTCAGTGATAGTTTTTGCTTCTTCCTGACTGCGTGCCAAGCTTTGTATGTATCTGAGAACATAGGATTGTCGCGCAATTGTAATAGAATATTATTTATTGGCGTGTGTAGTGCATAATTCAGGGAATAGTTTTCAGTAGTGTAGTGATCTAAAGATGTTGTTGTGTAGAGATCTCTATTGAGAATCCAGTCTCCTGCATAGCGAAGGAGTACTGCTTCATTATATTCCCTGATGTTGGGAAGATGAACTCCGCCTAAATGTTTGGGTTGTTGCAGTTTAAAGAGACTGATCCTAGGTCATTTTTTATTCCAAATAAAGGATCTGAATGTTTGATTCAGCCTTTTAAGGTCGATTTTATGTAAAAAGGTAACATTTGCAATGGGTATAATAATTTGGGAAAGAAGATCATTTTGATGAAGTGAATTTCACTATATTTATTCTGAAGAATGCTTTACGATACCTTAGTAAACAACTCTAGAAGCCCTTTCTGTTTGTTTAGGATAGCAGCTGCCAAATTAGCTTGTTGTGACATCACTTCCTGTCTCTCCCTGCTCACTTATAGCTCTGGGCTCAGATTACAGCAGGGAAGGGAGAAAGGAGCAAACTGAGCATGTTTAAGCCACAGCCCTAGAGGTTTAAGATGAAAACAGGAAGTCTGAAACAGAAGCCCATGAGTACACAATAGAAGGGAAAAAAAACAGGGTTTCTTTTAACAGAGAACTCATATCAGCATTACTTTGAGGGTTTACTGGTGTATTTATATAGACCTTTCTGTTAAAGCGTACTTAATTTTAGCCTTTCCTTCTCCTTTAAGATTTTAAGTTGTATATAATACATCTCTAAAGTGTACTTAGTCGGACTGGGCCTACCCAGTGTCCCGCTGGCCGAGTCCTCCACTAAAAGTGTATATAGTACACAGTCATTCAAGGATCTAGACTAATTTTCCTGCTCCTCCATGTGGCATTCCATGACCCTATACAAGTAGTGGATTGTGATTCAAGTTTTTGGGTTGTTCACTTCGAGTTTTTACCATTCGAGTTGTTTCTTAAATTGGAAACAATTTCAGTTAATTCGAGGTATAAAAAAAACCTCACAAAGCACTAAAAGTTGACCATTGATTAATAACCCCTCTCGCTGATAACAAATAATATTGGCAAATATTAAGCATGGCAACATCAGTACAGCAGGTTTTTAAAGGGAATTGGCATGGATGTTAATGTACCACCACTCCCTGTAATGTAACAGACCCAAGGTCTTAAGATTGACAGCACAATCTTCTATCAGTCATATAGGGATGACACTCAGGGCCGGATTTACATAGTGGGCACCCCTAGGCCCACTGACATTCATCGCCCCCATCCCCTCCCTTTTATTCGGGTAAAAAGGGACTGGCACACTGGAAATATAAAAACTATTGTATCTCTGGTGAATCCCCAGTCATAGGCAGATTTTCATAAAGGCTAGGGAAGGCTAAGCCTCCCCAAACCTTAACCTGCCTGATAAAAAAAAATGTACTAACTGTTTATTCTGACTGCACCTGCATTGCAAGTTGGCAACTCGAATAATCCACAACAGGGCTGGCAAGCTACAGTCAAAACTGCAGCTTCTGAACTTGTTTTTCCTCTCAAGTTCTATGTCCCGGGTCAGCTTCATTGTGATTGGCTAAACTCGATGAAGAAATTTGAGCCTCCTCTAGCCTAGCCAATCCCCTAGTGGCAGGACCAGGACTTACACTTTGAAAGAAAAAGTCTGAAGTTCCTGTTCTCTGACTTCCTTTTAAGTTTGCCACCTGTCTGGTTTTGACCCAGACAGCCCGGTATTTTGAAGAGCTGCCCGGGTCAAAACTGCCTGCCCAGTTTTCCAAATTAGGAAAACCAGGCAGGATTCCCTATGATTGACACGGGGATCGTCCAATTGCTGACTGCTGTGTCATAGCCCCGCCCCCTCAGTGTCACTGCCCAGCCCCCTTCACATCACAACTCCGCCTCCTGCCCTACTTCCATTCAAAATCAAGCTGTGCATGCGGCTATGAATGTTTAAATGTCCCCAGGTTATGTGTGAAAGGGCCAGCGTGCAGGTACTTGATTTCTATACTTTTGACATTTCAATTCCTTTCAGCTTTTCACTCCACCAAAAATAAGAAAAAAACTTTACTTATTACCGAGGTACTTTTTTATGACATGCCATGTGTTTACTGGATATGCAAGACCAAAAAGTCCTGGCAAGTAAGGGGTTAAGTAGCCTCCAGTGTGCCCAGTTCCTACATTCAACTTGCATCTAATACAGTAAGAATTCTATTGCTTCATTATACATTTTATAAAGGGACTAAGTTTTACCCGCAATTTACTAGCTGCTTTCAAAGTAAAACTCCCAAACTTGGCTGCCCTTTTATTGGCCACCAGTGGGATCACCTGACTTTAGCTGGGACGGGTGGGAGCTACAACATCGAGCTGGCCACTGCTCCTGTATAAATTATAACAAACAAGGGGAAGTTGTGCTCGACACATTTTTAAAAACATTAACCGGGGTGCAATGAGGTTGTGACCATAAAACCACATAGACAAATACAAGAAGTCCTCTGCACTCAACCCATTATCAATATATTAAGAAAAATTTTGTGCCTTAAGCTACTAAAAATGCCTTCCGCTTTAAACAAAACAGGGATCGTTTGTCCATATATTGCAATATATTTAAGCTGGCCAACTACATCAAAGCCATCCCCAGTGTGGTCAGTTCCTACACTTAACTTCAATATATTGATAATGGGTTGAGTGCAGAGGACCTCTTGTATTTGTGAATATCACTTTCTACATCAGTGATCCCCAACCAGTAGCTCGTGAGCAACATGTTGCTCCCCAACCCCTTGGATGTTGCTCCCAGTGGCTTCTATGCAGCTGCTTAATTTTTAATTCCAGGCTTGGAGGCAAGTTTTGGTTGCATAAAAACAAGGTTTATTGCCAAATAGAGCTTTCTGTAGGCTGCCAGTCCACATAGGGGCTACCAAATAGCCAATCACAGACAGTCGTTGCCATCCTCAGGAACTATTTTCATGCTTATGTTGCTCCCCAACCCTTCTTACATTTGAATGTGGCTCAAGGGTGAAAAAGGTTGAGGATCCCTGCTCTACATCATACAAAAAGTTAATGTAAATGTGAACAACCCCTTTAACAGTGTTGCAGTGAAGTACCCATTTTATATGTTTGTTGTATTGGTAGCAGAGGGTATAGAAGGGTTTTCTAGATCAGGCAAAAGCCCTTGAATTTGCATACAAACTTTGAAGTCTTGACTGCTGTTAACAAGTCTTATCTTGTGGGAGGAAGTTGTTTTTACCTCATGTAATTTTTTTGATTGTGAGGTCCTAGCTTATAATTGCAATATATCTAGAGGTGTTACAAACGGAAATGTGCAGCATTAAAGGGATCCTGTCATTGGAAAAGGTTTTTTTTTTTTTTAAACGCATCAGTTAATAGTGCTACTCCAGCAGAATTCTGCACTGAAATCCATTTCTCAAAAGAGCAAACAGATTTTTTTATATTCAATTTTGAAATCTGACATGGGGCTAGACATTTTGTCAATTTCCCAGCTGCCCCTGGTCATGTGACTTGTGCCTGCACTTTAGGAGAGAAATGATTTCTGGCAGGCTCCTGTTTTTCCTTCTCAATGTAACTGAATGTGTCTCAGTGAGACATGGGTTTTTACTATTGAGTGTTGTTCTTAGATCTACCAGGCAGCTGTTATCTTGTGTTAGGGAGCTGCTATCTGGTTACCTTCCCATTGTTCTTTTGTTTGGCTGCTGGGGGGGAAAGGGAGGGGGGGTGATATCACTCCAACTTGCAGTAAAGAGTGATTGAAGTTTATCAGAGCACAAGTCACATGACTTGGGGAAGCTGGGAAATTGACAATATATCTAGCCCCATGTCAGATTTCAAAACTGAATATAAAAAAATCTGTTTGCTCTTTTGAGAATTGGATTTCAGTGCAAAATTCTGCTGGAGCAGCACTGTTAACTGATTCAATTTTTTTTCCCCATGACAGTATCCCTTTAAGCAGTGGTGTAACTAGATGTTACTGGGCCCCACAGCAAATTCATTTTAGGGCCCCCAACATATCTAGAGGTTGTCCTGTTTTACCAATATTTTTGTTGAAATTTCTCATTAGTTAGGGCCTTGTGGGGCCCCCTATACCTCCTGGGGCCCCCTGCAGCCGCAGGGTCTGCTTCCTCTGTAGTTACGCCATGGCCTTTAAGGATTTTAGAGAAATGATGATGGTCCATGTTAAAACTGTCAGCTGTAGATGAATGTATGGCTGCTTACAGTCATAGGGCCAAGGTTCGAGAGACACAGGCAGAAGCTTTTGTAGCTTTAAATTAGAACCCGCTCCATGCAACAGCTATTCTGTTTAAAAGTATCCCCGTGTGCTGACCTGCACGTTGCACAGCAGAGTTTGGATCCTTCGGATCCTCTTCTGTTCGTTTGCCGACTGATCTTGCAAGAGCATGTGCAGTTCAATCTATGACCTGAATCAGCTTCGGCATGCTCCCAAAAGATCCGTTAATTAATATGCCTTTGCAAACTTTATATATTCTTGAAAAACCACTCAAAGCATGAAAAGAACATTCTTTTTTGACAAAAAAGAAGTAGGTTCTACTTAGCCAAGATGTAATTATTACACTTCAATCTCCCCATAAAAAACCCAGTACAGCGTGGGTTTAACAAAATTAATATTCGAAAAAACAACGATACTTTTATATCATTCTCCACCATTGCTCCTTTATTTACAGTTATGATTATTTATGTACACAGACTTGGGTAGGAAGATATATTTATTTTCTTAAAAAAATAACAATTCTAATAAAGGTTACTGTACATTGAGGCATCAAACTTTCAAATTGCTTAAAGCAATGCTTTTTTTTTCTAATATTGAGAAATAGTAGTTATTTTATACAGGGAAAAACCATGACATCTGTTCCACTCGCCAGAATCTGATTAATGTTGAACAAGTAGAGCAACAGGAAGAATTCTTAATCTGTCCTGACACAAAAGGGGGTTATTTATCGAACATTAGAGCTTTTTTTTACCTCGAATGAACTCACAACTCGAATGTTATCTTATTAAGGAATCATTCGAGTTATTGGGCAAAACCTTTCGAAAAAAACTTGAATATCACGAATGCCATTAACATCTTCAAATGGTTCAAGGGACCTCTGCCATTGACTCCTACACCTCGACAGGTTTTAGCTTGTGTATTTTCAGATTCAAACTATTTCCAGGGTTGGGGTATAATAAATCTTGAAAAATTCAAGGTTTTTTTTACCCAAAAATGTGAATGTTGACCAAAAAAATCAACTCGAAAACTCGAATTTTCGTGGAAAACGCAACTCGAACCTTAATAAATAACTCCCAAAATGCGCGTACATAAAACAGTCAAAACCCACTGGCAATCCTTGTTCTAGTGTTAAAAGTAGCAAAATAAATACCAAAGACTGGGAAGTTATCTTTCTACTCAAATATGTAAAAGAATCTTTATTAATCTGGCTTCCTGTTTGATCACACTGGCTGCCACTTACCTATTTACTGACCATCACCTTTGGGATTATTACTAATCAACTCTACTGCATGCTGAATACTACTGTTTTTTTTCAGCCATGCATTGAACATTTGAACCAGTTATTAACCTGTCCTGCAATATTTGAATTTGACTTTGGCTTTAAAATGCACACTTATAAATTACACATGCATGATGTGTAGAAGTTAAATTAAACTTTTAGTATGTTGTCGACAGTGAGAGTCATTTATAACACTGGGCAAATTTGCACCTGGGCAGTAATGAAGGGCAACCAGATATCAGATATTTCACTTTCATTTCTACTAGTGTCTGAAATAAAGATCATCACCAATTGGTTGCTATGGGTCACTGCCCAGGTGCAAATTTGCTCAGTATTTATAAATGAGCCCCTTGTGGTTTTTGAATGACTTTTTTTTTGTGCAAATGAATGTAAAAGTGCTGGAAGTGATATAACGAACATTTCTCCAATTTACATAGTGTTACACTTCTAACATCATAAATTTCCAAAAGAAGCACCTCCTTGATGTTCTATCCAGTATGACACCAGATAGTTAAGTTACTGATGTAGAAGCGTCTCCTGAAGCTTCTCTGCTTGCTTCTATTGCTCATTGTGACAAGAGAGCTCCTGTTGCAAATTCAATATATTAGCAGTGTAAACTACTACGACACACGGTTCTACAACCGCCAGACAATACCCTGGCATAGACAATACTGAGAAGTGTCTCTGCTAAAACAGACACTGTAATTATCATTGTTAGGTACTTGTAGCCAGCTACTTGTCAGAACTACAAAACATTGCCCTAACAGGGAAACTGAAGCTGTTTGCGGGGGTATTAGGGTAATGGCCAACGGGGAGATTTGGTATCCCATGACAAATCTCCCGAAAATGCTTCTCCACTGGCAAAAATTCAAATCACTAGTGGCTAAGCCATGGAAACTTTTGGCAACTTTGCAACCCAGTGGTGGAGAAGTGTACAGATAATTTCACTAAATAATGGACTTTTGCCAACATAACAATAGGTTAGGGCTGTAATCTACTTTACAAGGACCAAATTTGGAGTAGCTTCAGGTTGAGCTTCACAGTTTAGCTCAAAAAATAACAGCAATGATTTAATGACTAAAACAATAAACATAAAGGATTATATTTATCAAAGAGCGAAGTTAAAGAACTTCACAGTCCACTAGAGTGAAATTCCGCCACTCTCCATTCATTTCTATGATATTTTTATCATATGAGTATTTATCAATGGGTGAAAGTTCATCCTTTGATAAATAAGTCTTTTAAAATGCCATAGAAATTAATGGAGAGTGGCGGAATTTTTGCACAATCCCTGTTCATTGAACTCACGTTGAACAAGGGGGTATACATTCCCTTTCAAGAAAGGATTTTTGTGTGACGTTCCCAAAGTCTAGAGGCAGACGACAAGTTAATATAAAGAAAGACATTTTCCTGGTACTGCTCATATTGTTTTTCCAGGTGGGAGATATTATAACTACTAAATATATCCAAAAGGTTATTTATATATAGTTGCTCTTTAAGTCAACCTGTGAAGGCCCTTACACATGGGTGTTTGATTGTGTGTTTACGGAAATGCATGTTGAACACATCAAAAGCATATATTGTGTTTACTATACTTTTAACAAGTGCAATTTTATGAGTTCAACATCCATTCTCTACTTTAAAATATTATGAACATAAGTCAAACCCAAAAAAAATCATTTTTCAGTTAAGCAACGAAGGACAACTGTGGTAACAAAAGCAAACACCTGTGTATAAGAGCCCATAACCTAACAAAAGCACAGTGGTTTCTCACTACAGCCCTTTGGTCCACTACACTGTATGTTTAGGACGATTCAGCCACGTATTGACTGGATATCTTGGCATGACAAAGAAATGGGTTAAAAAACAGTATTTTAACACAAGGCAATATAGGAGCATATTTACAAAAATGATACACAATTTTCTATATACATATTTACTGATGGAGCTTAAGGTGCAAGGTGCACTTTTATGTCTTGGGGGAAGCGTTTCCTTGGCTCTATCCTCCAGTTCTGCACCATGAAAAGCAAAAAATGTGTATTTCCCCACATGATGAATGTATGGAAATTGCATAGATCTGTGGCTGTCACAAAAAGTTCTGTGAAGAGCAAAGTCCCCTCAATCATAAATGTCTCACAGAACACTCATACAAAAAGTAGGCTGGATCCTGTAACTGGCAAGAACCCTACTTAAATCATATTTTGCATTTATCCAGTCATTCCTCCCACAAAACTGAAGGTGAATGAATAAAATACAGGAATGTGTTTGAGTGAATCAGTACTTTATCCATACATTTGCGAGCCAAAGCCAAGATGGTGTGTGTCCGCGCTAGGCTGTGGGAGGTGGGCCATTTTTTTTCTTCTTGCCTCTACAAGATTTACACACACAGCAGATAATGCAAGGTGATGCCAGAAGCAGCAATGGAGATGTAACAACCGCAAGGATCCCCAAGCCCACAAGGATCCCCACAACCTAAAGAAAATAGAAACAAAAAAATGTTACTTTTATAAATATGCAAGAAGCTGAAATAAAAACACACAAAATCCATCATTCACTGCAAGATTTCTGATTCTTTCTTCTGTCACAAAGGTCTGTGCTTTTTGGTTGTTCTTATGACAAACACAGTGAAATATATTGGGCTTAAGCTAGCCATACATGATGAGATCTGCTTGTTTGGTGAGGTTTTTGGTAAAGCCATATTTTGCCCAGTCTGCCAACCGATGAGCTGGGGCAAATCAGGCTGATGGGGGCCAAAGATCAGTTTATAGAGCGGGCCTACAGAGACCCATCAGGTTAAGGACAGCACCACAAACAGTTGTGGTCATTGCTTAATGGGATTTTCAAACCTACACATCTATCTCTGTAAACAAGTCAGTGTTCTGCTGGCTCAGTCTGGAGGGACCAAGCTGGCACCTTTTATCAACCTGTGTGGCTACCTTTAGATTTTCACAATCTCTTGGTATTGTATTAACATAGCTGCCTTGTGCCCACCTGTATTATCTCTTATAATTCAACAGCCCTGCTAAAAATGACAATAAAATCAATTTGATGTGACAAAGACTTTAATTATGTGATTTTCATGTAACGCCATCAGACCAGATTTTATAGGGTAAAACCCTTTTCCCAGAGTCAAATCAGATACAGTTGGTGACATGGGATTCAATTTAAATCCCATTCCCCTGGGTATACATATTGATGTGGTTTAGATCAACAATTCCACAAGTATATTAAAAGGCAAAATTTGGCGTTAAAGTATATTACTATGCTGCTTTCCAGCATATGTGCAGCATCACTGAGATTATCCTGTAAGGGCAGACAACACACTGTGCTGCACAGCCTGAGAAGTTCTTTGCCTCTGAAACAATATGATTACTTATACATATGCTTAAACAGAACTATGCCAATGCAGAATACTAAAGGGCGAGGCCATTCAACCCAGACATGAGGGCAGGCTTAACTGGCTTACCTGTGTTCTGTTCCACATCACAGAAGCTCTTGAGTGTCCCAGCTTATTTCTGCATGGTCCTTTGTCATAATGGCGAAGAAAAATATCATTCTGAAACAAAGCACTTTAAATTAGTTACATATAAATGTACGATCTTATTATTATTTTGTCAACATAAAAGGTACCACTTCTGGGCCATCACAAAAGAACATAAGGAAGTGCTTCTAGATACCAAATCTTTCCCTTTTGAGTTTGAATGGAATTAGGACCTGGCTGCCAATAACATGATCAGGATCAAACTAGATAATTAAGATCTAATGACAGAGAGATATTAGAAACTCTTTGACATGTGTAAAAGTTGTCTTTTACACTGCTATATTTTGTGTTGGTTGGGAAATGTTCCATTTAAAAAGGGAAAATAATGCATATAATTTATCCTCCATATATATTCCCTTCATAGTAGAGTCCATGGCTTTTATACTATGCACAGAACATGGGTTCTTTACATCATTTATATACTGCCTGAAGCCCTAGTCTCTCCCTGTGAGCCTCAACAGTGTCCAGTTAATATTTATTATTTGTTGGGAACATGATTAATTACCACTGGCAAAGAAAGCAAATGGCAGTTCCCTCATTTACATAAATGCATGCTCTTTTCGTGGAATATAAATATCCTGCAGCTTGCAATAATTTGTTTGTTCACTGTAGCATCAAATCATTACAACAACCTATCTCAAAGCAGTTAACCAGATATCTTGGGTAATATATCCTAAAAAAAATCAAGAGTGTAATGATTTTTAAAACATGAGCCTATCTTAGCAGTTGAGTTGGTCAGCATTTGGGGATTTAATTGTTTAAAACCCTGTAGAAAACCCATGTGCAGAGGCGATACTCTACCATATATTGATGCTTTCTTTTACAGTTCCCAGTCAGGGAAATGTATGTATTTTCCGATATAATCCATATAAATATGATCTAGTAAATATTAAGCACCATGGATTTCTAGTTTTGCACTCCATGGAAACTTGAAGCTTTTCCAACTATGCATGGTATTAGGCAATCAATAAGGTTTGTTTGAACAAGCTGGAAGGCTGTTCTACACTTTAGGGGGGGGGAGAGAAAGGAAAAAACACTGCAGAACATTCACCTTTGCTCAAAGAAAAAGCTTTATAGTTGCTGTTTTGAGTGTTTTGTTGTTTGTGCAAGATCAACAATATACTCTATTATACATTTGCATTGCATAACACTGAAATTACAGTGTCCATGTCAGTGGAATTGTGTTATGGTGCAAAACAGCTACGTTCTTTTCCCACAATAATACAGTTCTACTGCAGTGACACTGCCCTAAGCAAATGTACTTTAAATGTAACCCTATGATTAAAACCAGTAACACTGGTAAATACTAGGGATACACCAAATCCAGGATTTGGTTCAGTATTCACCCATTTTCTGCAGGATTCGGCAGAATCCTTGTGCCTGGCGAACCAAATCCAAATCCTTAAAATCATGTGACTTTTTTATCACATGTAAGTCTCTCTTTTTCCCTCCTCAATAATATGCAAATAAGGATTCGGATTTGGTTTGGCATTCGACTGAATCTTTCACAAAGGATTCGGGGGTTCGGCCAAATCCAAAATAGTGGATTTGGTGCATCCCTAATAAATACAGAGCTGTTTTCATCAGGCTTTATTAACCATACTTCTTTTAAGGTGCTACTGATTCAAATGCAGTTTCTTGCCAAAACTTCCACTGTTGCCAGCCTGTCTTGCAAAAACCTCCAATAGGATTGTTATCCCTTAACAAGTAAATACTGTAGCCAAGTGATCTGGCATCAAGATGGCATAGACAGCTATAAATTACTGTAATAGCTTTTTATTTCCATAGTTGCAAAAATAATAAACAACCCTATACAAATACCCAGCACATATATTGCCCTGTTTTAAAACCAGTCCCAGTGTGCATCCATCAGAGGCTTGCCTTCTCACTATCTGGCTCATTTACCAACACAGGGCTGGGCAGTAACCCATAGCAACCAATCAGTAATTAGCTTTGTGCAACCAGGTGAACAAGGAAAGAAAAATCAAATTGATTGCATAGGTTACTGCTCAGGCCCGAATTTGTGCAGTTCTGGTAAATGTGCTTGACTGTGTTATATTAAAAAAGTTAAGGACTGTATAAGCCTGCTTTAAAAAAATAATAATGTATGCTTGGATGTGCAATGCAATTTCATGCTCCAAATAAAAAAATAGAAGTTTTTCGTTATGAAGACGGCTTACATTACAAGTTCTGTGGAACAAAGCCCACGTGTCTCTTAATAGGTGCCACTTAATGTTTGTACTATTTTTATACTGTAAAAATCTAAAGCAAAATGCAAACAGTTGTGTTAAATAAATAAAGATATACATGAGCTTTTTAAGTTAGGTTTGTTTAAAGTACAGATGAGAAGTTTCTGACCACACAGCTTATATGTAAACTAAAATTCAGAAAACAAAAATATTCTTTGATTTGTTTTACAGGTTTTTTTTTTTTTTTATAAATTTTGTTAGTACCAGCACTCAGCTTTTTTTATTTTATTGTGCTGGTTGAGTGTATATATTCTTACTACAATGAGGTTTACATTGAATTAAATTATTTGAATCTTATTTAAGAAGTATTGTATCTGCTTGTACCCCCACGTAAGGCATTTTACAATATGGGTGTGCTTCTTGCAAAGATATGCATAGAATGAAATGAGTGCCCGGAGCCAAGCAGGCTCAGACTCATTGCAGTTTGCCTTCAACAGAACAAATAACTTAACCCTTTAAGCACCAGTAGACTTGCAAGGGGGATAGTAGAGGGGATTATTGCTGGCACTAACCATTTACAGAATTAACCAATTTACCTGCTAAGAGAGGTTACTGTCGGAGAGACTTGATAAACACAGCCTGTCTGGCTTTGGCATTAAATAAATACACAGACACTAAAGTCAATGTCACAAACAATGGGGGTCATTTATAAACAGTGGGCAAATAGCTATGGGTTACTGCCCAGGTACAAATTTACAGCCGCCATATTTCAGTTGGCTGAAAAGCAACGGTAACCGCATCCCATTACTCCAGATGACATGGCCGTGAAACACATGTAAGAAAATATTTATAAGCAGAAGACAGATTCTTTTAAGAAACAGTCTTATGAATCACTTGCCATTCTGTAATATTTTTCTCGAAATTTTTGCTTACCATTACATTTAGGGGTTAATTGTTAAAGGTTCAGTTGTTTTTCCCCCCCCCCAAAAAAAGTTTTTGAGAGTATTTTTCAATCAAAACTAATTTGCGTGTTACAAAAAAAATGTTTTTTTTTTTTTTTAAATTGTTTTTCTCATTTTTAGAGATTTATTTTACCCAGCTAAAACCTGTCAAGGTCTCGTAGAAGTCAATTACAAGTAACTTGAACCAATTGTAGATGTTTGTAGCCTTCATTATGTTTGGGTTTTTTTCAGGTGGGTTTCAATTTTTATTTTCACCGAAAACTTGATCAATTAAAGTATTCAAGTTGTTCACCCCAAATTCACTGATTTGAGTTTTTCTCCCTTAGGGTTTTTTCATAAATCAGAAAACATTTGAATTGTAAATTCATTTGAGGTATAAAAAACCTCACAGACTCAACCTTTGATAAATAACCCCCTTAATCTCTGAATATGGCTACATATTTAGGACTCAAGTTGCAAATGTCAGATACTCATGGTAGGAATTGCTTGTGTACTGCTGCAATTCCTGCTTGCTGGTCTGTAAAAAAGCCACATTTAACATTAGGTTAGGCTTTGTGATTATTTTACTGTTAATTATCAAACACTCACGTCAAGGTTTTGCAAGCAGTACCAGCAAAATGTATGTCTGCAGTTCTTGCACATCATTTGTGCACATCCTTCATTTCTCTCTATATATATCCGGCAGACGGGGCACTGCTTGATACAAGCATCTACATCCGTAGTAAGAAGGATTCTGAAATGAGAAAAAATAAAATATCATTATACAGGCCTTTAGATGAGGTCAGTGGTTTTTATATAAGGAAACACTAACTCCATTATATACACAGTATTAAGTGACAACCATTGGGGCTGCTGTAAGCTAGATGGTCTCTATTTACTGGGCTTGTGGGGGACTGATTGGACTGCTATGTACTTGAAATACAGTTACCTATTTTGAATCCCCGTCTGGACCTGGTGGTGTGCCAGCATATAACTATGGCACAAGTCCAGCAACCACAGTCGGTAAAGAAAGGGGTGGGGCAGCCAATAAGGAGAATTACAAGAAATGATCACTAGAGATTCCACTAATGCACCCACCGTGGACTCCATAAGATAAATTCCATGGGAGTTATAGGTTTACTTCAGCCAGTGGGTTAAGGTAACAATTCAATGTACTGTTAGTACTAGGAGTATTTGTGTATGTTCTCCTTAGTCACTCTTTTTTTCAGAGTGAAAGTACAAAAACTATCTGGCTCTTAATTAAGCTGAATAATTTGAAGCCAATAAAAACTGCAACATTGACACCAGGTCTAGTAAGCTATAGCAACCAATCCGATGTTTTCTTTTAAACAGGTAATCAGTAAATGCCACTTGCTGATTGGTTCCTATTAATCTGCATTTGACGAAAATTAAACGGTTCCAAAACCTCTCTTTCTGTCTATGGAAAATTTTCAATGAATATTATATGTAAATGCTTTTAAGGCATTTCCTGGTTAATATACTTGGCATTTAAGATGAGACTATAGCATTTTTGTGCAGCACACAAACTTGGGAAGTTAAAATATAAGGACTTTAGAGGACTGTCAGATAAACAACGGTAGTCTTTCTATAATGTTATTAGGACCTAGTGTAAGGGACAAAAATGGTTCTAGACAAAAACCTTTCAAGAGTACTGAGGGCATTGCTGCAGCACTTCAGACAGTTCAGTCAGCTGTCTCGTTTTGCTCTTTCCCTCTTCAGTGTCCTAAAAATGCAGGGGTTTACTGCCAGGAACAGTATCACATATTCCTGAATCAGCCTACCTTGGTCACTTCTTATACAGAATTGTATACACTTCCACAGCAACCATTTACAAGCACCATGGGAACATGTTGATATGTTCTAGTTCGCAACTACTGTCCTTTCATGATGAGCTGAGGGAGATACATCAGTGTTGTGACAGTAAATATTTCCACAAGGGAGTCAGGGAGGGAGCAATCCTGGTAAGGGGAGCTTCCAACACTAGGCAGCAATACTCATTTGCAATGCCCCACACAATGTGCAAAGTCCAAAAAAAGGAGGTCTTTTTTTTTGTTGCACTTTGTCCACTGAGTTGGACATTGTGCATCAAAACAGAGTGCAGAGGTCTGCAGACTGCAGCTTGAATCAAACGCTGCTGGCATTCAAGGTAGGCAGGTGGGGGGGGGGGCATGTAGGCATCCGCCCCCTCCCCATACCTTGCATGTCATTCTGAGGCGCAAGGTATGATTCAGCAGGAGTCAAATCTACATTCAAGACTCTCTTTTTACCCCTTATCAGTCGCTGCTCTGACCATACATCCTCAAAACTGTTATGCAAATTATATGTTATTTTTTGTTTATACATTACAGATCTATAAATCCCATATAGAAATTTGCAATTGATTTAGAGTGCTTTAACTGTTGCTGTGATTTTCTTAGCCCACAATCATGTTATGAAAACATACAGATTAACAAGGAAGCAAATTAAAATTCAAACAAACACTGTGACAGAAAATATTTGTATTGGAATTGTGCAATGAACTGCAGGAGATTTTTGTTTTAATTCTTAATGGCATTTAGCTTCTGTTTAGTCACAAAAAAGAGCAGCCTAATACTGAACCACCCTGGCAAATCTGTACCCAATTTAACCCATGAGGATAAATTAGCGCTAAAATCCATAAAAATGAATGACAGCATTATAATTAAAAAGGCTGATAAAGGTGGCGCCACTGTAGTCATGGATAAGAGTGGGTACATATTAGAAGTACAGAGACAATTAACCACACCTGGACACTACCAGATAATCGGGCATGATCCTGTATTTGAAATTATGAGTGAAATTAACTCATTGGTGACGGAGACGTGTAATAACAACACCATTACTAAGAGTACCATGGAGTATCTAATGACTGAACATCCACGTACTCCAGTCCTGTATTTGCTACCTAAAATACACAAGTCCTTATTCAATCCTCCAGGGCGCCCAATAGTCTCTGGCGTTGGTTCAGTTCTAGAGCCAGTGTCTAAATTGGTTGACTCTTACTTACAACCTTTGGTCCAGGGTATTGAGACTTGCCTAAAGGATACTAACGATTTGTTGAATAGACTAGCTATACTACCATTATTAAATATGGATTATACTCTATGTAGTATTGATATAGTTAGCTTATATACCTCTATACCGCAGGATGAAGGACTTAAATGTGTGGAAGAAGCCTTACTTGAGATTAATTTGCAACTTAATATATTTTCTGCTTGATGGCCTAAATATTGTCCTTAAAAGGAATTATTTCAGGTTTGAAGGGGAATACTATTGGCAGCGCCAAGGGCCATCAATGGGGGCTGCGGTCGCACCTTCATTTGCCAACTTGTTCGTCCACATGCTAGAAATTGATTATTTCCTTAAACACAGATAGAGGAATCAAATGATCCTGTATCTACGGTATGTGGATGATATTTTGGTGATTTGGAAGGGGGATGTTCTAAAATTCCATGAGATGGTCACTGAAGCAAACAGTAAACACCCTTCTATTTAATTTACAATTGAAACTTCCAAGAAAACCTTAAATTTCCTGGACGTGAAATTAACACTCGAGGGAGGTCGATTGACCACAGATTTGTATCGAAAGCCCACAGACAGAAATAACCTGTTGAAAGCATCCAGCTTCCATAACCCACGCTGCATAGAAGGGATCCCAAAAGGACAATTTCTGAGAGCTAGGAGGATAGCCTCAGACGAGCAGGGCTATTGGAGAGCTGCCTCCACATTGATAGATAGATTCAAAGAAAAAGGCTTTAAAGAAAAAAAACCTTATTACTACAGCTAACCTAGTAGGAGAGGTTCCAAGAACCGCACTTCTAACAAAAACAGAGGCAAAAAGGGTAGAAAACCAAAAGAGAATCCCTTTTGTTAGCAAAGTTGCGAAGCAAAGTAAACCAATTGAAAAAACTCAATCAGGAGGTATTGGCCAATACTGCAGAATGACAAATCCTTAGGGAAAATTTGTTCACAATTACCGTTGTTTAGCTATAAAAGAGGCTCCACATTACGAGATATACTGTGTCCGGCGGAAGCCAAGGCTCCAAGTAGAATGGAAACAATATTCAAAAGCAAACCTAATATAGGAACCTTTCTGTGTCTGAGTTGTGCCTGTTGCTCATCAATCATTAAAGGCGAGGCTGTACATCATCCCACAAAAGGTAATAGCATTCGACTCAGACACTATGCTACTTGTAACACAGTTGGGGTTGTGTACATGTTAAAATGCCCTTGTGGGAAGGTATATGTAGGCCAAACAATAAGACAAATAAAGGCCAGGATAAAAGAACATAGAGGTGATATCAAGAATTTCAAACCTAATACCTACACTGATACCCCTGATTCTCGCCATTTCAACCACGCTAGACATAATCTGTCACAATTAAAATGGTTGGTCCTGGAGGTAGTCCAAGAACCCCAAAGAGGAGGTGATAAAAAGAAGTTACTCCTACAAAAAGAAGCCATCTGGATAAAAAAAAAACTAAATGCTTTAGAACCATTAGGCCTGAACGACCAATGGAATATGGTGTGTTTCCTGTAGAAACAATTATTAACCTTGTTCCCTTTCCCCTAACAGATAAAGCTGCCTTTGAATTTGAATTGATTCTCCTGTTTGGTAAGATACCTTAGTAACTTATTATAGCTACATTTAATTGCTTGGCAGCATTCTCACAATTTTGGCAACATTGTGTAAATAATTGCTGAATGTTCAAACTTGTATATTATATTTCGAATAATAGTGTCTCCAGCAGGTTTTAAGTAGCAGTGCTGGTGCTCATTTGTAAATAGCTCTTATTGATTTTACAGTTCTCACAAAGAGCAATGTTACTATGTTACTATGTAAGCAGCCAAGCTGCAAACCCTCTCAGCACTGGCTGAAGTGACCAATCAGATGGATGGTGGGTGGGGCTTATTGTATTTAATGTTGTACACTGGTTTGGCTTATATACACTTGATAAAGAGCCTTGGTGCTCGAAACATGTTGTGTTAAATAAAGGCACTTTTGCAGCAGAACCTCTGCGCTGTTTTGTATCGACACCTATAATTTTTGAACCACTAATACTGAACAAGACAGTGTGCGACTTACCCTTTCTCGGGAGGAATGATGGGCAGATTTCCTTGGCATGATTGTCCAGGATGCCAAATGTTTTTGCAAACAGAACAAAATTTAAGGCGGCAAGCTGAACAGTCCACTGGTACAGGCAGACCAGAATCACCAGTTTCTACTTGGCATACAGTATGACAATCGACAGTAGGGCACCATGTCTTGCAGGGGTCCAAATGCACCTCTGAAATAGAAAAAATCCATAAAAAAATAGTATACAACAACAAAATACAATGAATATCACTTTGATCTAACTCCCAATGTTATGATGCTCAGATTTACTGATCGCACTTCAAATATACACACACACACACACACACACAGGTATGGGAACTGTTATCCTGAGACCCATTATCCAGAAAGCTCCAAATTATGGAAACACTGTCTCCCATAGACTCCATTTTATCCAAATAATAAAAACTAAGATATAATTAATCCTTATTGGAAGCAAATATATATATGCCTATTACGCTGCCCAAATATATTCTTGAAATTATAGCTATATGGCTGGTATATAAGTGTTGCCAATATCTTAATCTTGTTAAAGGCTAAGGTAGCAATGGCAGACCAAACATTGTGCCTCAACAGAAGACTGAAACAATCAGAAAACCATGCCCCTATTCCCTAATCCACCACAGAGTTAAGCTCTGGCTATGATCGACAGTCTTTTAAAGATATGTGAAAATATAATTTATAGAATGAGGCAAAATGATGCAATATTTAAAAACAGTAAAATGTACTATTCTTTTTGTCAAATTTGCAAATATTTTGCAAATATATTCCCAAACTAGTATATAAGCAAGCAGATAATAACATCACAGTAACCTATTTATTTTCCATAAAGCACTGCTATCTGGGAATACCTATCTGTAATTCAGAAATAATAATGTTTATTACTAAAAAGTGATATGAAATGCTTCCAGATCTGCTTGTGTTAATAGAAGAGTAACTTTTTACTCACATTACTGTAAAATAATTATAAAATCGTTTATCTAAATGACTTAATTATCCTCTCTAATACTTTTTAAACAGCCTTCACTAATGCAGAAGATCTAAAAAGGTACTGAAGCTGCTGCTGTATATTTATTACCCACAATCCAGTCATTATAACTAACCATTTACATTTCTGGATGACTCTGCATGCATTTACAACTTAAGTGATATTCTGTTTATGATTTATCGCTGATGAACTATTACATCGCTTAAGTGGTTTATACATAAGCATTCTCCTGGAAACATCAACATTCAATGAACCAGCAAGAATGCCTAGTATATGGTTGTCTTCTGCATAAAAATGTGTTCCCAATCCCATAATGCTATGGACAATGGTTTTAATTTTTTTTTACCTGTGGATCTGGTCAATGTCAATATCAATATAGAAAAACAACATTTTTATGCAATATGAAAAATCAAAGGGCCATGGCACATGGAACGTTTTGACAAGGACACTTAAATAATGTGCTCACAACTGATCACTTCATTCCTTGACATACAAAGAAAACAGAGTTGCCCAGAATGTAGAATCACAAGGTGAGAACTGCAAATTGGGTCTAATTAGGGCACTTCACATGCAAGTCAATACAAAGTGAACTACATTTGTTTTGATAACAGCCATCAATGTAGCCTATACACCATTCTAAGAGTTGCCCTTATTTTTGGATTTTTCTAGTTGTTAAATATATTGATCTTTTATTTTTCCATTATATTTTTTGTGATGATTCCTTATACTTGTTTGTGCAATACACGTTACCCTGGGTCACAAGCTAAAGGAATTTCCAAAAGAGAGGAAAAAAAGAACGAGACTGTTAATCATTTTCTTGCAAATGTGCTTCCCAGGTCATCTGGAAAGTTAAAAGTTAAGCTGGTTATAAACAGAGTAACCTGTTCCTGACTAAAGTGATCAAATATTTTTTTCATTTTGAAGTCATCGGTAAGCAACTTATTCAGTCTTGAGATCGCAATGAAACTTTATTTATTGAGACAAAAAATCTGGTCTGGGAATGCCTCCAGCTGACATGAGGAATAGAACACTATGCAATTCTAGAAGTAATGAGGGCTGCACCAACCTTTAACATGGAGGCATATTTCAAAGAGTGAAACCAGAGCTTGCCAGTTGCCACAGTATGCCAGAGTGAAATGAACATCGCTGCTATCAAGGTGTGAAATCTCACTTTCATCCATAGATAAATGTGCTCCCAAAACTGCCATAAAAATGAATAGTGGCGGAATTTCACTCTGGCAGACTGTGGTAAGCTCTAGATTTATACTCTGATAAATATGCATTCCCCATTCCCCCACGGGGGATCTGAATTCTATTCCTGAGTGAGACTAGTTTAGCCACCAATGTGTGGCCAAATAGTGCATGATCCTATTTACCTGCAAAGCCGAATTATGACCACCTTAACTTCAATAGACAGAGGTTTGTGTCTGGAAGACTGTTTTCTCAGGGTAGATCATTAACATGGAAATAACACCAGGGAATATAAAAGCTATCATATTTTGATGTACCGGTTGCTGATTGTGGCTGAACTAAGGCTAATAAAAGGAAGACAGAGAACAGAAGTTTGCGGAACCTGGAAACTCATCCGGGTTATTAATATGGCAAATATATATTTATACAGTAGCTCTGTCACACAGAGGAAGTTGCAACAGTTAAATACTGTAAATGACATTCTTTTGTTGCCAAAAAAAACTAAAGCCAATTTTTTTTCGTGTGCACAGAATACTATTTTCAAAATGCAATAGACAGATCATTTTTGTATTGGGCCAGTTATCCCACATACTGCACAAAAGATTTGGCCAAATACTAATACTAACCTGAATGCATTTTATTTTATTTTTTTTATGCAGCAGGCATAAGCAGCATCTATGCTGTAGTTCTGCAGATGTTGGCAGGTTAAAGATGGAGGAATTATTTAGATCATATTGAATTACTTAGATGTGGCTTAGTTTTGCTTTAAAAATGTTAATACATTAATTTCACACGCTTTAAAGAACAGTTCAGTGTAAAAATAAAAACTGGGTAAATAGAAAGGCTGTGCAAAATAAAAAAAAATCGAATATAGTTAGTTAGCCAAAAATGTAATCTATTAAAGTTGGAGTGACTGTATATCTAATAGCCAGAACACTACTTCCTGCTTTTCAGCTCTCTAACTCTGAGTTAGTCAGTGACTTTAAAGGGGGCCACATGGGACATAACTCTTCAGTGAGTTTGTAGTTGGGCCTTAGCATGCAACTCAGATTCAAAAGCAAACAGTTATGACCCCCTCAAGTTACTGATTGGTTACTGCCTGGTAACCAATCACTGTAAACCAAGAAAGCTGCAAAGCAGGAAGTAGTGTTCTGGCTATTATGTTACACATCCAGTCACTCCAGTCTTTATACATTACACATTTGGCAAACTAACTATATTAGAAACATTTTTTATTTTGCACAGCCTATCGTTTTACCATGTTTTTACTTTTATACTGAACAATTCCTTTAACACGGTAAGGAAAATGGAATTGAAAACCAGATTTAGCACATGTACTGGCCCAGTGCAAGCTAAAAGTTACTGCAATTCACAAACACAAGAATATATCTTACCTCTCTCAAGTTTTAACCTCTGATACAATTGTAGCTGTTCAACAGGTACCAAAGCAGAAATCTAAAAGGAAATATTGAAATCAGTCTATAAGCAACAAAACCGACAGAAAATGACTAGATGACTAAACTAGTCTAACAAAAAAAATGCCATTAGGGAAATTATTCAGTAAAATATATTGGGAATCAATAGGTGATATTCATTGTTTTGCAGATACTGTACATATATTACTGTATATATTTTACGCTACCATTTGTAACAGGTTTGCAATGGGGTGCAATTGCACGTCGTTGTTCTTTTCGATGAGGGATTAGTTAACAATACATTATCTTTTAGACACAACCTGAAACACACCAGCAGTGGATGAATTTACCAGTCACTTTGAGCTCTACTGAGTAAATAAAAATAAAATGTGATTGTAGCACATTTGAAACATATAATATGTATTGTTTTACCTAATATCTGTACATACACATTATCAATGGGAAAAAAACAACCCTGGAAAAACAGCTTAAAAGCCACTGCAAGAATATTCTGTAGTGCTGTTTTTTTAATCACATACTAAGAATTATTTTAATGCATTATTAACATGTTTACATGCGTTGGTCTAGCCACACAATCACTAAATTTTTCCAAATGTTCAATGATCAGACAGTGTAAGCCACCTCACAGTAAACTATCAGGGAAACATGTTCCTTAAAACTTTTATTAATATACAAGTTCTCAGAAAACCAGATTTATTTCAGTTTAAATAAGTGTGTTTTATTTGCATTGTGTGTTGTAAATTGTGTATTTGCTTCAGAAATACAACTATAGTTTATATAAATAAGCTGCTGTACAGCCATGGGTCAACCATTGGATAGGGCAAAACGGCATATGGTTATAAAGCATATGACATACAGTATATAAACTGAACATACAAATTACATATAGACAGCCTGTGTCATTTGAAACCATTTTCCAAAAAAAAAAAAAAAACACAGAAAAGTGAAAGTGTTTTAAAGTAATGAAAAGATCATGTAGTGCTGCCCTGCATTGGTAAAACTGATGTGTTTGCTTCAGAAACACTACTATAGTTTATATAAACAAGCTGCTGTGTAGCAATGGTGGAAATTGAAAAAAGGCTACATGGCACTGGTTAAATAGTGGATAACAGATAACACCATTATGTTCTTCAAAGCTTGTCTGCTATCAGCTGTGTAACTTGAGCTTTTTCTCCTTTGAATGGCTGCCCCATTGCTACACAGCAGCTTGTTTATATAAACAATGGTAGTGTTTCTGAAGCAAACACCAGTGCAGGACAACACTGCATTACATCTTTATTACACTTTTATTTTTTGATGTTACTGTTCCTTTAAGAGCAATTGCACATTTTATATAGCCGCTGTTGTTTTCAAGTGATAAGTGCCTCTCTAAAAAGTTTACAAATCACTGTGTCCCATTGCCCTAACTGTTTCAACAAGTATGTTCTCTTGCATTTATAACTAACCCAAATTTGTATGTTGTCTTTGTATTTACATAGTTTGGCAAAGTGCTAAGGAAAATGGCTGGCACCTTATAAAAAATAATAGTACTAATACTTGAGCATAAGCAGAGATATGACATAAAATCCAGCCTGTCAGGCACTGTGCATTGTGAATTTTCATTGCCAATCAAATAATTATTAACTACATGTCAGCTGTGTAACCAAATAGTTAGTATGCAGTATAATGTGGTGCACAATATTTTCTAAATAAAAGCCTCCTATTTATGAGAAAAAGTAAAATGAACATCTAAGAAAAGAAAAGGTGTTTAAATAGCACAGATATTGACCACATATTTCCACTGCCAAGCAAACTCTAAATATTCATCAAAATTGAGCAAATAAAAATCATGCCAAAGAAAGCCTACAGACACCACAGAAAGCAGTTATTAGCACGCCAGTAGCTGCTGTGTGCAGGCTGGTTGAAAAGTTCATAGATGTGGAACTTCGGGATGTTTTGATTTTTCAGTGAAAGGCAATGCATTGACTGAGCTGATGCAAAGTAAACTTTATCTAAAGCAAAATAAAAAGTAAAACAAGAAATCTATTGTCCCTGACTACCTTGGCAAGAAAAGATGGATACCAGGTGTTTGTTAGTGGTAAGTAAAATTACTAAAAAAAAAGGAATTTAGCAGAAACGTCAAGGCTTTGCTTAAACAGGGGAGTTTTACAAATGTCAATACCTCTGCTTCCTGAAGGATACCCTTGCTTGTGCAAGCCGTGTCTGGACAAGTGATTGTGGATCCAAAGCCTTCCCGGATAGAAAACTGAGTATACTGTTTGAGACACTATAGGAGGTAAGAACACTCAGTCAGAAACACTGTCACATCATAAATGGCAAAAGTTAATTTACAACTCCCAAGATGCCCACAAAAGCAAAGTGGCTTACTGCCTTGCAGCCCTGTTGTAGGTAGGTTCAGTATATACTATAATACTATATGTATGGGTTTCCTCCCACATTGTAAAAACATACAGGCAGGTTTGTTGGCTACTGATGAAACTGAACTACTGGAATTTACACTAGCATGCCATGAAAGGTGTTTGACCAAGAATGATCAGAACTATAAAGTATTGAGTTATTTTTCAGAAAACACAAAAGAAGAAGAAATTTGCAAAAAAGCAATTGCATTGTTGCAATGCTCTATGACTAAAACCTAAGCATTTTTACAATTGCATTTAAAAAACACAAGAGCATATTGTGGCGAATGTACAAATATATGCAGGTCACTGCATTGCCTGCTAGACCCTGGGGAATACTGCAAAAGGCCAAAAGCAGTAATAGCTGTAAAAAGTAGATTTAAAAATATTAAAATGTAGGCAATGTATACTTAAACAGAGAACATATTTTATTTCTTCTTAATATTAACATAAATCTAAGTTGTTTAAAAAAATATCTTTTTATTGCAGTGGATTATAATAAAAATATTAGAGAAAATTACAGAGAATTGGTTGAGGGTCTGAATAGTTTGGCAAGGCAGTGTTAATGGAGACCAAGGTTTTAAACAAAATAATGACCAAAAAAAAAAAAACTCACCAATGTGCAAAAAATACAACTGCATGCCTGTAGGGAGGTCATCTTATCAATGGGATGTTCACAAAGACACAATTTGCACAGTATTAAAGGCTCCAGGGACAATTCTCCGGGACTTGAATTGCCTGCCACCATGGTGTGATGGCACACTTTACCAGCAGAGGCCATATTTGCTCTAGATAAGCAGCATTCTAAATCCTCAAATCTGAAAGACAAACCAAACATACCAGATAAATAAGCGAAGGACACTGCTTAAACTTAAGGCTAGGGCCAGACGATCCTTATGAATGCGGATTCTCCCTGCTGCTCCCCCTGTCTTTTTAACTGCGGGCGAATTTTGGCGCAAAATGTTGTTTGGGCGCCGATATCTGCCCGTGTCTGCCTGCACTTGAGCGGAAACAATGCTTCTGGGTGCAGGCAGAGCAGGAGCGCAAGAGCAGTGGATTCTTGGCCTGTGGAGAAACGTAGGCCGAAATCAGAAATCGTCTGACCCTGGCCAGAGACATCTACACATAGGCCAACTTCATCAGTGATCAGATAATGTGTGATGTGGACATCCATGCCACAGCCTGTCAAAATTGCCACCATGGTAGCTATACATATGAAAGTTAACAAAAAAAAATATGCGGACACTTGGTGAGGGCTATTCCACTTTTTATTTATTTCCTGGTATTTATATAGCACCAACACATGTTTGCAGTGCTTTACAGAGATTATACATAATTCAATTATCTTCTTATCATTATAAAGCATTATAAAGCCAAGGAAGGAATGCTCTCAGTCGAGTTACTCATTGAATTTAGCATCATGTTAAATGGTTAATACAGCATGTATTATCTATTTTTAAATACTGGACTAAAAAAAGTTAATATATATATCTTTATTTTATTTTATTTCATACAAACTTTTCTGAATGCCTGTGAAGAAATGTTTGAAAGTCATAGACAGCACTTAATGGGCCCCACAGCCAATTATTTTTCAGGCCCCCAAAATGTCTACAAGTTTTACCAACATTTAATTGAAATTGTATATGAATTAGGGCTTCCTGGGGCCCCTATACATTCTGGGCCCCCCTGCAGCCACATGGTCTGCTTTCTTTGTAGTTACACCCCTGGTAAAGCTATTTTTAAAATAAAGTCCATATCTACAAGGATCTTTGAATATCCACAGCACTGATCAAGCAACATTTATTTAAATACAGCAAAACACAATCATGGCAGCAGGGTTCAATCAATGACTGTGTGTACTGCTTCAAGACAAGTTGTGCCAAAGCACACAGAAGTTATTTACAAAAAAAGTCATGCAAAGTACACACAGGCGAACAGGTTTTACAATATCAGTTCCACTCCTAGGACATGCAGCAACAGGGCAATAGTATTCAGTTCATTTGTAACACAAAGCTTTACAGTGAAGTATGAAAAAGGCACCAGTTTTTGTACAATATTTATTTAGAAGTGAAGAATCAGAGATACAAATTCAGATAATAATAATAACAAAATAATAAAAAATAATTTATTTTATAATTTATTTATTTCATAAAAATAAATAATAACAAAAACTTGACTATACTAGATGATCAATAAATATATTGGATATTCATATAACCTAAAACCAAGGCGTTTTAACATTTTGATTTTTATTGGGGGAATGGGGTTGAACATCAGGAAGTTTAAGGACAGAAAGGTAATGGGGGGGGGGAGAGGGGTCACTACTTCACCATGTTTATATATTACAGGTATGGGATTCTTTATCAGTATACTCATTATCCAGAAAGCTCCTAAGTATGGGAAAGCCATCTCCCATAGACTGCATTGTAAACATTTAATTAAATTAATTACATTTTTAAAAATGATTTCCCTTTTCTCTGTAATAATAAAACAGTACCTTGTATCTTATCCTAAATAAGACACAAATGATCCTTAATGGAGGCACACAAGCCTATTTCTCTAACATCTTTTATCTCTGCTGGTGGTAAAACTGTCATCACACCAACCCCCAACTGCTTTAATTCATATGAATGATGAGGAAGAATGAAAAATCCCATTTGGCAAGAAAAATAGAGAAACATAGATACGGCTAGGGTGACAAGATCATATTTGCTATTACAGAATTCTGAATGCACATAGGGTTGCCACCTTTTCCCCCAGTGGAGGGGCAGGACCCTCACGCGGCAGGGCCGTGACATATAGGGGTGTGGCCGTGATGTGAAGGAGCGGGACCGTGATGTTGAGGGGTGGGGCTATGACGCGGCAATCAGTCGATTGCCGTGTCAATCATGGGGAGTCCTGCCCAGTTTTCCTTATTTGGAAAACTGGCCAGGAAGTTTTGACCCGGGCAGCCCTTCAAAATACCGGGCTGTCTGGCTCAAAACCAAACAGGTGGCAACCTAAATGCACATCAAGCCAAGAAAATGAGGAGGGGACATTGAATTTCTTTAAATGCAGTAGGCTGCTGTTGAAAAGAAAGACAATTTAGGGAAAAATGTTCCTTTAAAGGGGATCTGTCACCTCAAGAAATACTTCAAAATCCTATTTTCTGATGTTACACAAAAATAAACTTCATTTATACTATAAAAAATATTCACTGGAATTAATAATCACAGCAAGCAGGCAGATGCCATTTTTAGGACACTGTTGGCATTATGCCTAAATCTTGTGTATGTGCTAGAAATGGGGGCACAATGCACATGGCAACACAATTAGGTGGTAAGGGGGAGGGGGGTTCTGGGGAGTGCAGTAACATCTAGGAAGTGCAGAATGGAAAGTAATTGCCTGACCCGCCCCTATGCCTGAGGCATAGAGAAGGGGCAGGCAATACACGATTGACAGCTCAGACTTCTAAACGAGTTTGTAACAGGTATGGATGTTTTAATCTAAAAAAAATTATTTGGATTTTATTAGTCTGAGAATGACTTTTATTATGCAGCTGCTTTTGTCTGAGTGACAGGTCCCCTTTAGTGAACCCCCAATAAACTGTATTAGAACACTACACAGGGACATCGAACCTAAACTTCTGGGAAAAACCGCATAACTATCAACAAAAACTCAAGCTGGGGAGAGGAGTTTTTTATTTGAAGTGCAACTATAGCTATGTATTCTAAGGGCTCTTACTGACGAGCGGTTGAAGCTGCGCTCCCCTGCGTTCTGTTTTTCTGCGTTCAGCCGCAGGGGAGCACAGGAATAGACGCATTTAGCTTTTTTCAATGGGGCTGAACTCACACAGGCGTGTGTAGGCGCCGAGCGCAGGAAAAAGTCTCAACCTGCGTTCAGCGGCTACACGCGCCTGTGTACAGCCCCATTGAAAAAAGCTAAATGCGTCTATTCTTGCGCTCCCCTGCGGCTGAACGCAGAAAAACGGAACGCAGGGGAGCGCAGCTTCAACCGCTCATCAGTAAGAGCCCTAACAGAGGTGCAAAATTAAAGAAGAATGAAGGAGCCAACACCTGCATGGATATTGCTATCATTGTGTTTTCTTTCTAGAGAATTTATACTCTTGCACTGCACAAGATCATGTATTACATCTAAAATGACAAAAGATACATTACAAAACAATGCACGCTGCAGGTGATGGGGTAACAGAGTGGTAGAGTATATTATTTGGGATAATATGGGAGTTGCTATTAGGGAAACAATATGCAACCGGTTTAACAATCTTGATAATTAACTTTTCTTCTGAATATAAATCAAAACTCTCTGCTCCAAGTCATTCAGAACTGCCATACCGAGTACAACTTCAAGTTCCATGGTTAGAAATGTCAAAGGCAGGCTTTTTAAGATACAAAATACAAGAAGTTTTAACAAAATAAACAGTGGTTGTGTACTATAAGGAGATCTGGAACCACTTCAGAATGCTATGAGCTGTTACCATGACTTACATATAAGAATTCAGCCTGGAATTTCTTGCCACAGCTCTCAGAAACATATTGTTCCAGTTTTTGTAATGAAGTCAACTTACAGTGTCTATTTTTAAGACACAAAAAAAAATTAAGCCTCTATAAATCCTGTGAAAACTAATGACCAGCAAAACTGTAGTTTGATGTAATCAAATGTAACTGTGGCAATGAATTTGCAGCTGAGCAGGTAGAAGACAACAATCAAAAATGCCTATTATCCATTACCGTGGCAACAGGCTAGAACCCCAGGTACACTCAGAAGTCAGGCATTTGTTGCTTTAAAACACTGGCCTATGAGTGTACCAGTGGGGTTGACAGGTCCGAGTGCTATTGCCATTACATAGTTATCAGTATGTAATATGCACATATATAACATGTACACGGAATCACCAAGCACAAAATATCAATTTAAGCTTGGGAACAGTTGAATTACTGGCAGACACAAATACTGGGAGTGTTAAGAAGGCAGAAATACATTAAAGTATTTTTTTAACCCATTACAACTATGGAAATTCTTCAGTGAATAGTAATTAGATGAGACTCCTCAGGAAATCCATAATGACTGAAGCAGATGTACTGTATTTCATTGCTAAGTGCTAAATGCACATGCAACAAATTTCCTACATTCCCCTGCCCTAATGGGAACTGATGGAAGCTGCTTCATCCTTTGCTTTAGTTACCCTTTATCACATACAAGGCTTGGTTTACTGAACAACGTATAGAGCAAAAGAAAAGTGTCAGTCAGGAGGTGTAACTACAGAGGAAGCAGACCCTGTGGCTGCAGGAGGCAGGCCCAGACTGGCAATCTGTGGGTTCTGGCAAATTCCAGAGGGGCTGCTATAAGGTCCCATAGAAAGTCAGTATTTAGTGGGCTGGTTGGGGCTGTTTGGGCCTCTATGTGGACTGATTGGGCCTCTAATTAAAATGCCAGGGCCTATTTTAATTCTCAGTCCGGACCTGCCAGGAGGTATAGGGGGCCCCATGAGTCCCTAGCTAATGAGCAATTTCAACACATATTGGTAAAACAGGACAACCTGTGTATATGTTGGGGGCCCTAAAATTAATTTGCTGTGGAGCCCAGTAACATCTAGTTACACTACTAGAGTCAGTTGATACCTGTAGAAAACAAGGTCAATTATTCAGTTTAATCATTTTTAAATTAGTATTACCTGTTCCTGCCACCCACAAGAGAACCTAAATAAATCTATAACTTGATCCCCCTGAAATTTTTCAGTTATAGCTCTTTTTACTGTCTGAAACAATACTGCAAGATATTGCCCTCCAGGTTATTTTAATGGCCCCAATCCTAAGAAAGCGGTCCCTTGAAGTTACTGTATAGCATCATCATTTTGATATAATCCAGACTATGAATATGTAGAAAATAAGACAAGGCCTTGAGTAAAAAATGGTACCGGTTTAAAAAAAGAACACATAAAATGTTAATTAAATAATATGGTCTAAAATTGCTACAGTAAATAAGGACTGCATACTGCAGACAGCAAGGGAGCAATGTATCTATAGAAGTAAGTAAGCTCTGCATCAGTTACAATTTGTAACACATGGAGCCTCAGTGTCAATAGGGCTTCTCCTCTCATCACTTCTGCCCATTCTCATCTACAAGACTTCTCTCTGGCTTCTGCTTTTCTCTGGAACTCTCTGCCTCAAGCTGTCAGACTTTCTCTTTAACGCTCCTTAAAGACCCACCTGTTTATAGAAGCTTATTCAATGTACCTTAATTAATCAATCATTGCTGTATCATAAATCACAAAATTGTTTCTAAAATCCTAATGTCTCAATTGTACCCTAACCTTTAGTTTGTAAACTATAATTTGTAGGACCTTCTAATCCTATTATAGTCTGTAAACCCTTGTTTGTTATCCTCCATTTATTCCCTGTTTGTTATAACTAAGGTAAAGCACTGCGTATCTTGTTGCCGCTATATAAATAAATGATGATGAGTTATTAATGCAATATAAAGCAAACCTTGAAAAAAAAAAACCCTCAAGGCACAAAACAACGTGCCTGTCAGTCCCCACCTCAAGCTCAGAATACACTAGAATTAAATGTATTACACGGCTGTGCATGCCTGAAAAACAGAACCCACTGTGTTTGCACCTTTCGCTTAAATGGTGCATATTTTGCTACTATAAAACAAAATAAAGCACTTTGCAGTATACAGAGCCGGGCCAGGCACCCTAGGCAACCTGACCTGTTGCGGCACTGGCTGAGCATGCCCACACACGATTCGACGCTCGCTTGTGGAAGCTCGAAAAGGGGGAGAAATAACACAGAGAGTCGGGGAGTGAGGGGACCGGATTGGAGGTAGGTGAGAGGCCCTAGGCGAGTGCCTACTCTGCCTACCCCTAGTTCCGGCCCTGGCACGATACTTTTTATAGTATACTTTATTATCCTCCTGGTAGAGGACCAGAAGCACTATCTGCAGCCACTCACAAATGAGCAAGAGTTTGGTCAGAAAAGCCTGCTCATTTCCTATTGGCTGCCACTCTATAAGTAGAAAGGAGTGCTGCTATCCTATTAGGAAAAAAGAGAATTAAAAACAGTAACATCAAAAAATTTAATATAATAAAAATATAATGCAGTATTGCACTGCAGTAGTAAAACTGCTGTGTTTACTATTATTGTTTATGCAAATAAGCTACTGTGTAGCAATGGGGGAAGCCAGGAGAAAAGGCTCAGGTTGCAGATAGCAGATAAGCTCTGTAGAACATAATGGTGTTATCTGTTTTCCACTATTTAACCTGTGCCATATAGACTTTTTTCAATTTCCACCATTGCTACACAGCAGCTTGTTTATATGAACAATATATATATATGAACTATAGTCGTGTTTCTGAAGCAAACAGATCCGTTTTACCAGTGCAGCACAACAGTACATGATATTTTATTTTAAAACACTTACATTTTTTTGGTGTTATTGTTCCTTTAAGGGTTGTAGGGTTGTAAGGTTTTATTTTAAAAGCCCACTGTACGCAGGGGCATTTTAACTGTGTTTGCTGTGAGATATTGATTTTTTTCCCCACTCTATTCTGTGAGTCTCCTCCAAACGAGACAGAAAAAAAAACAATAAAAAACAAACAAATTCTTTGCATCTATCCATATCAGTGTTTATTTTTTCTATAGTTTATACAGGATTAGTGGTCAGCTCAATGTAGTAGTCAGGTGATACCTGCTGTGTTCAATATAAAGGGAAATCATTTTGGCATTTTACCTATGAAAAGCAAGTTTTAGGTAAAACTTAGTTCCTATAGAAATGCCTAAGGGTAAGGGCACACCAGGAGATTCGGGGACATTTAGTTGCCCGGCGACTAATCGCCTCTTCTTTGGGGCGACTAATCTCCCCAAACTGCTTCTTCACGAGTAAACTTCGGGCAATTGCATTGCCGCAGGTGTTTTTTCATTGAAGCAGGCGGAAGACATGGGGAAACAGAAGAGCCGATTGGTCGCCGGTGTGCCCTTACCCTTAAGGAATACTTGAATTCTAAATGAATGAAAAAGGGAGTTTAGGACTGGGCAGACCAGGGATGACTGACATTCCTGTTATGTTGAAATGGGAGGGCATCTTTTTAATAGCTTTATGTACAAACTGTCTTAAAGGGGTAGTTCACCTTAAAGGGGTGGTTCACATTTAAGCTAACTTTTAGTATGTTATGGATTGGCCGGTTCTAAGCAACATTTTAATAGGTCTTTAATTATTTTTTTTAAAGTTATTTAATTATTTGCCTTCTTCTTCTGACTCTTTCCAGCTTTCAAATGGGGGGTCACTAACCCCATCTAAAAAAACGAATGCTCCGTAAACTTACAAATCTATTGTTATTGCTACTTTTTATTACTCATATTTCTATTCAGGCTTCTCCTATTTATACTTCAGTCTCTTATTCAAATAAATGCATGGTTGCTATGGGTAATTCTGATCCTAGCAACCAGATTGTTGAAATTGCAAACTGGAGAGCTGCTGAATAAAAAGCTATTAACTCAAAAACCACAAGTAATAAAAAATGAAAACTAATTGCAAATTGTCTCAGAATAACACTCTCTACATCAAGGATCCCCAACCTTTTGAACGCGTGAGCAACGTTCAGAAGTAAAAGGAGTTGGGGAGCAACACTAGCATGAAAATTGTTCCCGGGGTGCCAAATAAGTGCTGTGATTGGCCATTTGGTAACCCCTATGTGGATTATCAACCAACACCGAGGCTCTGTTTGGCAGTGCATCTGGTTCTTATCCAACAAAACTTGCCTCCAAGGCTGGCGTTAAAAATAAGCTCCTGCTTTGAGGCCACTGGGAGCAACATCCAAGGGGTTGGAGAGCAACATGTTGCTCACGAGCTACTGGTTGGGGATCACTGCTCTACATCATAGTAAAAATGAACTCAAAGATGAACAATACCTTTAGTGTTAACTTTTAGTATGTTACAGAATGCCTTATTCCTTACAACTGGGTTTTATTATATATTCCTCAGTCCAAACCGGATCTCCACGCACTGTATAAACTATTCGTTTGAGGAAAATCATATCTATTTAGTGAGAATATACCAGCTGACTATAAGGAACAATAAGAGACTGATGTAGGATCTTCACTATTGCAAGTTTACAGGATATCCACACAGGAACACAGATGGGTCTGTTACAATTACTACCCAAATGATAGATCCACCTGTGCCCTCTAAGGATATCCTGAGAACATGTAACATAGGAATACACAGCTAGAAGTTAAAAGGCAACTTATTATTAAGAACTTACCTATTATTATGTTTAGAACACAATCTTGAGTTCCCGCACACTCACTGTTACCTTTCCTGTCCCTGTACTTAATAGCAGAACTTAGGGAACTTCCATAGGAACTGCTTAAAATTACATCATGCCAGCAGAGAAACAATTGTTCCTTCTGTATTTCTCAATTGCTGTTGACAAGATTATGCAACAACAGAAGTTTTAGAGAAGATATACTGAAAGGAACACTCAAATGAGCACCAAAGTTTAAAAAAAAATCTATTAAAAGCAATTCATTTGTATCAAAGTAGAACAAATTATAAACACTTTAAATTTATATTTTTTAATGTTTAAAAACCATTCTGTTACTCGGGAACATTTGTTCAGTTCTGGCATAGTTCCACTACAGTTCCAGTATCTTGCCACAAGCAAACTGTAAACATTAACAGAGGCTTATCATTGCTTCACTGTTTGTTTTGATGTTTTTTTGTTTTTTTTAATGAACTAGCCTTGCTGCAGAGAAAATGTATACAGAAGAATGATGCTGCCAAACCTCTCCGAGTACCGGGCCTATTGCCTAATATGTAACTTATTCTAGTGCCCGATAACATAATAATGTAATACACATAAAGTGCATGAACGCAGGCTCGTGATGAAATGGCTTCTGGGAGTTGTAGTACAACAGAGGTAGAGGACTCTTGGAAATATATGATTTATGTAATATACATATACACACACAGTCTTTTATAGTCAACGATGGATTCTAAATGGATAATGGAGTTGGGGAAAATGTCCAATACACAAGCATATGTATGGGGAGGCAGTGTTCCATGCAATGAGTAGAATTCACAACAATCATTTTTGTATGTGATATGTAAACAGACACAGGAACGCTCACCCTGCTGCAACGCATCCCACAACTTTACCTACAACCAAACCTTATAATATACGTCAGTCTCAGACTGGATGATCAGCAAACTCACAAAATAATGGCCATTTTGCCTGTGATCCTTGTTTTGATTACAGGTACACAGCTTGGGGGTAAATAACTCAGCTGATCTACTGGCTTGAGCCAAACTGCAGTTCCATACAGGAGCTGGAAAGTGCCTGTTTCTGGCTGACAGCACTGCTTCTGTGCACACACACACAGGTCTGCTGGGGCTGATCAGAAAAACATGAGGATTGTGTGCAATGCGCCTCGCCAGCTGTTGGAAAACTAAGAACAGGTTTTGGGTAGGGTAGGACTAGCCCCACCAGCCCTGCATCCCTTCTATAACAATGTAACATACCCATTAACCTGTAGCCCCTCCAACTGTTGTTATACTAGAATTCTCAGAGGTGAAAGTGGGGATTGTGGAAGCCGTAGTTTAGTGTAGATGGAGGTGCTGCACTGTACCATCTCCAATCTTTCTGCTTGGTCCTGGTTAAACTACAACTCCCATCATGCCCTAACAGGCTGGCTATGTGGCATGCTAGAAGCTGCAGTGAAACAGCTGGATGAGCACACAATGAAGATCCCAGCAGCCTACACATCCCATCTGCAGAATAAAGCCCTAGCTGGCCGTGAGGAAAAGCAGCTTACAATACCTTGAGTAAGAAATAACATTCCCCAGACTCCACTCCTCCTTCTCAGGACGGTTTCTATTGACTGTCTGGTGAAGGCACGTTCTCCTTCTCACTCCATCTCCCTGTGTTCCGCAAAGCTCTCACGGCTCTCTCAGCCGCTCTGGCACTTAATCCCCTCCCCTCTTCTATTCACAGCAAGTTGCCATCATCTCCAGAGCACGTCACGGCTTGTAACGCAGTATCTAAGGGAGCGCTGCATCTGCATGTCATAATCCAGGAAGCCCGAGCACTTCCTGCTTCCCATGTGGGCTTTCCTCCTGCTTAACTGCAGGTGATTACATCCACGCTCAGTCAATACGTCTTACAACGCACTGCCATTTCACTTCCCTCCTAGTTTTTAGTGGGCCTACATGTTCAGCAATGGGTATAAGGCGGAAGCATTTCGTTGCTTTAGTTCTACCCGCTGATAAGTTGCTGCGCAAGTCGATACTCCGCCCTCAGTTGTGTTTTCTTTTGACACTGGAGCATTACATACAATACATGAAACATTATATAAATATTGCATAAAAAAGGCGACTTTGCGTTGGATGTCATTGTTTTTTGTAAACAGAAAATAAAATTGTCACTACGGTTTAGTTACCTGAGACGTTCCCCTTTCTCCCACTTGCCTCCTCAGTTTTATAACTGACCTAGTTGTAAAGGGACAGGTATTTTCAGGAGATTTCTCTGCCAGTGGGTACCAATATTCCATAGCCAGACTGGGAATCTGTGCAAATGGCAATGGGGCAGCTGCAGGCCCGGACTGGCAATCTGTGGGTTCTGGCAAGTGCCAGAGCGGCTGCTGTATAACTCCATAGACAGTCACTATGTATTGGGCCGGTGGGGGCTGTTCAGGCCTTTATGTGGGCTGTTTGGGTCTCTGTGTACCTGAAATGCCAGGGCCTATTTTAACTCTCAGTCCAGACCTGGGCTGCTATAATATGCTGCAGGCAGTCACTACTTATTGGGCCCATGAAAGACTGATTAGGTCTCTGTGTACCTGAAATGCCAGGCCATATTTCGAATTTCAGACCAGGCCCGGGGTATCAGTTAAGTAATTATAATCACTAGGCCGGAGGCTAACATTTGGAACACCTCAGCAATTCAACATTTTCTTCTCCAAAAAGGAGAGGAAAGTGTTTTCTCCAAAAGAGGTGCTCAACTAGTTCAAATATAGTGAATATTGTACCCCCCGTTGTCAAATATATAGTGAAAAAAATACCCCGTATTATAAAATATAAGTATATAATACACAAAAGCAATGAATATCTTGTAAATTATATCCTTATAAACAGTGAGTTCTGATGTCACCAGTTATAAACGGTGAGCTCTGATGTCATTTCTGTCACATGACTCACCAAAACTTGTGTATTATAATAAATAAAGTACCCCCAGTTGTAAAATATAAGGATATTAGAAGTTACCTCGGCATTCCATGACCTGTATAAAAACACTCGGCCATCGGCCTTGTGTTTTTATATGGTCATGAAACTCCTCGGAATACAATATTCGCAAAATGAATGCTTTTGTGAATTTGATTTTAACTCCAATAATATTACTTATGCCAATTTTAGTTTCCTCCATTTATACCAATTGCCCCCAAACAGTACAGTTTCTAAATCACCTTGTACTATATATAAAGAAGAATGTCCATTAGTTTGTTCGTTATGCATTTAGACACGTTGTAACCAATTTAACAAAGCTTCTTAGGGTCCATACTCTTCAAAGGACGTCAGAAGGTATTTTTGCGTCAAATAACATTGGGCCCCTGTGTATAATAGTCATGTCTCAGGGCACCATCTTATGTGTTATATTTACTGCAATCATTTAAAGTATTGTTGGAATGCAACAATACTTTTCCTCTCATCTGGGAGAAGGTTAACAACTACTTTTGGCTTATAAAACCCCTGTGCCCACAAGGGACCCCAATTTTATCAGGACAGTCAGATTTAAGCATTACATGGGTGGCCCCTAGGGGTTTTCAAATGCACTGAGGTTAATTCAGTGTTGGACTGGCCCACCGGGATACCAGGAAAACTCCTGGTGGGCCCAGGGGTCTGTGGGCCCTTGTGCTGCTAAACATTTGGCCTATTTTATGGCCATTCCCTATTTCTTTGAGAACAAAGAGGCTAAATAGATGGAATAATAGATTATAGTATGTAAAGAATAGAGACTAGGAGAATAGAGGTTGAATGAGGAGAAGAAGAATAATAGTACTGAAAATGGGCGTCTTTGGTTCTTTGGTGGGCCCGCTGGTCTAATGTTTTTCGGTGGGCCCCTGGTGTCCCAGTCCGACACTGGGTTAATTCTTACTCAGCAGTGCATTGTTACAAAGTAGAAATCATAGATTATATATAGGGGTTCCTAACCTGATTATATATATATTGGTTACAGGCCTGCCTGCCTCTCTGATCAATGAAACTGCAGCATTCCATACCACTGGCATACTGTATTCTTAGCAGAACAAATGATTTGTAACGCAGAGTGCCTTTTTTAAAAATAAATCCTCTTATGTTAAAGTAACATATATTTCCAAGGCAACACTGTGTACCTTGGCTAGTACAATATGAAAAATAAACTTAATAGGCTGAAGAAAGAGAAGAATACAGGTCTTATAAATCAAATCTAGATATATAAACATAAAACTTACCATGGAAAACAAATGTCATACATATAGATGTATTATTATGACCCGTACCCTGGTTAACTATGAACATTAGTGAGTTATTAGACGGTTCTTTTTAATCATGTTACATTTAATATATTCTGCCTCTTATTTAGATCCTTAGCTGTGTCTTATTTATACCCCTGCATGCTAAGTGCCTCTATTCACGAGTGAGCAGTGTGGGTTTTCTTCATCTGTTACCAATTTTAGCAAATTTTTAAGCATGCAAAAATGTTATTGCATTGACTCTGTCTAAATAGAAATACTTGCTCCATCTATTTTTAACTGTGAAACACATGTGCACACTATAACAATAAACACAAGTATAATGATGTTAGTAAAACATTTTGTATTTGTTTCCAATGTTAAATTGTAGATGACTTGAATCTTGTAGAGTGGTTGATATGCTTTAAAAGGCATTCTTCACTAATCCCCATATTTTACTCTCCCTCTTCTATTCTTTTTCCAATGTCCAAGCTGTAAACACTGTTTAATCTAATTTGATGTGTGCCTTACTAGGTCTTGAAGAAGAATCTTTTGCTACAAGGGGAGTAAACTGATTTCGGAGTAAGAATTATTTTTGGCGTTCATTTAAAAATCAGATTCAATCCTTTTGGCTAATATGGCAGTTTTGTACACTTTGGAGTTAAATTGTAGATCCAGAATGCCACTGGAGTGCCTAATTTCTCTATAGGAATCTGGAGTAAAACTTACACCAATTTGACAGTGTAAGTTTTTTGGCAATATTAACTTAATTTTTCTGTCATTAATGTCAAATCCAGCATAATGGAGTTAAACTGGCTTTATTCTGACTTTTTTTCAGAAAAAAAAAGTTCAAACCATTGCAAACTTGTGGCATTTTAAAGGCTAATTTGTACTATATATTTTCCCATCGGGCCAGGTGCAGGCACATGTGGCAGTTTGCATTTTGGCAATGCAAACCTACAATGTGCCAGCCCGATGCAGTGATTCCAGGTGCAGGGAAGGAAAAAGGCTGATGTCAGTGTAGGGGTTTATAAAAAACATATAACTTTAAAAATGCTGTGTAAGTGACTAAATCTACCAAACCCATCCATATTTTATATGATTTACTTGGCGATAGGGTTGGGCTTGATGGACCTGTTCCCTGTTATTAGCCTTACATTCTATTTAACTATGTTTGTATCAACCTTAAGGATGTTTGCTGACAACCCTAACCTAATGCCAGGGAGGGGTTTTGTATTTTAACTGCCGAGTCAACATCAACATTATAGAATAGTTTCTGCCGGTAAGAAAAAAAGGATGGCATTAACACTGTTGCCATGCAGCACTTGTATCCTGGGCACATTCTGCTAAGACTTTCTGTATGTATTCCATGTGCGGGTTTCCTCTGGGAACCCAGGTTTCCTCCTGCACTGCAAAAAACTTAATTGGGTTAATGGACTCATAAAACTAGCACTATGAATGTAATAAAGACCTTCACACACTATCAATGACCGATGAACAATTTCCAAAGAAACACTGTGTAAAATGTGTCTGTAATACTAAAAGACAATAATCTTCCTAGGATTATTTGTAATTTTCAATTTTTATGACACAATAGCTTCTTGAGCAGATTGCCATATATAGTTACCACTCTACGTCCCCCACGCATAGTCCCACTAACTACAGCAGCTAACACAAAAACAGATGCAAGTTACAATCACTGAGGCAAATTCACTAAAGGGAGAATTTTCGACAGCGAAGGCTCCGCCACACTTCGCACCACTTCACCAGGCAAATTCACTACCACTATGCTAATTCACTAAAATGCTATTTGCGTCTCTGTAGCCAAAAGCAGGTGAAGTTTCGCTAGTATTAATTTGTTAGCGCAAGCATTTCATAACGAACTTTCGTTAGCGTTCATTTCTGCCTAGCGAAACTTCGTTAATACTCTTACGTTTAGATCAATTTGAATAGGATAGGTACATATAGATCGTATAGACGTCTTTATTAGTGATGTTGGTGCAAATGTTTTAGTGGACACTTATTATTACAAATGCCCAAGGAAGCATAATAAAGACAAAAGAGATCCTCTAATGCCCTAGACACGAGCCCACCCTAAAACAAATGTGGCATGCCCCTCAAATGTTTGGAAAAAAATGTTAACACAAAAATCTTTAATAGTTAGGACTTTTGAAGGCAATCCCGCTTTAAAATATGAAAAACATGAAAAAACGCAAGCAATTTTTAGAACTTTTATCACTTTCCGTCATACAGGATATGATGTCACTGACATAAGATTGAGGAGGATGTAGCTTCATCTTATCAGTTTGCCAGGTCTAAGATGGCGAAGGAAATCTGCATTTGCACTGAATTTTTGGAGTAACGTTTGTCTACTAGCGATGGTCTCTTTCGCTAGAAAATTGTTCTCTATGCCTGTTCGTAAATTGGCAATGTCCCCGTGGATTTGATTTTTGGCTAATTTTCGCCCTTTGCTCTTAAGTAAATCTTCCCCATTGTGTACTAGTATATCAGCATCAGTGTTTAATTTCCACTACAGGGCCATCAGGTCAGGTGTGTTCCCATCTTAAAAGGGGTTTTAAGTAAATTCAAGAGCTAATTTAGATGTTATTAAGGGTAAACATAATAATGGAAAGGGAACTGCAACCATTATATTTTCCACTTCTGACCCATTCCTGTGCTGAGATGAGGAATTACCAGACGGAATTTTCAATGTGAACAGACAAAAAAATTGTGATCAAATATGACTGTATAATAGTCTGTTGAAACTGACTCCAGAGCCTGTCATGCATGCACATATGTTCAGACCCCAGAAGTGAAATTCTATTATCTTCCTAAAAAATATTTGTGTGTATAGATACCTGAAGCCATACTACAGGACAACAAAACCTTATACTTTGCCCATGTCCTCAATTTTTATGTCACTGGATAAAATATAAAAGTCTTTGAGACAAGCTGTAAAACGTACATCACTCTCAAGTGCAGTTAATGGTGCTAAACCTGTTTTGTTACATGCCAGTCTCAGATGGTATCTGAAAAATAAATTTTACTATAAATGCAGGTCACCAGGGCCTAATTTATGTAACATAATGATCAAATAAATGACAGTAATTCAATATTCATTAATTACATTTTAAAGTTAATAATTAGTAGAAATAGCACTTCTATCACTAATAATAAACTAACTATGAAGAGCACAGTGAAATTATTAAATATAAGGGCTTTCTGCTAGGTTAATTTCCTCTTGGTACTCACCATTGTCCCCTAATGACAGAGAGCATGCATTCAGTGCAGGATGTAGGGGGCTGGATGTTTTCTTGGGTTTAAGGGTTTTTGGTCTTTTTTTCCTGTATGTTTTTAGGTCAAGTTTAGTGTTCAGTAGGCCACAGGCTCACTAGTAAGAGCAGACTGTCCTTCAGTGTTTACAGGCATGTTCTACAATATCCTAACAATCTACCCTTATATAATTTGTTTGTGTAAAGACCCTAATTCAAAAGCCCACATTGTAAAACAGCTTACAACAACTTTCTCCAATTGACCTTCAAAGGTTTATACAGGGCCAAAGTTATAAATGGGCAAAATGGGCATATTCCCAGGGGCCACCATGACACAGGTGCACATATTTAGGTTTTGAGTAAAGAATTCCCAGCAATGGCTCTTCTTTTGATGCAGCTGGAAGAATATATTTTTCCCAATCAAATTTCTGTAGGGAAAAAAATACATTTTCCTAAGGGAATTTTTTCTTTGTGTGTGGAATTTTATCTTGGGTCCCGTGAAGTTTGTTTTCTGCCTTAGGTGTAGCAGAAACAATATTTGGTAGTCATTTCACTCTGGAATACTTTTCCTCCCCCAATTTACTTGCTTTGATAGCACTGCAGTGCAGTCTGTGCTTTTAGTGACAGAGGCACAGTAAGGTACAATCTAGAAAAAGACGTGCCTTATTCACACAGCCACTGCAAGTCAGAGAATGGATATTATTAATCAAAGAAATATGCACCCAGAAGGTACCGTATGATAAGAAACATGTACAGTATTCTCTAATACAGGGGTCACCAACCTTTTTACCTGTGAGTTACATTCAATTGTAAAAAGAGTTGAGGAGCAACACAAGCTTGAAAAAGTTCCCAGGGTGTTAAAAAAGGGCTGTGACTGGCAATTTGGAAGCCCCTACGTGGACTAGCAGCCTACAGGAGGCACTGGCAGTACACCTGATTTTTATGCAACTAAAACTTGCCTTCGAGCCAGGAATTCAAAAAGAAGTACCTGCTTTGAGGCCACTTACAGCAACATCCAAAGGGTTGAAGAGCAACATGTTGCTCACAAGCCATTGGTTGGGCATCACCACTTTAATATGCATATATACAGCTATATTTATTATAAGCATTAGGGATGGGCGAATTTGACCCGTTTCGTTTTGGCAAAAATTCGCCCAACCGAAATGTCGGCGACGCCCATTAAAGTCTATGGACGTCAAAAAAATTTTGTCACGCGGTGAAATTTCTTTGATGCGCATCTTTTTTTTTTTTTAGGTCCACTTTATTTTACTTGTTCATTAATGATTTTCAGTGTTGATAAATGTAAAGTCATGCATCTGGGATGCAAAAATATGCAAGCCACTTATACCCATAATGGGACTGTACTAGGCAAATCCATAATGGAAAATGACCTTGGAGTCCTTGTAGATAATAAACTTGGCTGTAGCAAACAATGCCAATCATCAGCTGAAAGGGAAAAACAAGGTCTTGAGTTGTATTAAAAGAGGCATAGTTTTGTTGAAGAGGGGGTTATTTTCCACTGTACACTGTTCCACTGGTAAAGCCCCATCTAGAATATGCCATACAGTTTTGGTCTCCAGTGCTCAAACAGGACATGAATTAGAGAGGTTACAAAGAAGGGCAACTAAGCTGGTAAACGGTATGGGAAAATCTCATCTATGAGGAAAGACTGGCCAAGTTGGAGTTGTTTATGCGAGAGAAGAGGCGCTTAAGGTATGATATGATAACTATGTATAAATCATCATCATCATCATCATTTATTTATATAGCGCTGTCAAGATACGCAGTGCTAAATATATAAGGGGATCGTACAATAACCTCCCTAATGCTTTAATCACCAGTAGGTCCTTCCAAATGACAAGAGGGCACCCATTCCGACTAGAAGAAAGGAGATTCCATCTAAATATTCGGAAGGAATTTTTTACAGTGAGAGCGGTGAATATGTGGAATTCTCTCCCTGAATCAGTTGTACTGGCTGATACATTAGATTTAGTAAGGGGTTGCATGGCTTTTTAGCAAGTGAGATGAGAGAATGCAGGGTTATGAAAGATAGCTCATAGAACAAGCTGATGCAGGGACTGGTCCAATTGCCATCTTGGCCATCAAATTGGAGAGGTTTCAAATGTTTTTTTGCCTTCTTCTGGATCAACCAGCAATTAGGCAAGTAATATATAGACTTAAAAGGTTGAACTTAATAGCGGTGTGTCTTTTTTCAACCTAACTTACTATGTTACTAAATGGGGTGAGAGCAGCATTGTCATATTTTTATGGTTTGCAGTAGTAGAGAATCTTTGTTCTAAACCCAAAGTCTTCCTGGTTACTAAGACTCGTTATGACATGATCAAATATAATACAGCCTGAAAATTGTTTGTACTAGACATAATCTAATAATCTTTGCTACGTCATGTATGTCATAAGTGACATTTCATAGATAATTGTTACACAGATGTGTATTGCTCTACATTTGTTTCCATGCCAGCAAACTATAAGCCCAACCTTTCAGACACAATTCATAGGTTTGCTGATACCTGGAAATGATATAATAAGCATTTCATTTTAGTTGAGTCATTTTGAAGTTTCCAGAGGTTTCCTAGATATAGTGGTTATTATTATTTGATTTATTATGACACACACTTCAATAATTATACAGTCATGCATTATCATGTCTTTAAGCCAGGGTTCTCATAAATTAGGAAGTTAGTGGGCTCATTTAAACATGGCTGTGTTATACAACTAAGGATCTGCCACAAAGTAACTGGTACAACTAAATGACTGCACTAAGCACCAATGAGTAGTATCCCCTAGCACCATATTTGTAATTAAGTGGCTGATCAACTTTCTATCAGTGTAACTGTGGCCTGGCCCTTGATGTATTTTAGGTATTAGAAGACCAGCAGCTAGGGGTGCCACCTTTTAAAAAAAAAATTACCAGGCAGTGGTGTTTAGCGGGAATTAAGGGGCGGACCGTGACGCAAAAAGGGACTGAGCCATCAGATGTGCCACAACAAGGGGCGGGGCCACAGGGGTAGTGCCGCAAAAGGGGCGGGTCCACATCCCCTTAGCCGAAGAAAATGTAAGTTTTTCACCGGCGGGCAAAGGCTTTTGTAAATGGTATTACAAATTACCGGCAGCTACATTGCTGGTAAATTTGTAATACCGGTCCCGGCCCTGGCGGGTGTTTTACCGGCTAGGCCGGTAAAATACTGGCCGGGTGGCAGTGGGTTTTAAACTAAGCAGAAAAATACAATTTTAGCCAGCTACAGTGTAACATACAGCACAGCAGTTCCCATTCTGTCAGGTTCTGGCTTATATGAGCAAGACAAGAACTTATTAAAATAAATGAAATTAATTATCAGAGAGGTTAATCTTATTTGATTCATATTATTGTTTAATTATTTTGCTACTCAGTAGATGACTGTGTTTTTTAATCTAACTACCATGGAAGCCAGTCAGTAGGAAGATGCCTAGACTGGTCTGGCCACATGCCTCAGAAGCCAAGGCTGTCATTCACTTATAAGACAAACAATACAGTCCACCAGCACCCATGGACAAAGGAAGAGAAATGTATGTAGTGTAGAAATATGTTTAACATTGAATGATACTGAATGTTAAAAAAAATCAAAATGGTGGGCTTAATATTAGGGATGGGCGAATTTGACCGGTTTCACTTTGCCAAAAATTCGCACCAGCGAAATGTCGCAGACGCCCATTAAAGTCTATGGGCGACAAAACTTTTTTTTTCGCTGCACGCCGCCATCTAAGTCTATGGGCGTCATTTCCGCAGCAAAAATTCGCCCATCCCTACTTAACATCTCACTTGAGAAAAAAATTTGACACCAATGTCCCATATTTGTCTGGGGCTCGCCCCATGAACACATGCACATAGGGCCCAATGTTTTGGGCCACACCCCTATGCACTACACAAAAGAGAACAGGTTTAACTAGAACAAAAGTTTTAACTGATATGGGTGTGTTATTCATTCACAGCTACTATGATACCAACTGAAATCATTTTAATGAAAAGCAGGGGTGTAACTATAGAGAAAACAAACCCTGCAACTCCGGGGGAGGGCAGAAACTATATGGCAGGGGCCCCCAACCTTTTTTTCCCGTGAGCCACATTCATAAGTAAAAAGAGTTGGGGAGCATTACAAGCATGAAAAAAAGTCCCTGGGGATGCCAAATAAGGGCTGTGATTGGGTATTTGGTAGACCTTTTGTGGACTGGCAGCATGCAGGATTTGGCAGTACACCTGGTTTTCATGCAACCAAAACTTGCCTCCAAGCCAAGATTTCAAAAATTAGCACCATCTTTGAGGCCACTAAGAGCAACATCCAATGGGTTGGTGAGCCCTGGTTGGGGATCACTGCTATAAGGTGTCAGTGGGACTGTGTCTAATAGACAGCTGCAATACATGGTTATGGAAAATGTATTTTCAAAAGTTTAGGGGTCTTGATGCAGGCCCCAATTTCCACTGCTGACAAGTTTACTTATGTGCTAGTTAATACAATTATGTAAATAGATTAGAATATCAAGAGTTGATGTTCTGCAATAAGAAGTCATATTAATAGTTTAATTATGTGCTAAGTCATTGGTGGGCACTGGAACCCCACAGTCAAGCCAGACCACAATCAAGTCATTGGTGGGCACTGGAACCCCACAGTCAAGCCAGACCACAATCTTAATTAGGCCAATCAATCCAATCTTTAATGTAATTTAGGCCAATGAAAATGAGGAAAAAGTAAATGGATTGGAGCCCAGTGGAATTTATCGTAAGTTATTTAAATAATTGATGGTCGGCTTTTGTTTTTAATGATTTTTATTGGTTTTAGTAAACATAAAAACATACATTGTGTCATAGAGCCCTCATATCAGCTTAAGAAACATGATGAGCATTGATAAACATTTGACACCAAATCATGGCACTCTTTGGGTATGTTTGGGCGGTGGAGGGGGAGTATGATCTATAGGGGGATTGGGTGAATAAGGGGGGGAAAGAGGGACAAGAAGGAGAATTAATAATTAACATTGCTGCATCCATTTCCTGCCAAAAGGTTTCCGATTCTTTGAAGAGAATCCATCTGAGCAACCTACTAGAACATTTTGTAAATTGTGTGAGAGCTCTTCAAACTCCTGTATTTTTATTAACCATTCATGTGTGGTTGGAGGGTCCTGAGATTCCCAGTGTAGAGGTGGCCATACACAGTAAGATCCGCTCAATCTATAATGTCGCCAAACAAGCGGATCTCTCCCCGATATGCCCACATTGAGGTGGGCGATATCGGGCTGATCTGATTGTGGGCCCTAGGGGGCATGCACTGTTGTCGCGAACCTGGGAAAATGCTCCACTGTGCATGTGTTGATACTAGGGTTGCCACCTGGCCGGTATTCTACCGGCCTGGCCGCTAAAAATTATGGCTGATCCCAATGTTATTAATAGGGAAAAAAGATAAATATATAGAAAAGCCGATATTTTTTTCCAGAAAAGGTGGCAACCCTAGCCGATACGTAGCTTCCTTACTGAGATTGCCGAAGCAGCTAAAGATGGCCCCCGTGAGCTCCGCTACGCTGACTCTGCAACAAGGGGTAATTACCACCTTAGGGGTATTTACTTGTGTTAACTCCTGTGTGGGGGGAGCAGGGAGGGGGGACTATGGAAGGTAGGGGTTTTTATTAGAAAGGGGGGTTTAGTTCTCCTTTAAGTTTGCACTACCTGGCTATTACTAATCCTGTGTATACCCATTGACAATGCAATGTGAGTTCAGACATCTAAATACAGTAACTGCACCAATCTGATCAAAACCAATTGTTGATCGGTTGCTATTAATAACTGCACTGATGCAATACATCTCCTGGGTCAGCCCAGGCACATGAGTGTTCCTCTGCGGTTGCTTTTTTTTTTTTGTATGCAGGAATGCATTAGTTAACTGATTGGAGCCCATTCATTCCAATACAGCAGGAGTGTGCAGACTGTTTTACCCCTGAGCCACATTCAAATAAAAGCCACAGCCATACAAGCATGAAAAAAATCTCCTGGGGTTGCGAAATAAGGACTGTACTTGACTTATTGGTAGGCCCATGTTGACTGCCAGCCTGACAAAAGTTATTTTTGGGATAAACTTATGTCTTTATGCTTCCAAAAATTGACATGTATTTAAAAATGTGCAAGTTCACTGAAGTCACTGAGAGCAGCATCAAAAGGGGTGGCAAACAAAATGTTTCTCAAGTCACTGGTTGGGGTTCACTGCAATAGTGGCTGTACTGACCCAAACGTGGGTGAGATGTTGCAAGTATTTACATGCGTCAGTTCCCATTCTTCAGAATTACAAGGTATTTTAGGCACTTTTCTCCCACAGGCGATGAATAGCAACATCTGCCATTGCACTCTTCCAAAATTCTACTGCAGCCCTGATCTTTAAATGCCTCTAGAACATTGTTATCCTTTTTATTATCCTTCTTTTATTGTGACATGTTACCTAGCTCATTACAGAGAATGTCTGTTTCTTATTGTCACTTTAACACTAACATTGCAGGCTTATTTCTGGAGAACTTCATGGGACAATTCAGTTAGCATATTATCATGGTGTCTGTGAGTCTAGACTAAACATACAGTGCAAGGCACTGATAAACCCTTTAGAAAGTATGCTTAAACAAAGAGAAAGGTATCAGAGAGAAAATACCCAGACATTCCAAGAGATAAACAACAACAAAGAGAAATGTATAAACCTGCAAATTCTGCCTGTCATTAATTTTAATGGAAACCTTGTGTCACCAGCAGTTAATATTAAACAAACTAATACATTTTGTCAGCCATGTGACCACACCCCTCACATCAAGTTGGAAAAGTTATTAAAACCTTTTTTTTTTTTTTTTTTTTTTTTTAGTTTATTCTAGTCAATTTTTCTGACATTATTCTACCAAAGATCAAACATGGTATACAGGAAAAAGATATTTAATTGGCTATATACTTTAATATTTTGTATCCCTCCACATATTTTAATTGCATATGGCATCTTATATGTAACAATAGATAAGTAAATCCAATAGCTCCTGGGATTTAGGAGAAGTGTGTGGGTGTACACATGGGGGTCAAGACTAAATTGCAATTTATTCATCCATTTAGATTCTTAAATGTTAAAATGTTTATTTTCTGTTAATTAAATAGCGCCACATTTCTGCAACGCTTTACAGAAATATGTCTTTCACATCAGCCCCTGCCCCACAGGAGCTTACAGTCTAAAGTCTCTATTACTTTTGCACACTTTGATCAATTTAGTTAGAAGCCAATTAAGCTGCCTATAAGCTTTTGGAGTGTTGGAGGAAATTGGAGCAACCAGAGGAAATCCACGTAAATGGTGGGCGAATATACAAATTAATCATTTGGTAGTAGTAGCAGGACAGCAGTTGGCATGTTTAATGGATGTCACCGATCTGTAAGGAAAACAGAGGGTCAGGTCAGTTATCTGCCATATTCACAGGGGCGGGGAAGTGCGGCAGGGGGAACATTCAGGAAAGAGTGGGACTTACAAAGTTACAAATTTATTGTCAATGTAACTGCCAACTTACAAGGTTGGCAGTTACATTGACCATAAATTTGTAATACCAGTCCCCGCTTTAGCAGGTGACTTACCAGCTAGGCTGATGAACTCAGGGCCAGATTTGACAAAGTGTTGCCCTGAGGCCCACATGGTCCCAATGCTTGCCATTTCCGCTCACCTCTGCCTCTGCCCCCTGTGGCCGTAGGGTCCTAGTGCTGCGGCGCTCTCAGGCACAGACGCACTGGGGAGCTTCCAGTCCCCAGTGCACCTAAAGGCCCCCATACACCGAGTCGGCAGCTTTTTGGCCTGTGTGTGGGGCCATCCGACAGTCTTCCCCAATCGATATCTGGCCGAAAGTTAGCGAGATCAAGATCGGACAGGTTAAAAAAATCACCTCTGTGTGTGTATGTGGTCTTGCGATCCTACCGCCCTTATAGTATGCATTATGATCCAATCATTGGGCCCTAGGGCCCACGATCGGATCAGCCCAATATTGCCAACTTCAATGTGGGCAGGGGCGTAACTACAGAGGAAGCAGACCCTGCGGCTGCAGGGGGGCCCAGGAGGTATAGGGGCCCCATGAGGCCCTAATTAATGAGCAATTTCAATATATATTGGTAAAAAAGGCCAACATGTGGTTATGTTGGGGGCCATAAAATGAATTTGCTGTGGGGCCCAGTAACATCTAGTTAACTCACTGAATGTGGGTATATCTGGGAGAGATACGCTCGTTTTGCGAAATCACTACATCTATGGACACCTTAAGGATGCGGCTGGGCGACATGCCGCCCATTAAATATTTCGCCTCCCTAGTCTTGGGCCTTTGTGGCCTCACCACAAATCTGGGCCTGGATGAACTAGCTGCTGGGTGATAACCCTATTCAACATGAGCGGAATTAATAAGGCTTGTGCTGGAAATACTTTTTGACTATTTTTTAAATTAAGATATATATGTGTGGTTTTTGTTATTTCTGACACTAAATAAGAATATGAAGCCAGTTTCACTTTAGTATTTCTTGTCACTTCTGATAGAACAGAACTTCAGAGGAGCTGATAAAACATATTACCTGCCCACTGCAAAGCCTCTGAAAATTAGCTGCTCAAAAGCTGCTGCTTACTGCAGTTTCTTTGTTGGAAGGTGTGTAGGTAGCTCTGAACGGATTACCCTGTTAATAAGGGGGGGGCGGGGGTCTGGTTAAAAATAGCCCAAGTTTCAAATTAATGCTTTAGAATGGCAAAGCATAGGAAAATTAGGCTTTTTCTAAATTAAAACAATTGTTAGAATGTAATTTCAACACAAGTCATAGTTATCGTGTCAATTTTTAAAAGCAAAAGTATCTGTATGTGTAAACTGCCCTTTAAGACAATAAATATTTGCATTACTGAATTCGATAACACACATCTCAAACTGAAATATTACTACCGTATATACTCGCGTATAAGCCAAGTTTTTCAGCACCCAAAATGTGCTGAAAAACTCAACCTCGGCTTATACGCGGGTCATACGTAGATACGCTCCTTCCGCGGCCCCAGCAGGACTGTCTGTGACAGCCGCTCCGGGCGGCGATCGTGACAGTCAGTCACAGACAGTCCTGCTGGGGCCGGGTCACAGGGGGTCGCACTGCTGGGCTGGAAGTCAAAGCTGGGACAAGACAGAGCTCCCTCTGTCTCTGCAGGGCTCGCAGGGTGCTGGGTGTAAAGGGGAACATTTCTCCAGCCATTTTATGAGGGATTTTGATGTTTTCACCCCGTCGGATCAGCAGTGGCATCACTATGCGTCTGTGCTAGAGAACTGTGTCCTATTTATAACCTGGCCCACACTGATCCTTCTCAGGGTAAGCATATTTTTGCAGTGTCATGTTCCTGCTGATGGAATTATGGGGAGGCTCTTTTAAATAGTTTTAGATAGATTTCTATGCCATAAAACATGATTACACATTTACACATTCACATTTTGAAATCTGACATGGGGCCCCTAGGCTTATACACGAGTCAATACATTTTTCCAGTTTTCTTAGGTAAATTAGGTACCTCGGCTTATACACGGGTCGGCTTATACACGAGTATATACGGTACTCCAGGTGCTTTGAGAAGTCCCTATGCCTTATTGAAAGACTGTTGCATATTTATTAGGCTAAATGGCCACAATTTAAAAACTTTTGCTAAATTGCTCTGCCATGTGAAATTATTGTTGCACTTTATGGCAATGTATATGCTTATTGATCTTATTCCTCCTTGGGTGGGTGAGGGGTCTCGATAGAGCAATGCAGGGTGAAGAATACAATTTTCTGTGCTCAGCTTTGGCTTCCACTGCTGTGGGTACAGACCCATAGATAAGAATGAGATTAGTTAGCACATGCACTGCTGTTCTATGGGACCCACAGACTAGTTATTTTTGATATCCCCCTCCCCTCCCCCATAAAAAAGGGTGGAAATTACAATATAGTAAGAGAGAGCTCAAACATTTCCAACAGTAGCTTGTTACTATTATCACAGTCTGGTAGGTACACATGACTTAAAAGTGCACAGGTGTATAAAGTGATAAATAGCAGACATTATGTAATTCAAACCAAGAATGCCTTTCTTGTTTAATGTTCCAGGTAGCACCAAACTGGAAGAACCGGACAAATAGCACAAAGCTAAGTCAAGATTAATGGTGCAACTATGCTGATTAGTGTGTCATCAACAAAACAAAGCAAACACGTATGCCTGGTGGTAGGAAAGCTGGTTAAACAAAGGTGCTTTGAAAAAAAAGACAATTTTAAAAAAAAGCCATCCTGTAATTAATGATAAAAAGGGAAATTTGTACGGTATGCGGACTGATGCATCCCAGCGAGTGCAGAAGCAGTTACTGACTCACAGCTACTTCAGGTGAAATTGAAAACTAATGAGAAGTAATTATCGCTAAGTAATAAGGCACCGTGCAGACTCACAGGGGCCCTCTTTTTAAGGGCAACATTTGCTTACCCCTCTCATATGGTTACAGATACAATTTACAGCAACCACAACAGTTCCCCGTTACAGTTCCATGACTAATAAAGGGGCAGTATATCCTTTGATGAACACAATGAAAAAGCTTGTGAAAAAATTATTTTTGCCTATTATTTTAATAACAAAAAACTATGATTTTTGATATTCTTGAGCTGAACCGGGCAACTGGGAAATTAAAGGGATACTGTCATGGGAAAAAACATTTTTTTCAAAATGAATCAGTTAATAGTGCTGCTCCAGCAGAATTCTGCACTGAAATCCATTTCTCTAAAGAGCAAACAGATTTTTTTATATTCAATTTTGAAATCTGACATGGGGCTAGACATATTGTCAATTTCCCAGCTGCCCCTGGTCATGTGACTTGTGCTCTGATAAACTTCAATCACTCTTTACTGCTGTACTGCAAGTTGGTGTGATATCACCCCCCTCCCTTTCCCCCCAGCAGCCAAACAAAAGAACAATGGGAAGGTAACCAGATAGCAACTCCCTAACACAAGATAACAGCTGCCTGGTAGATCTAAGAACAACACTCAAAACCCATGTCCCACTGAGACACATTCAGTTACATTGAGAAGGAAAAACAGCAGCCTGCCAGAAAGCATTTCTCTCCTGAAGTGCAGGCACAAGTCACATGACCAGGGGCAGCTGGGAAATTGACAAAATGTCTAGCCCCATGTCAGATTTCAAAATTGAATATAAAAAAATCTGTTTGCTCTTTTGAGAAATGGATTTCAGTGCAGAAATCTGTTGGAGTTGTACTATTGCCTGATTCATTTTGAATTTTTTTTTTTCCCATGACAGTATCCCTTTAAGCTACTTCAGGTTTGGTCATTGTGAGGTAGATAATTAGATTACTGGAGCACAGATAAACAGAAGTTCACTAAGAAGGGTAATTTTTTGTGCTCTTAAAAGGAGGTATACTCAGGGGTGCCATTTGGTAGGGGGCAGTCATGCTGCCAGGTGAATTGTGAAGGGGGAAATTTAAAGGGGGCGGCAGCTGCGCTGAAGGGAGACAAACGGAGCAAAATCCTCTGAACATTAGCCGAATACACCAAAAGCACTCAAAGCCACCAAAGAAAACCACGGCCAAGGAGAACTTTTAAGGTAAATTCCTCTGAATACCAATAGTTTCTTTTTAATCTTTTATGGGATTCCTGACCACCAATGTTTTTTATAACTTGTCGTGGGGACCCTGGCCACTAATGGATTGTTTTAAATTGGTGGGGGGAGCCTTGGCCACCAATGGCTATTTTTTACCCAAGGATTAAAGGGGACCTGTCACCAAAAAAATTATTCCCAAATGTTATCATGTTAGTCAAGCAAAATTAACTTTAATTACACTGTAACAATTATTTGAATCTTGTTTCCCTCCATCTGGGAATTCATAATTATAGTAATGAGGCAGGAGCCATTTTGTGAACACTGTTAATAAGGCAAGTCTTGCATCATCTCAAAATCTTGTTTGTGCACCAGAATGGGGGACTTGATGTCCACCCCCATGTAGTGATTGCACAATTAAATTAAATTCACAAAATGGTGAAGAGAACAGGAATGTGGGGAGAGCAGGGACATCTAGTAAGTGCTGAATGGAAAGTGAAAGTAATTGCCTGCCCTGCCTCTAAGCCTAAGGCATAGAGGAGGAGCCTGCAATATTTGATTGACAGCTAAACGTTTTAAATGAGTTTATAACAACTATGAATGCTTGAATAAAAAAAGGATTTGGATTTCATGTTTAATTTAAAAATTACTTTTATTATACAGCTTTTTATGTCTGGATGACAGGTCCACTTTCAACTTAATGGCTCTTATTTGTATATTAGAAATGCAAAAAGCATATTGTTATTTATGTGTAAAAACTTCAATAAACACAAAGTTAAAAAAAAAGAAATGCAAAAAGCTAAAGCTAAATGCAATTTAGGTTAGCGTAGTACCCGCTTAAAGAGTCTACCTTGACATTTAGTATGATGTAGAGAGTGATATTCTGAAACAATTTGCAGTTGCTTTTCATTTTATAATATTTATGGTGAGTTATTTAGCTTTTTACTCAGCAACTCCCCAGGTTGCAATGTCAGCAGTCTGGTTGCTATGGTCCAAATTACCCTAGCACCTATGCATTGTATTAAATAAGAGACTGAAATATAAATAGGGGAGGGTTTGAATAGAAAGACGAGTATTTAAAACATTTGTAGCCTTACAGAGCATTTAATTTTCAGATGGGGTCTGTGACCCCCATTTGAATGCTGAAAAGAATCACAAGAAGAATGCAAAAAAACTATAAAAAATAAATAATGAAGGCCAATTGAAAAGTTGCTCAAAATTGACCATTCTATAAGATATTAAAACTAGGGATGGGCGAATTTGACCCGTTTCGTCAAAATGTCGCAGACGCCCATTTGCGCGTGGCGATTTGTTTTTGACACGCATCATTCTTTTTTGACGCGCGATGGCATACAAGTCTATGGGCATCATTTCCGTGGTGAAACAAGAAAATTCGCCCATTCCTAATTAAAAGTTAACTTAAAGGTGAACCACCCCTTTAATAATCCTTTGCCAAAAAGTGTTTTTTCTGGTTTAGTGCTTATGTCTGTGTGGCCTTTTTACTGTGGTGTGGTGTTGGGCAGGGCCTGGGGTGGGGCCTGGTGTACGGAGCCCCGTGATTTCAGATGGCGGCCCTGAGTATACTGCCCATTTGAAGGAGAAGGAAAGGCAACAATCACTGGGGGTGGGGTGCCTAACTTTTGGCCAGTGATTGTATTCACAACTGATACCTCAGGCCTAACTTTTGGCACCCCCAAGTGATTCTGACTTTTCTGCTCCTTTAAGAGCAGCAAGCAAGCATCTTGATGATTTTCTGTGGAGAGCAGTGATAGGCAATAAAAGGAGAAGACAACATAATTTACCAGATTTAATCTATGTATTTATTCCCCTGCTCCCTTCCAGATTGCTAGTTTCTACAACCACCATCAACTCTTTATCCCAGCTCTCACAAGGCGTTTATTGACCACAAAAAATAACAACAACAACAAAACTATTATTTTCCACTCTTCTCCATGCTTCCACTGGAAGTAATTGGAAGAGAAATCCCAAAGCTAGAATTAAAGGATTGTGTTTATAAGGGTATTACTCAGTTAGCTAAGCTAAGGGACATTTTATTACTATTGAAAAGCACATAAAATAGAATTTAGAGGTCATATTTTTTTTGAATGATTGAGATTTTTGCTTAAACACTGATGCACTTGCAGATCAGAGCTTACCAAGAAAGGTACAATTTATTTACTTACATAATTAGATTTTGCTGATGCACTCATACAGACTTTGATTGATTATTTTGTCTTCCAGTGAAATTATGCAACATGTTAACTACATACAGGCTGTTGTCTTAGGATAAGGCCACACTGGGCTTTTTGTGGAGATTTGGTCACCTGGCGACTAATCGCCTTGTCTTTGCGGTGACCAATCTTCCAAAAAGCCTTCCGTCACTCTGCGCCGGCTAAAATGAAAAATCTCCAGCGGTTCATTTTCCGAAGTCGCTCAAAGTTGAGGAAATTTCGGGCGACTTTGGAAAAATTGTTATTAGCGCGGCGATTTTTCATTGTAGCTGGCGCAGAGTGAGGGAAGGAGTTTGGGGAGATTGGTCGCCACAAAGACGAGTATAAATTTTTTTTTTTAAAGGTAATGCTTTATTCATTTAAACACTTAAAACATTCACAACATTAAACAGTGTTAAACATTTCTGTGTCAACACAATTACAATATCATGCTAGGTACATGCTAGTTCTCTCTATGCATAACAACTTACTATGCAGTCCATATGAATCATCTGAGGGGCATCCTAATCCGTAGTCCAGTTACTCCTTGACTGCAGACCCGGGCCCGACTCCCACCAGGGGCTCCATATTTTATCAAATGTACTTGCTGTACCTCTAGTTTCATGCGTAAGCTTAATCAAGGGAATGGCCTCGTCCACTAATTTGATCCAGGAGCCCGTGGTGGGAGGGTTGGGTCCCATCCAATGCATAATAACACATTTCTTAGCATAGTATAGCAAGGCTCGAAACCTAGCTCTTACATGAGCAATGGGTACTAATTGTTCCACTATCCCCAGTAGACACACTTGGGGTGAGTTCACCCGAGGAAAATCTAGGGTATTTGCTAGGACAGCCATTACCTGGGACCAATATGCGTTTATCATGGGGCACGCCCAGATCATGTGGAGAAAGTTCGCAGCCATCTCACCACATCTAGGGCAGCTGTCATCGTTTCTTTTACCCATGGCCTTGAGTTTTAACGGGGTGGTATATATTTGATGGAATGTTTTGTATTGAATCAGTTTATCTCTCACGGATATCAAGTTGGTATACATTGACTCGGTGGCTTCCTCCCAGTCGTCCTGAGTTAGCTCAGGTACAAGTAGTTGCCATTTAGTTTGTGCTGTGTGGAATGGAGGGGGGACACTCGCTAATAAGTTGTGGTATAATTTAGATATTAACTTTTGGGGCTGCTCCATTGCCAGGGACTCTTCCATCGCCAGTGTAGTCAACTCTGGTGAGAGAGTGCCAAATTGTGCCCTGAATAGTTGACGAATTTGAAAATATCTAAACATGGGTACGCTAAGCGGAGCACACTTGGTTTGGAGCTCCTGGAACGAGAGGAATGTGTTATTTATTAGTAGGTCTCCAAGAAATTTGATTCCCCTTCGTGGCCAGTAAAGAAAGTCATCTAGGTTACGAAAATGTGGAAGATTGGCATTGCCCCATAGCGGGAGGGAGGAGATTAGTCTCAGGGGTTTTTTTTAAGCCGTTTCAACCCTTGACACCACGCTCTATGGGGAGTGACGATGGTGGAAGGTAAGGTCCCCATATCTGTAAGTGTGCGATATTTATAATATAAATATGTCCGTATTTATAAGGGAAATGGGTCGGTACGAGCTGCATTGCGAGGGGTCTTTGCCGGGTTTGGGGATCACTACAATGAGGGCTTCACTGAATGAGGGGGGTAGTGAGCCTGTTACGAAGGAGGCCTGCAGGGTGTCGAGTAAGTGGGGAGCTAATTGCTCCTGTAGAGACTTGTACCAAGACGAGGGGAGGCCGTCAGTGCCTGGGGTTTTGTGAGGTGGGAGAGAGGCAATAGCATCTCTAACCTCTTCTATTGTTATAGGTTGATTCAGTACTGTCTTGTCTTCCGGGCAGAGGGATGGGATGGAAATGCTGTCCAAGAAGGGTGTATGAAGGTCATTAGAGTGGGTCAATGTTGTGTCGTATAGGTCATGGTAATATGAAGCAAACACTTCTACTATTAGTTTCGGGTCCGTGACCGTTGCATTACCCGCTCCCGCTATGACTGGTATTGCTGTTGAGGGGTTCATTGTTTTGGCAAAGTATGCTAACAATTTCCCGTTTTTGTCACCCATCTCAAAGTATCGTTGTGATTGATATAGGAGAGCTTTCTTTGTTACCAGAGTGTACTGTCGCTCTAGGGCGTTCCGTTTGTCTACTAATACTGCATATGACTCCGGTGAAGAATTAGAAACGTGATTTTTCTCAGCCTGCAAGACCTCTGCTTCCGCCTGCTCCACACTATTTTGCGCCTGGTTGCGGGCTTGCCGTATCGCCCTGGCTAGAACCCCCCGCATCACTGCCTTGGAGGCGTCCCACAAGACCTCCTGGGAGGCCGTTTCAGCATTGGTTTCCCAGTAGGTAACATAACCCTCGGAGTTAGCTATTTGGACCGTATTGTTGAGTATAAATTTTTTTACATGAATGGTTTCCTTTCTCTTCTAAACTGATAACATAAAATTGTGGCAGAATAAACATAAGGCTGGATGTTCAGTAAAGCCAGGCTCAGTGTTGCTTAAGTTAGCAAAAGGGGCCCTCTAGTGACTATTTCAGGAACTAATTAGACATAACCACCACTGCTATACCAAATTTGCTTTGATGGAGGTGCAAAGAAACATTGCAATGAACAAGAAATTCCTTTATGTATGGTTTAGTGGTGGTTGATTTGTCTTACTTAATGATTCTCTGCATGCAGCTAGGTCAATCTACCAGCACCAGAGGAAAGATTGTTAATAAGAGTTGCAGGGTTTAGCTTAGAAGACATTTGGGCCAGATTCAATTTAATGAGAGGAGGGTTACCATGTGAAAAGTCATGCACGAGATTCAATTTGAGATGCAATTCAATTCAGAAAAGCTTATCTCACTGTTTTATCACGTGAAAAAAATTCTGTTGAAGTCTATGGAAAAAAGTTGGAACTGAATTTGGAGAAAATATTTTTCTCCTCAAATTGAATCTCATTCATGAGTTTTCACATGATAAACCATGAGATAACTTTTTCTCACTGAATTGAATCTGGCCCATTATCTGATAATTAATCCACCTCGCTGCCCCTTTGTTTGTTCCTTTAAATTTCCGTGAATATCTTTATTTAGTTAATATGCAGCATATGTAATAAGTTAATTTGGGGTCAGTACATGTCAGCTAATAGGCAGCAGTTGATTAATGCTGGAATTTTAATTTTAAAGATGTGTAGTATCCTAGTTGAGATCATGTATTATTAGTACAAATATGTATTATGGTGATTTTTTTATACACCCTCTGGCAGCATGTCAGTTCCACTCCTTGAGTACATTGAGACAGTCACCCTTGTCATAAAGCTGTCATTAAGGAAAATGGCATTTGTGGCATCGGGCAAGGACCCCCCTCGTGACTATTTTCAACTAAGAAATTGATCCAGATTTCTGCATGTAGGAAAGTAAGGATGGTGCATCCAAAAGGCTGAAGGTGTGGTACTCTCAAATAGTAAAGTTAAACTGTATTGGGGTATTTCACAAATAAGGGGGTGTTTTACGAAGATTGGAAATTGCAATTCCCTTTTCCATTACCCCACTTTCAGGTCGTTTGATATTGCCATGTAATGCTATAAAGTCTAATTTTCTAAGGGAATAATTTACCAACACAGTAGAAGAGTCTGAACAGCAAATTGGGCAACGCTAGCGCAACTTTGCTTTGCTTGGCGCAGTAACGCTAGCAGAACTAGCGCCCCATAGTCTTTACTGGAGACACAAATTTAGACAGTGTAAAATAAAACCTTTTTTTCTTCTGAGGTTCAATGACAAAGTCAGACATTAACAGATATTAGGACTCATTTTGTCTGCAAGTACAATGAGCAAAGTGCAATTTGGAGCGAAAATGCTATGTTTTTTCCTACAATGCAGTGTTTTTTTACAGAATTCCCAGAAGTCAAATTAGTTTCAATAGTTTTCATAAAGAAGTTTATGGCATGCAACAACAGGTGTGTTTGATTCAGAAACACAACTATAGTTTATATCAGTAAGCTGCTGTGTAGCCATGGGGGCAGCCATTCAAAGCTGAAAAATGAGAAAAGGCACAGGATACAGAGCAGATAACAGATCAGCTCTGTAGTATACAATGGGATTCTTCTGTTATCTACTGTGTATCTTTTGCTTGAATGGCTGCCCCCATGGCTACACAGTAGCTTGTTTATATAAACTATAGTTATGTTTCTGAAGCAAACACACCAGCACAGGGCAACAGTAAATTATAGTGTCCAGTAGCGTCACTAGAGGGGGCGGGCCCTGGTGCGTGACGCGCAGCCAGGCCCCGCCCCCCTCCGTACGGCCGCATTTGTCAGTGGCACGTGAGCTGCCGGGGGGCCCTGAGGGGGTGTGGGCCCTGGCCGCTCGCACCCCCGGTAGTTCCTTTAAAACACTTTCATGTTTTGGTCTTACTGTTCCTATAAATAAAATATTAAATATACTTATATTCTTTAAAGGACAGCTAAAAAATCCCTCCTCCATACCACCTTATCAATTCTTTGTACTTTTAACTGCAATGAATCCTATGCAAAATGCCTGCCTATTGGAACCTGCTGATATAGATTTCTAATGTCTGCCATATGCTCTCTAATTTTAGACTTCATTGTACAGGTAGTGCAGCCTACATATTGGACCCAACACTTTTTCATGTCAGTAAATAAACCACGTCCTTACTATTGCAGTTTATTCAGTGCCTAATCTCATATACTGTGCCATGTTTTCTTAGAATGTTTTAAGTTTGGTAAAACTGTCTGTTAAATACAGTAACAAATATAATGTCCTTTTATTTTTATTTCAGTTTTTTTCTACTAGCACTTTCATCTTTGTTGTTTTTTCTTTTTTTAGTTTTACTTTCCTCTAAATTGCATCACTGCTTATTTTGCTTTAACTGAATATCCCTAGTACATCTCACTGCCTCTAGAAACTGTATATTCTCTTTCTAAAAAGAGCAAAGGCCTGTACAATATATTAATTTTGGCTGCTACAAATTGTCTTATCAATGTATTGTTAAAATTGGTTAACAGCTGCCAAAATGTGGGACTCCATGGGTGTGAGTGGATTGCACAATCCTGTATCTCTTAACAGTCCACCAAAATAAAATTATGTTTTAACAGGTAACGGACAGCTTCTAATATAAAATACATTTCCCTCTCTGTATAAAAACTCGATTGAGATTATATTGAATCACCATTATATGCTTCTGATGTGGAATGCAAGATGTCAGCTGTGGCCCACATGAAAGACAAGGACCTTTCCAAATCATTAGAAATAGATAGGAAGTGCCTTGAATGTTTGAAACATCATAAGGTAGGAAAGAGCACTCACAGCCGCAGGCTCTGCTGCAAAAACTTTTATTCTTATCACATGTTTCGGATCACATGGATCCTTTTTCAAGTGTAAAATGCAAATGTAAGCAAACAACCTTTTGACACCAAACCCACAGTGATGCTCATCCCCCTGTGACATCACCAATTAACTCCAATTAGTCAGTAAATGCTGCAGAAATGCTACAAGTCTTTCTAGTGCCTTGAATCTTGTATTTATGAGGCTAAACATAATACCAGATGTTGTAAATACATATCGATCAGATCACTCCAATTATTGTTCAACAAGCCTATTCCTGCATTGATTACCCTCTTTGTGTACTTCCGTAAGTGATAGAAGATGGCCACAATTGAACAATAAGGTATCAAGGATTTTTTTTTTGTATTATTATATAGTTACCATTTGGTACACTTGTATTAAAATAATCCAGCATACTCCTTGTGGAGGTAATAAAACAGTATTGGTCCCTTGTACATTTACCTGCAAATTATCAACTCCTAAACATTCAGCACACTGCTTGGCTACTGGAACTTGCTGATTCAGATTTTTAATATCTGTCTCTGATTCTAGACTTACTTATATGGACAGCCACATGAAAATACCGTTGGTTCTTAGTAGCAAATTCCCACTAACAGAATGTGAAATACACAGCACACGAAGAGAGACTATTGGCTTTACTGTTACATATTTATATAGTTAAGCAGTGTTGAAAAAAAAAAGACCAAAGTCCATCAAGTTCAACCCCTCCAAATGAACCCAATTTGCATTATATAGACCTATAGACACTCATGTCCTTATACATATTAATATTAAAATGTTTATGCTCTATGAAGGCTTCAGAGTTATTTTTTACATAATTACATAGTTAAGTTGGGCTAAACAAAGACCAAATTTCATCAACTCCAAATGAACCCCAGTGCATATATGTATATATGTGGGCGTGTGTATGCATATATTATACAGACCTATATATATACTCACCTGTCTCTGAATGGCTCGCTCTTACATGCAAATTTTCACTTCGGAATTCTCCACCAGACCTTGTGCAACTATGTTGACATTATTTCGTGACGAATATGCGTATACATCAATATGCACAATTACGTCTCAGCAAAGGAGCTCTCCCGTACTTTCGTCAGTGATGTTTGTTGGCGCGAAAATTTCTTAGTGAATTTAGCGTTACTTTCTTCCTAAGGAAATTTCGTTAACTTACATAACCTTATGTCAATTTAAATTCAGTGTGTATTTAAATGGCAGATGTATGTATTTATTAGTGATGTTGGTGAAATTGTTGGAAGTGCCCACTTTTTATTAAAAATATCCAAGGATGCAAAATGAAGACAATAGATATCCTCTATAAGCCATAAACCCACCCTAATACTAGGCCATAAGCCCACCCTAATACACATGTGGCATAAGCTTCAAATGTTAAAAAAAGTGTAAATTAGATATTTTTAACAGTTACAACTTAATATATATAAATAAATATAATCCTACTTTAAATATGAAAAATTTTTTTGCCTTTTTCTTATGACTTTTTTGAAATACAGCTTCATCATATTATATTGGCAGGCAGAACCTGGCGAAATAGACTTTAACGAAAAGGTTTCCTGAATAGAAACGTTCACAGGCAATCGTTCGCCTAAATTAAAATTCGCCTGCCGAAACAGTTCTCCAGAGTTGAGGTATTTCGCTTGTGGATTGTGTTACTCAGCTTTTAGTAAATAGAAGAAGTCCCTGCGAATTGTCTTTTTAGCAAAAAATCTTTAAAAAAACCCGACTAATCCACTCTTTAGTAAATGGGCCCCGTAGTGAGCAGACAAAGTTTTTCAGAAAAATACAACTTCTAAACGGCAGCAACCTGCTCCCAAACACAGTGGTTATATGTGTCTTTTGTTTATTTTAATGTTAATAAAAAGAAGGCACATCACTGGAACACAGCAGTCTCTATAACTCTATGAAAGTGGAGAGAAACACAGTACTGGACATGCTGCCATTGATCCGGAGTAATATAACTGGCATTTTGTGATATAGGTATTTACTACATAGTAAAGGAAGTGCCCAGAGACATTAATTGATCTAGCTGATTTTTCATTATTAACATAGTTCCACACACTTGACAGGCACTACTTGGTTAATCTGCTTCTAAAACAATAAAAAAAACACTGGGTATGAATTAGATGTGGTTAATCAGAACAAACACATTCCATGCTTCATTGCACGATATCATTTTTTTAGTACACCTCTCCCCCCTAAAATTAGAGGGAAATTTACTCCTATGGAAGTGTTTAAGATCCATGTTAAAATCCCAGGAAGGTACAGCACTGTATAATGAAGGGTTTGCAAGAATTGAGGGTTGGAGGTTGAGGAGATTGTGGAGGAGGTGAGGGCAACAAGGGCATCCTTGCTGTTCTATACATTACTAAGCAATTGAAGCCGTACTGTGATTTGTTCGACATTCTGGGAGACAATACTTTTTGATCTACTTATCTACTTATTGCTACTAGGGGTGAGGGGAAAACAATGTGTTCTGTTCAAGACTGAGGGAGATATGTGACTTCAGGAAGAGCACCCTAAATACTTCCCAGCCTATCGCTAATTTCATTATTCAAATATTGCATTACAAATAAAATGCAGAAGTATTCCACAAAGCTTATCATAAAATCTGGTCTGGTTGCATACCTGTATTTTTATTGGAAACGTAGCTTTTAGGCATACAGTATACACAAAAGTTTTTTTGCATGGAGGGCCCAGTGCACTGCAGCGCTTACTTGATCCTCTCTCCACCCACTCAATTGTGTCCCCTGCTGCCGTGGCTGCTCACGTTAGAGTAGGTAAGACAGCAGCTGGGTAGGGGGATCTCCTTAACTATAGTAGCTATAGAGAAAGCAAACCCCCTTCCCCCTTGGTCTGGGTCCCCACCCTGTTCTCCAGGCCAATTCTTCCTCTATAGTTACACCACAGGTATACATCTGCCCAATGTATTTACTTGAATTTATACATAAAATTATAAAAACAACTAGAAAACAAGCATTTTTTTAAAAAAATAAGTAAATAAGTAAGAGATGAGTAGAGTGCCTAGTGGAAGAAACTGCTACAAAAACAAAAAAAGAGTGAGCGAGTAAAACGTCTATATACATCCCGACTTATGCAGGCTCAGGTAAGCGGCTCACTTTGAAGTTAATCGGTACATTAATTGATACAGAACTATGCAGCCTTTTTATCACTGTGATTTTCATCAGCTTTGTACACTTGTACAACAGCATTGAATGTTTGCTGGGTTTTTATCCGTCCACATTCTGGGAATTTGTATTCTTGTCGCTTGCAGCATATATTGTATTGAAGAGTCTCATCAAATTGTTGAGATACTATGTTATATCTCAGTGTTGCTACCTCTGCTACAATTGCGGTTTTAACACATTTTGATATTTGCTAGGTACACTTATAAAAGATGAATACATTTTACTGTGCAGTCATTGCGGCATTTACGGGAATTCAGTAATCCGTCTGTCCTCAAGGCACTTAATAAGATGCTCCCTCATTTTTGTATTGTCAAAGTTGCTGCTGACATTTCCATTACTTAGTAGCTCGTATGCAAAAGCTATGGCATATAATACACAGTCATAAGATCCCTTTGCTTGTCGATCCACTTGAAGATATTCAAGATTTAGCAAAGGGTATTTAACCACATTTTTATAAACGACTTCAATCTGATCAAAAACATGTAATGAAATGTAACCCGGATCACTGTCCGCAACCTGTACTCCACCGTTTCTGTAACAGGTTGTAAAGCAGTGTTGTGCCATTAGATCAGAAAGAATTTGCACTGCTGGTCCAGACACAGGCTGCATATCGTACCATGCTGCGTATGAATGCTGAAGCCCTTCAGTTTTAAACTGTAGTTTCAGAAGTCTTTGCACAGCATTCACAATCTTGCAAGGAAAGGGATTATAGGGAGTCTGCAGGGTTACTTTATCCCTCATGAGTAGATTCAGTTCAGGGATCCAGACACTCTCATTTTGCATGGAGAGGAGACTATCTTTTGCAGCCTCGCATGGGCTTGTCTCTATGTCTATCTCATCATCAGAACAACTGTTAGTTTCATTTAGGAACACTGTCTCCCAATTCCTCTTTGGTTCTACTGTGGCCTTGTCTTTTATATTTCCCTGCTCTGTCTTTCTTTGTTGTTGGAAGTGAACTATTACATGATCTTTTTCTAGATGGTGTAGTGCTCATATGCAGGTTTTTAAGCTCTGATATAAATTACAACTAAGAATTAAACAAAAAATAATTTCATGATTAGGTTAGTGCAAATAAACCAAGGCCTATGAAATTTGAAATCAAGTCAGTTACACTGCATTTCAGTTGACAGTTAAAAAACAAACAAACCAGATTCAAACCATTAACTAAAAGTGGTAAAATTACATGGAGGCAATCTATATAGTTATTAATTCAATGTGGCATCAGCGCATTGGAATGGAGGCAGGGCTGGGGTTGGATCTGGGTTAAGGGTGGGTTGGGTTGTTGGTGGAGACAGGTTTCAACCCAGGACTAAAGGAATAATTAATCCACCTCTTTCTAAATTAACTTACTTTTTGTCTTATTAGTATATGATGACATTTATGTTATGTCATAAATACCAAACTTTTAGGTATATATTTTTACATTTTAATTATATAGACTTACAAATTTACAAGTGTCATTTGCTATAACCATTAATTACATTTAATATTTTTGGAAAACAGGTTTAAAAAGCAAAATTCCAAGGTTTATTCCTCATTACTGGGAAAAGAGAGGGTATGACCAAATGTTGGACCACACAGGCAGTCTTATGGTTGGACACCAGGAAGCCTTCAGCATTTGGTAGAACTATGACTGCAATGTCTGTTAACAGTTAACGTTTTTAATCAATTCAACCAGATCAGAGGACCTGTGCCTGGGCATCCCGACTATGCTTTCTTCTTCAGATCAAGGAGCACAGTGGAATATGTGCACTCTCTTGAGCAATATATCTGTGTTAGGCTCCCTAGAATTATACCAAGGGCATTGGTATCAGTGAGACTTTGTTCATTTTTTCTAGGAAAATAATAAATAAGTTCTTGTGGGTTCAGGCTTAATATGGTTATAGTAAGAAACAAGGAAAAGTGTGCTTACTAATTTTTAAAACATTAAGCGGGGTGCAATGAGGTTGTGATCACAAAATTTGCATAGACAAATATAAGAGGTCCTCTGCACTCATTGAAACACTTTGTGCCTTAAGCTACTAAAATGCCTTACCCTTTTAACAAAACTGAGTGTAGAAACTGGCCACACCGGGGATGACCTTGACGTAGTTGGCCAGCTTAAATATACTGCAATATATGGACAAACAATCCCTGTTTTGTTTAAAGAGTAAGGCATTTTAGTAGCTTATGGCAATGTTTCAATGTCCTTGATATATTGATAATGGGTTGAGTGCAGAAAACCTCTTGTATTTGTCTATGTTAATATGGTTATTGCACATGTAATTTCCTTACCAAATATTTGTACATTTGTGTGCCATACATATTAGCATTGGAAATGGAAGTTTGAATCACATATTAAAGTAGTCATCAGATATTCATGGTTACAGTTGTGATCAAGGTACTCCAACAGACTATGCAATGAACCAAGCAAAAGGGAATGGAAATGGAAATGGAGTGGGAAAAGTTAAAGCCATAAGTGATGCAAGTTCAAAATACCATCATCTCCTCTCTGTTCAGATTTTTGTGGAACTTAGTATATTGCCAAACTATTGTTGGGTTACGTGCTTTAAAAAAAAAAAACAAAAAAAAACTGTGGTACCGTGTTAGCCAGTAGCAAAAATAACAAATAAAAAAAACAAACAAATACAAAAAGTATTGTAGAAGTGATACCTATATTGGCTAACAATAAAAAAAAATACATTGCAAGCTTTTGGAGCACCAAGGCCCCTTCGTCAGGCAAAAAATACATTGCAAGCTTTTGGAGCACCAAGGCCCCTCCGTCAGGCAAAATACAAATGAATTTGTATTTTGCCTGATGAAGGGGCCTTGGTGCTCCGAAAGCTTGCAATGTATTTTTTTTATTGTTAGCCAATATAGGTATCACTTCTACAATACTTTTTGTATTTGTTTGTTTTTTTTATTTGTTATTTGTGCTTTAAAGGTAAACTATCCCGCAGGGCGCATGCGCACAGCTGAACAGGAAGGATGTGCCTGTAATAGCTCCGTACCCTACCTGCTGACTAAAGCAATATTTAGCTGAGAAACCCCACAGAAGCAATCTATAAAGAGTCTCTATGACCTTGTGAGCTCACCCGGACCAGCAACATGGGTCCACCATCTGCGAAAAAGAAGCAGCAACTTCAGACACCGCCGATGTTCCAACAACGCGCAACAGAGAATGCACAGCAGCCATCTTTATCTCCATGCACAGAACACTCTGACTCTGAGCCACAGGTAACGAGCGATGACACGCAAGCCAAACTGCAAGCAGTACAACAACTGTTTAAAACCTAAGATAAGGCTGCAGTTCGGGAATTGGGAGATAGGGTCGAAAGGCTGCACCAGGCCCAAATGGCACACCTGGAGAACAAGGTGGAAGACCTAGAAAACAGGTCACGGAGGGGAAACTTGAGGGTAAGGGGAGTCCTCGAAACGGTCACGGACATAACCAGCCTAATGGATGAGGAACTGCACCATCTACTACCGGACCTACCGGAGGCGCATCTCCATATTGAAAGAATCCACAGGGCCTTGGGCTGTCCCAGAAAACCCCAATCTCCCCAGAGACATTGTACTCAAAATGCACCATGTTGAGGTAAGAGACTTGGCCCTACAAGCGGTTCACTCAGTGGGCAAAGATGCACTGCAACACCAGATGCAGCTTTATGCAGACTTATCACCCGCCTCTCTCCAAAAGCGGAGACTGATGAAACCAGTAACAGCACTGCAAATAAAGCACAAAATAAAGTATAGATGGGGATTCCCTTTCTCACTGCAATTTCAATAGGAGGGAAAGCTACAATCAGTCACAATCCTGGAAGCAGGACTGGCACTACTTGAACCTATGGGCTCACCCTCGGCAAAAGACAGCCGATCTCCATCTGCTTCTCCACGACCAGACCCTGAGTGGACCACTATTACCTCAGCCAAACAACTGAAACGCCAATCTCTTCAACCACCACCTAAAGACCAAAGGCACCACCGTCAAAGAGCAGATCCTGACGCGACTTGATGATTCTCTTGGAACCATATCTACAACAACCCATATTATGGGTAATTCTCAAGTTCTCTGATACCTTCTTCCTATTTTTTTTTTTTTTTTTTGAAAAGGTAGTGCAGTTCTTTCAATGTTTTTCTCCTTCTTCTCCAGTCAAGTTAGCTGGATGACTCTCCTTTTTTTTTATAATATGATAGTTTTCAGCGGCATTGGGATATTGCTGCCCCCCCTGAGAACATTTCTGTTATGGAATTTCACAGCAGTAAATTGTTTACAATGCAAAATTATCTTTTGTTTACTTCACATGTTTTCACTAAATGCCTTATATTTTACTTACTCTAATTTTGTTTTTCTTTGGCGGCTGGGTTATAATATTTGTTCAAAAATGTCGTATGTTAATGTTGACATACACCTTTGCTGGAGAGATGCGGTCCTACATTTCAAAGCTGAATACAAGCTAACCATCTCTATACGAGATAATGGAGATTAAAATAATTTCACACAATGTGCAGGGCCTCAACTCTCCAAATAAGAGAAGGATAGCATTCAATATGTACAAAAGCCTCTCTCCAGAGATCATATGTCTCCAAGAAACACACTTCAACCAGAAGTCCTACCCAATTTTTTTCCATAAACAATATCATATGCACTACCTTGCCTCTACTACTAGCAAACATAGAGGAGTAGCTATATTTATTCACAAAGATTTTCCCTTTATCACTCTTAATGCAAGCATAGATGCTAATGGTCAATATATCATACTTCAGGCACATTATATGATCAAAACTATACTATTATATCCAGTTATGCCCCAGTTACCGAACCAGTCCCTTTTTTTGATACTTTATGCAATCTTCTACCAGATTTAAACCAGACCAGGCTTCTATGGCCAGGAGACTTTAACTTGTCCTTCAATCACACACTGGATAGGTCATCGTCTATTTACCCAACGCGATACAGAACAATTACTAAAAAGGTGAACCAACTACTCCATACACACAGCCTTATAGATTCCTGGAGAGAGGTCAATGGCTCTAAACGAGATTATACCTTTTATTCTCATACACATAAATCCTATTCTAGAATTGATTATATTTTAGTTAATGCTTCAGACACCTTCTCTCTAATTGACTCAAAACATATACAATGTGCATGGTCTGATCATGATATTGTGCTGACAACACTTAAGTTACAGGTTCCTTCATTTAAGCGACCCAATTGGAAACTAAATGAAAGCCTATTAGCAGACCATGAAAGTATAAAATTTCTCTCACAGGAGCTGAAAAACTTTTTTCAAGATAATTTGACACCCGATACATCAATAGACTGGGTTTGGGTGGCTCATAAAGCTTACATTAGAGGATGCTTAATAAAATACGCTTCCCAGAAAAAGAAAGAAAGAATGCACGTACAAAAGAGTCTAGAGTCTGAGCTAACATTACTAGAACATACTGCACCCCTCAATGCGAAACAGTCCAACTTATCCCCTATCTTCAAAAACTCTTCCAACATATTACTAGTGGAAAATCTCTGCCTCCTGAAATGAACGACGCTAGCATATCAATAATTTCGAAGCTCAACATGGATGTCTTAAACCATAAAAACTATAGACCAATATCACTACTCAATTTGGATATTAAGATACTAGCCACCATTCTAGCTAACAGATTAAACAGAGTTTTACCAACAGCTTTCCATAAAGACCAGATAGGTTTTATCCTCACTCGCCAAGCACCATATAACATTAGGAAGGCCCTGAATATCATAGCATATGCTAATAGAAATAAAATTCCAACTTGCGTTAGACATTGAAAAAGCCTTTGACATGCTTAGCTGGACTTATTTGTTTTCTTTTATAGAAGAAGTCGGACTAGGAGATATCTTAATAAACACGCTAAAAGCATACTATCAGGGTCCACAAGCACGATTGAATCTCTCTTTCACCAAAAATATAGGTGTTAAGATACAAAGGGGTACACGTCAGGGGTGCCCACTTTCCCCAGCTCTATTCGCATTAGCAATGGAACCTCTAGCAAGAGCACTTAGGGATAACGTTGATATTAAGGGCTTCACTATTAGAGGTAAAGAATATAAGCTTTCACTATTTGTTGGTGACCTACTTATGCACGTAACCAACCCTCTTACATCTTTACACAACCTGATAGATGTTTTGTTATGTTTTGCAAAATTATCTGGTTTGAAAATTAATCCAGAGAAATCGGAAATGCTACCCTGTAACCTATCCAAACCATTGATTAAGCTGATAAAGGTAAGTTTTGGGTTTTCTATTAGAAATGAATATCTACAATACCTTGGAGTAAAAATAACAGCCTCTCTTATACAAGACTAATTATCCCCCTTTAATGTAGCTTTTAGAGCAGAAACTCTCAGTATGGGACAAACACCGAATCTCATGGATTGGCAGAATTCATTGTGTAAAAATGGTACTACTACCAAAGATATTGTATCTATTCAGAACTGTGCCCATCTCTGTACTAATTGTAGATGTCCGCAAGCTGCAATCAGCAATCAGCAATCAGCCATCAACAACTTCGTATGGCAAAATAAAAAACCACGAATATCGAAGCAATTAATGAACCTCCACAAATCGAATGGGGGACTCTCGGTACCAAACTTAGCTAACTATTACAGAGCTGCCAGAATTGCTCAATGGGCTCCGACGCATGCAGGAGCAGAAGCCCCTCTGAGGTTTCAAATTGAAAATGACCTGCTCTACCCCCATCTCACTAATCATGTTCTATGGCTTTCGAAAATCCCCTTGCAGAATTTTATAGATGCATCTCCAATTGCAACAGATATGCTGCACCTTTGGATAAAAAACCATAAGAAGTACCATTTGACTTCACTCCCTTCTCTCCTAAGCCCAATAATAAACAGATTTTACAGCGGGAACATCTAAAAGGGCATATGCATGGTGGCTAGGTAAAGGAGTGACCACATTGGAAGCACTGGTTCAACAGGGTAAACCACTTACTTTGCACCAATTGACCCAAAAATTTGAACCTCCGAAACCAGAAATGTTTAGAGCTTCACAACTTATTCACTATGCTAACAAACAAACCAAAAGGTGCAATAATAACTGTTTTACGAAATCGAGCTTTTAATCTATTTGTAGACAGGCACCATAGGCACTAGGTATATTGAGCCTGACTTATAAGCTGCTAAATAGATTACCAACAGAAAACTTTAAACATAAATATATGCTTCAAAACACTGGTCATAATGCAGCCTAACAGCAAACCTGGGAAGTACATGCGTATTGAACAGGGAAACGTCAATAAAACTGCTGCATAGAATTTACCTCGTACCATTACAACTACATAAGATTTATCCATCTTGTGATCCATATTGCTTCAGAGGTTGCCAAGAAAATGGATCAATGCTCCATGTATGGTGGAATTGCAGAGTAGTCTCTAAGTTTTGGGACCATGTAAAACAACTACTAATCTAATCTAAAATATTTCTCACTGATTTCCCTAAAGACCCAACCACCATGCTCCTAGGTAAAAAGACTAATAGATTTTCCAATCTGGCTCACAGGTTGTCACAGCATATCCTTTCGGCCGCAAGACTGATCATTGCACACAACTGGAAAAAGACTACTATACCTCTGTCTATGCTAAAGGCAAAAATAATTGATATAGCAGCCAATGAGAAAATTACATATATGTTACAAAATGATATGGAAGCTTATGATAAAAGATGGTTGCCCTGGCTAGCATAGGAAAATGATCCTCTGCTCTTTTCAGCAATACATGTATAAACGGTCAGCAAGGGTGACATGTAAAACAAATATTTTTGATATTGGAACCAGCTACACTAATTAGGGGCAGATTCATCAAGGGTCGAATATCGAATAGTAAAAACTTCGATATTCGACCATCGAATTAGCATGCTACGATAATCGAAGGCCGTCTTCGATCGAAGGAAACCATCGTTCGATCGATCGATTCCATGCTACGATGTGAAGGTTTGTGCGTATCGAATAGTCGAAGCTGATCGAAGGTAACCTTTGCCACACTTCTATTCGAAGTTTTTATGCCCCACTTCCTTTCTGCCATTTTTTTCAAACAGGAAGTCCTCTGGAGGCCATTTTAGGTGCATTGGCGCCCTTAATGCGCACTTGCTATTTGGATGAGCTAGGTGGAGGAGGTTGCCAAACAGCTGCTTGAAAAATGAGAAGAAGGAGTGAGGAGGAGGAAGGCGAATGTGGTTCCAGCCCTGAAGAGGTGCCCAGGGTGGCTGCATCCCACACTACGTGGGATGTAAGTCACCAGAGGAGGGGGAGAGAGGGGGACAGGGGCTGGAGTGTTAGAGGGAGGGGTTCCTGGGCTGAGGTGGAGGAGGAGAGCCTGTCAGGGTCCCATAGAGGGGGAGGGGAGAGGTCTGGGAGTGCCAGGACAATGAGCTCCCCCAGCTCACGCCACGTGTCTCCCCCAACATCGGAGACACGTGGTCGGTCCCGCACCCCAGCCAGGGGAAGTAGGGCCTCCCCCAGGGCACGCCACGTGTCTCCCCCAACATCGGGGACACGTGGCAGTTCCTACACCCCAGGCAGGGGAAGTAGGGCTTCCCCCAGGGCACGCTACGTGTCCCCCCAACATCGGGGACACGTGGTCGGTCCCGCACCCCAGCCAGGGGAAGTAGGGCTTCCCCCAGGGCACGCCACGTGTCTCCCCCAACATCGGAGACACGTGGTCGGTCCCGCACCCCAGCCAGGGGAAGTAGGGCTTCCCCCAGGGCACGCCACGTGTCCCCCCCAACATCGGGGACACGTGGTCGGTCCCGCACCCCAGCCAGGGGAAGTAGGGCTTCCCCCAGGGCACGCCACGTGTCCCCCCCAACATCGGGGACACGTGGTCGGTCCCGCACCCCAGCCAGGGGAAGTAGGGCTTCCCCCAGGGCACGCCACGTGTCCCCCCCAACATCGGGGACACGTGGTCGGTCCCGCACCCCAGCCAGGGGAAGTAGGGCCTCCCCCAGGGCACGCCACGTGTCTCCCCCAACATCGGAGACACGTGGCAGGTCCGGCACCTCAGCCAGGGCTGGAACTACAGAGATGACCGCCAGGAGGAGGCAAGAGGAGGAGGAAGAGACACCGGCCTCACAGAGGAGGCCAGAGGAGGAGGAGGAGGAGGACGATGGCGATGAGGGCCCCAGTGGGCGAATGGGGCGAAGATTTTCCAGTGAAGAAAATGCAGCACTGGTTGATGAAGTGATCGTGCAATGGGATGTGTTATTTGGATGTCGATCCCATTGCATCAATGCTGCCAGACGCAAAAAAATCTGGCAGCTAGTAACGGACAAAGTCAACGCTGTAGGCGCTGTACACAGAGATCACAACACTGTGTACAAGCGCTTCAGTGACCTGAAGCGTTGGATGCGGGCGAAGTTTGCTGCCAGGAGAGCAAAGGCCCAGAAGACCGGCGGTGGCCCTTTACCATCTTTGAGGCTGCAGCCTTATGAACGCCGGCTTCTGGCCATTATGGGCAGAGAGGTGTGTGAAGGTTTAGAAGGCTCACATGACACAGACTGGAGAAGTAAGTACATTTTAATACACAACATTCTTACTGCTTTTATCCACATTCTTATCATTTGCCTAAATAACTCATTTCCCCTTTGTCATTTAGCTTCTTTCCTTAAATATTGCTCCTGTTTGCCATTAGAGGATTTTATGTTTCCAGGATTCTTGTTTGTTTTTGTAGTAGTTAATTACGTGCAGCTGTAACATTGCCAAAAAGGCAAACGTTTATTAACCATTTCCCTACTAGAACAGAAATGTTTATAAAGTGGATTAAAAGGGTTGTTGAGCTTGAAGTTAACTTTTGAACTATGTTATGTTATCATTTTAGACAGTCATATCATTCTATTCCAGTCTGTGATTTCTAGGAATATATGTTTGCTATGGTAATTTACATCCTAGCAACCACTTTTTCAAAATCGTCTACTGTAGAGCTTATATAAAAAAAACAGAATATTGGGTACCAGAGGAAAACATTACTTTAAGGTTAACAAACCCTTTAACTTCAGTGTGTAAAAGTGTGAAGCAACATATGTAGAGCCTACAGCAGCTGTATTGTCACTTATTACATTCTGTGCTTCTCACATCATTGCAAACAGGGCCTTTGTGTCATGTATTTAACTTTTCAACCTTAGCATCTCCCTTGCAGTGCCCTGATAGACTCCACTTGGACTTTAAACATATCGTTTCCTCCCCCATTACATTTCAGTTATTATTTTAAAGGCTAACTTAAATATTTTAGAAACATGTTGTAGGTTTGTCCATCAGCCTAATAAACAAGTACAATTGTAGTAGCTTATGACTGACAAATTTTTTTGGCACTTTTCTTAACAATTGCAGCACCACCGCGGACAGTGCCACAACCCACGGACAGTGACCAGGACCAGGACCTTGATCCTCAGCAGCCCCAGGAAGAGGGTGAGGCTGCAGAGAGCCCTAGAGCCCCACAAGCTCAAGGTACAGACATGTTTGTGTTTGTGGCCAATGTAGTTGCTTCCTCAAATTGTTTGCAACATTACTAATGTCCAATTTCACATTACAGAACATCGAGCTCCCCAGCGTTCCCAGTCGCCAGCCGTGCTACCTGTGGTGCCCCCCAGACGTAAGAACCCTTCCTTTATTTGTCTGTGTCCCAAAGATGCAAAGAACATTTACTGAGTCCCTTATGCAGCCTACTTATGTGCCTCTTCAGTGTTAATGAAAAGCAGTAGGTTGTTAAAGACAGATTTTGGATAGAATATACATTTTGCCCATTTCCTTATGCGACCAAAGTGTCAATTATATCAGATTGTTCTGCTGCTCTGGCTCTGCATCTCTCCCTTCCTCTTCCTGTGCCCCCCCCATTCTGACTGTCAGCCTGAAATCACCATACAGTGCTACTACTATTTCACTCTCTCTCAGCCCCACTTTAAAATCCTACTGATGTCTTTGTGACTGCCCTTGACTATTGGCTCTGCTCAGCCTACATTCTCACCTGTTGACTCGACACTTTTCTTTTTCCTTCTACATGGTCCATCTTGCTCCCCCTCACTCCAAGCCATCCACCGTCTCAAGATTTACTCTGGCTCCTCATGCCTCATAGTAGTTTTCTCACTCCATGCTGTCTCTCGGGTCTCCCTTTCCACTTGCAGGTTCCCTCTCTGTTCTTGCTCCCACCTCCTATACCACCCCTCTGTCAAGTTTCACTCCCCTCTCCCAGGTTCAATCACCACTCTCATTGTGTGTCTCATACTATCTCCTTAACTTGCAGCTGATGACAAACAAGGCAAACAAAAAACACATATATTTTGACTAGATACACATTAATGTTCCATTTCAAATCCAGTATTGGAATGATTTAGCCCCCCCCACACCCAAACATGGAAACACCCAACACCAATTTATCTTCTAAGATTATCTTTGTGAGCTTCCTTTCCCACCTTTGTTTTTTTGTTATGGGTTATGCACATGTCCAATAAATTTAGCGATGTTTATATTTGTTTTTTGTTGTAGGTGATGCTGCTGAAGCAGGTGCTGCAGCTCCTGCTGCTGCTGCACCAATTGGGGGACCACCACAGGAGCAACCACAGCGACTGGCTGAGAGACGTGGGCAGTATGTGGGGCTTATGCAACTTCTCATCCAACAGCAACGCCGCAACAGTCTCTGGATGCGAAGATGGTTTGCTCGCATCCATGCCGGCTTCCATGATGGGATGCAGAGCATGGAGCAAACCTTCCAGAGCATGGAGCAAACCATCCAAAGAAGCATCCAGGACCTGGTGGCGGCTATTCGGGAAGTGGCTCAACAACCACGGGGTTCTGCTGAGGGTCCAGTCCCTGGTCCTGCTGCTGCTCCCCCTCCACCCCCTGCATCTCCTCAGCAGCGCAGAGGAAGGGGGCGTGGAAGGGGACAAGGTCCTGTCCGAGGGGATAAGCGCAAACGTCCCTAGCTCCAGTCTGTGTCACTTCTCAAACTGACACTGGCCTCTTTGCCCATTTTATCCTGGCAAAGAACTTCGCCCAATTCACGCTTCAGGTGTGACTTTGTCCGTTACCCAGCAATGGGACTGACATCCAAACAACACATCCCATTGTTTTAGACCATGCTGCATTTTCTTCACTGAGGGGTGCCATTTTAAGATCTATTGGCACCCTTTCCAATAACATCTGGAAAAGCACTTACAAACATCAAAGTGCATTTGCTCTAACATATTTGTCTATTTATGGTGTTATCAGCACCAAGGTGTGCCATATCTACCATCCATTGGTACCCTTTCCAATAACATCTGGAAAAGCACTTACAAACATCAAAGTGCATTTGCTCTAACATATTTCTATAGTAATGCTGCAGTGTTTCCCAAAACATTCACTTGGGCCAAAAATGTTACATGTAAGGCTCAAAGAATTGAAATACTACTCTTTTGCTTGTGTATTTTTCACTAATTACTTCAAACATAACATATGTTAACATATGCTACCTCTGGCCTACTTTGGCTACCCAGCACTCCTAATAGGTGCCAACGCCTACTACCTCCTCCTCCTCCACCTGTGCTCATTCAATAGCAAGTCCTAGGTGTATGATATGCCTTATAGGCACAAATGGTTGTTACTTTGCACAAGAAGTTATGTGGCCTACCTCTGGCCTACTTTGGCTACCCAGCACTCCTAATAGGTGCCAACGCCTACTACCTCCTCCTCCTCCTCCTCCACCTGTGCTCATCCAATAGCAAGTCCTAGGTGTATGATATGCCTTATAGGCACAAATGGTTGTTACTTTGCACAAGAAGTTATGTGGCCTACCTCTGGCCTACTTTGGCTACCCAGCACTCCTAATAGGTGCCAACGCCTACTACCTCCTCCACCTGTGCTCATTCAATAGCAAGTCCTAGGTGTATGATATGCCTTATAGGCACAAATGGTTGTTACTTTGCACAAGAAGTTATGTGGCCTACCTCTGGCCTACTTTGGCTACCCAGCACTCCTAATAGGTGCCAACGCCTACTACCTCCTCCTCCTCCTCCTCCACCTGTGCTCATTCAATAGCAAGTCCTAGGTGTATGATATGCCTTATAGGCACAAATGGTTGTTACTTTGCACAAGAAGTTATGTGGCCTACCTCTGGCCTACTTTGGCTACCCAGCACTCCTAATAGGTGCCAACGCCTACTACCTCCTCCTCCTCCTCCTCCACCTGTGCTCATCCAATAGCAAGTCCTAGGTGTATGATATGCCTTATAGGCACAAATGGTTGTTACTTTGCACAAGAAGTTATGTGGCCTACCTCTGGCCTACTTTGGCTACCCAGCACTCCTAATAGGTGCCAACGCCTACTACCTCCTCCTCCACCTGTGCTCATTCAATAGCAAGTCCTAGGTGTATGATATGCCTTATAGGCACAAATGGTTGTTACTTTGCACTATCAAGCATTGTTGGGTGTCCAACACTCTACCTGGCCAGCACTAATCTCATATTGTGGATTTTCAACTGGCCAAATTGTCATATTGACAAGTGTTAGTTGTACATCATATTGATTGTTATATTATTGTTTTTGATACAAGCTTATCAGGGCCAAATTTTTGGATACTGTTTAATGTAAAGTTGGCCATGATGAATCCTGGGGTGCATTAGCAATGTTATGCAACAAATGCTTTGTAAAACCTTTGTAAAGCTTTTGCCCTTTAGTGGTCTATAGGGGCTGCTATATTTTGAAATATATGTTGAGAACAAATTCCTCCTGTGCCTTCCAGCTAAGGTACATATTTTAAGGTTTTCAAATAACTATTGTATGTTCCAAAAACAAAGAAACAAACTTTCTACTGATATATATTGTCTTTTTATTGTTGTTCAACTGTTTTGGATTTTGACCAAGATTGTGTCAGTAAAGCCACTAAAACATTACTGGGTGTGTTTGTTTTTTATTTTTTGACAAGGTGCTAGTCCAAAATAGTAACATGGGTAATGTCATTTCAAGCAAGAAAACAGAAGAAGCCATACCTGTGGATCAAACAAGAAAAATGCATTAACACAAATCCAAACTAATTTAAGTAGCCACACAAAAGCCTGTCATTGCTAAACAAACACTGCCACTTACTGATATTTTATTGAAAGGTCACTCCACCCAGGTTCAAATGAGCCAAACAGCTTTCAGTTCATCACATCTGTCGGTTGTGTTGAGTCCAATTTAGTGGGTCAGGAAAAGTTTGCACATGGAGAGGCTGCAAAGTCACATCAATAATATGGTAAGTTGTTAGCAATATATTTTTAAATTCCCTGAGTAATTCCTAAATACCTGAATAACGGAGTTTGAGGCGTGGCCAATCAGTCAGTGTCCATGTCTGTATCCTCTGTGGGCAAGTACCAAGATAATAAAGTAGAGTACGACACACATGAACCACAACCATAACACAGTAGGAGGCCAGAAAGCTGAAATGACAAGTACAGATAATGCTTTCTCTTGAATATGTGTATACACATGGAAATTTGTTTATCATCTCATCATTTTTCTGCTTACAGCATAAGATGTTACAGGAAAGCATTCACTGCTAGGGGCACGCCAGCACATCACCATCAGCAGGCTGTTCATTTGGAAGAAAAGTATCAAAAATTGTTTACTTTCCAGATATCCATTCCAAACAATTTCATTTCCCAACAATCATATAAGGCCTAATAATTGAGATTGGTTATAAAGACCTGACATATAACACTCTTGACAAGGCAAACATATTAAGGCCAAACAACTGACCTAGGAATTAATGGGTTTCAGACATTATTGAGTTGATCTAGATCATGACATTACTAAACCTCATTACAGGGGAGCGCAGGAGTAGACGCATGCAGTTGTTTTCAATGGGGCTGTACAGTTTGAGACGCAACATGCCAAATTTCTCTTGTGTTTGTGGAGTACAGTCCCATTTCAAACAACTGAATGCGTCTACTCCTGTGCTCCGCTGGGGCTAAACACAAAAACAGAACGCAGGGGAGCGCAGCTTCAAATGCTCGTGTGAAAGAGGGCTAAAGGTTAAGCAAATGACCAGATTTACATTGTAAAAACATGGTTTGAAAGGTAACTCACAAGATTGCAAACAATCACAAAAAAAGCACTTAGGAATAGGGCCCAAAAAATATGTACCACTATTTGGCCCTTGAGAAGTCTTAAGTAGTACAAATTAACTATTTTTGTGTGGTTTGTTCAACTTACAACTAAAAGTGGGCACGGATGAGCCTTTCACGCACTCTTCTTCCCTCTGGTTGGTTGTCCCTCTGTCTGGCAACATACCCCTCAATCTCAGGTTCCAGGTCATCATCAATGTCTGCAGGTAATCCATGCTGCCTTGCCACATTATGCAGCATGGCACAGACAGTGATGATTTGTGAAACCTTCTGGGGGGAATAAAGCAGAGCTCCCCCAGTGACTGAGAGGCATCGGAAGCGAGATTTGAGCACCCCAAAGAGGCGCTCAATGATATTACGTGTCTTCCGATGGGCACGATTGTACCTACGTTGGGCAGGTGTTTGGGCAAACCTCACAGGGGTCATCAACCAAGGCAGAAGTCCATATCCTGCGTCTCCTAAAAATGTAAACCAAAATATATTATAGTAATTGATTCCAGTTGTCTGTTGTGTTGACTATTCCAATGGTGTAGTTATGTCCATTGTGTAGTAGTACAATCTTTACAAACAGATCTACACACAAATTCTTTGCTGTTGGGGTACTTACTTTACCCCTTTTGTTAGCCAAACAACATTGCTGGCACAAAAATTGTGTGTGTGCAGATCCATTAAGAAATCATCCACTTAACACATCTCACCTGTAAACTGAATCAGGTGGCAAGAATTAAAAGCCCTAACAAAGTTAGCTGATTGAACTAAACTACAGGTCCCAAGATGCATAGTGCATCTATTGTAGCCAGACTGAAAATAGGGCAACATTTCTGGAAAATACATACATATCACCTTTAAAATAATATTTGAAGTGTCTTTGTATGAAATTGCAAATATAACTTACCCACAAGCCAGCCGTCCGGCATTTCTCCTCGGGTAAAGAGGCCATGGAGAGCTGACTGACGCAGGATAGTGGCATCATGGACACTTCCAGGAAAGCCAGATCTCACACTCATGATGCGCATGTTGGAATCACACACCACCTGCACATTGATGGAATGGGAGCGCTTACGATTTCGGTAGCGCTCCTGCTGATGGCGAGGTGGTGTGAGCGCAACATGAGTGCAATCAATGGCTCCTAGGCAATTTGGAAATTGGCCAATTAGGAAAAAATCCTGTTTTAATCTTATCCACTCTGCCTGAGTAGAGGGGAAGGAAATGAGCCTTCGCGAGTGCTGCAGTAGTGCCCTGAGCACTTGTGTTAGTATCCTGCTAAAGGTGGGCTGGCTCATGCCAATGAGGAGTGAAGAAACCTGCTGGAAACTGCCAGTGCCCAGGAAATGCAAAACTGCAAGCAGCTTGCACATCCCAGGCACTGCCTGAGACCGTGCCGTCACAGGTTCAATGGCCTCACTGATGAGACCATAAACCTGCACTATGGCGGCACGACTCAGGCGGAACATCCTCACAACCTCACCATCAGACAACTCGTCCAAACAAAGTACAGGTCTCCTGAAGTGACGAGGCTGCCTGATCCTAGCAGGGACAAGCTGTTCCTGCTCCTCATCCTGCTCTTCTGCCTCCAAAATGGCGGCTACCAAAAATTCCATTTTTTTAAACTTTCTTACTCAAATGGCATCTGGTGGGGGGGTTTTTATAAGTAAGCCAGTGTTTCCCAGCATTCCATGCAGCTTGGAAACATTTAACCATTTAGTGAAGCGTAAGGATAGATAGGGCCAATTAATATTTGAATTGATGTTGTAAAAAAATATAAATCAAAAATTATGTTTTAAGCCATTGATACTTGAAAATCTTAGCTTAGATTCTGATAGATGCCAAAACAAACATGTTTCTGGTGTCAGTATTTATTTTAATGTAATTCCCCAAACCTCTAGTGCAGCCACAACTAAAAAACAGTTTCTAACAGTTTATAAAGTGATCCCTAGGTGTCACTATACACCCACAACAGTGGAGAGCACCAGCAAAAAAATCGAAGTAAATCGAATAGGCGAAGATGGGTTACTTCGATCGTTCGATTCGAACCATATCATCTTCGAATGTCGAAGTCCAAAATCAACTTCGGTAGGTCAAAGATGGGGTACAAATAAAACTTCGGGTGAAGATTTCATAAATAAGGTATCCTTCGAGTCGAGTCGAATAGTCGAATAGGCGAACTAATACATCCTTCGACAATCGTACTTGTCCACTTCGATTATCGAATTTGACTATTCACCTGATCGGAGGATTGCTCGACCGTTCGAATCGAAGGTCGAATTCGAAGTAAAAAAACAGTCGAGGCTTAGTGAATTTGCCCCTTGTGTACTAAGTTTTTCCAAAATATAAGTTTAAAGGTGAATGTTCGTGTCTCTGGTGTTTGAGTCTGGCAGCTCAGTAATTCAGGTGCAGACTAAACCGTTACAATTTTGCAAAATTTAGTTGATACATTTCTCAGCAGCATCTCTGGAGTATTAGCAACTATTGTATCAATTCTAACAGCTGTCTGTAATGAAACCCAGAGATTCTGCTCAGCAGGGACAAAGATAAGAAATGTATCTACTAAATGTATCCATTTAGAACAGTTTACCGGGTCGGCAACCCCCCCCTTCCCAGAGCTGCTTCAGAAGGAGAGAAATTACACTTTACACTTCAATATTAGAAAAAACGTGCTTATATGTTTTAAAAATCTAAGCAATGCTATGTAAACATTTTCACATCAAGCAGGCAGGTGCCATCCTGTGGACCCTGTTATTAAGGCAAGTTTTGCTTTATGTCAAAGTTTTGTTAATATGCCAGAATTGGGCATCTGATACCCATGACCATGTACTGGCTTCACAAATAGATGTTGAGGTCGGGAGGGGGAATGTGAGAGAGCAGTTATATCTATTAAGTGCAGAATGGAAAGTTAAAGTAATTACCTACCCCGTCTCTATGCCTAAGGCATAGAGGAGGGGCAGATGACATATGATTGACAGCAGAGATCTTTAAATACGTTTTTAACAGGAATGGATGTTTTAATTAAAAAAATAATTTGGGTTTCATGTTTAATTTGAAAATTACTTTTGTTATACAGCATTTTATGAGTTCAGGCTTGTGGCAACAGGCAGGCAAGTTCTCAGAATGTCATATTTGGCCCAAATATGTTTCCATTAGACTAAAAGTTGGCTGTATGTTTTCTGCCCCTTTTGCACTGTGGATATATGTCAAAATGTAGTACAATAGTGCAAAATGATTGCATTGGTGATATGCATGCAAATAAGTCAACTGGTGCTTGTTTGGGAAACTTTTATTTAATACAGATACTAAAGGGTAGATTTATCAAAGAGTGAAGTTAGAGATCTCCACAGTCCGCAGAGTGAAATACCGCCTCTCTCCATTCATTTCTATGGATTTTTTAAAGGCATATTTATCAAAGGGTGATAGTGAAAGTTCACCATTTGATAGATAAGCCTTTAAAAATCCCATAGAAATGAATGGATAGAGGCGGTATTTCACTCTGCGGTCTGTGGAGATCTTCACTCTTTGATAAACCTACCCCTAAGGGGCAGATTTACTAAGGTTTGAATTATCGAGTTGGTTTAAATTCAAAATTCGAATCTGAGATTCATCATCCCCCTACCCTGGAAGTAACTCGAGCCACATTGCCTGGAAATTCGGCTCTTAAAGTTACCAGAAGAGGCTCTTTGACGACATCTGGTAACTGTCCACTCATGCCCCCTGAGCCCCTGAGCTGGTTCTAATCTTGCCTAATGGCAGGAGTTGCCCTGCAATTATAACTATACATACCAAGATCAGTACTAACTGTAGATCTTAAGATCACAATAGCCATGGATATTATACCTGTTTAAGAAATCATCCAAGTCACTTTTGAAGGCATTAATAGAATCTGCCATGACAACATCACCCAGCAGGGCATTTCACAGAACCATTTTTGCTGCATCAAATGTCTTGTCAGGGGTAGCCTCCTGTTCATTGATTTTTTTCTATGGAATAAAAGATTTCTCACTATCTGTCTATAATGTCCTTGCAAGTGCCTTTTCTCCAAAGAAAACAACCCCAACCATGACAGTCTACTCTAAGGGGCACATTTACTAAGCTGGAGTGAAGCATTCGAATGAAAAAAACTTTGAATTTGGAAGTATTTTTTGGGGTACTTCAACCATCGAATAGGCTACTATGACCTTCGACTTTGATTCGAACAATTTCGAAGTAAAAATAGTCAATAGTAGAAGTACTGTCTCTTAAAAAAAACTTTGACTACATACTTCGGCAGTTGAAATCTACCGAAGTACAATGTTAGCCTATGGGGACCTTCCCCATCACTTTTCTAAGCTTTTTTTGATTGAAGAAAAATCCTTTGTTTCGAATTCGAAAGATTTTACTTTGAGGGTTTATTAACCCTTAGTAAATGTGCCCCTAATAGTTACCAGTCTAGATGCACATCTCTGCACTCTCCAACTTATTAGTATCCTTTTGCATTATCCTGGCATAATGTTATGTAACATGCAGGGCACTCTGTTCTATGGCAACTGGCTTCTAACCAATGAGGGCATTTGATTCTCCTAGGATCACAGAAATTGGCTGCCCTAAAATTAGTTGGGAGGAGGTGAATAATTGCTGAGTCAAAGACGGTCAATGTTTGTTTAAAAGAGGCTCTGCAATTATACCTGTAAGATATTAGGTATATCTGAACAGACAAAAGGAGATTATTACACAAGCATTTTTTAAATCTGTAATCTCCATACACCTTTTATTTTTTTAAATTATAAACACATACAAATGAAAACCTAAACATACTATATTAAAAAGCAAAATAATTCATTTCATTATTATGCTTGGAACCCTTTGTGGGAATTCATCTGATCCAATACTGTTTTGTTTGCAGGATCCTTAAACAACCACCCCTTTTAAATAAAGTATCACCAGCCATCTCAATACACATAAGATGTTCTGGATTACTATAATGAATTTCTAAAAAAAAAAGTTATTATGCATCTGGGTCAAATCTTTTAAGCATCTAGTTGTTGCCATTCTGCTTAAGAGATGGCATAACCAGTAGCTCATTTTCACATGAGCCTGCAGCTTTCTTTTAGACAGAGTACAAACTGCACACAGACACCAGGCTTCTCTTGCTTCAAGAAGATATAACTTTATTAACACTTCTGCAGTAGCAGACAAAGACCATGTTATATGACCCTGTATCAGATTACTATGGGATCTGTATGAGAGCACTCACATTAATACATATCTTAACAGTAGTAATTTAGAAATTATTAAATTCTTTAAGATGCTTAAATATTCTGTCTTAAGAGGTTCTTTGAGGTTGTTCTATTTTGCACCTCTCGCCCATTGCACTGCAATTTGCACCAAATGAAAGCTAACCATTGTCATTGAAAAACTCTGACTCGGAATCTGGCAGCATTGGGTAGAGGAAGGAACATATTGGGGAGGTATGACCCATGGCTGTAATGAGTGTATTAATAGCTAAGACCCACCCAAAACATAAAACTTCAGGGTGGTAGTTGTTCTGTTGTTGTTAATGTTTAGGCTTTACAAAGAGTTTTCAATATTGTGGAAATGTGTGCACATTAATTTGAGGTTTAAATACCATCTGCCCATGTTGAGAAGTAGACACATCACTGGACCACAGTGGTCTCTTTAGAAATCTGTAATAGAATAATATAATGAAGGTGGAGATAGGCACAGTACAGGACATTGATCGACACTACAGTAATATAACTGTTGGCATGTTGTATATTTACTACATAATAAAGGAGGTGACCAGTGGAAATTTATAGATTTAGCTGGTTTGTAATTTTTAACATATAAAAAAGGTCCCACACACCTGACAAGCACAACCTTGGCTTGTCTGCTTCTAAAATTGTGTTCCTCATCTACATATGGTGTACATTAGATATAGATTCATCAGAACAAACAAATTTCATGCTGCTGTACACCATGCTGTATACAAATGTATACAGTGGCCCTTCAAAGTTGCACAAACTCCATGTTTAGGGCACTTTCCTCTCCCAAAAAATTAGAGGGAACATTTCTCCTGCAGAAATATACCATAAAGGTTATCATAAAAATGTATCTGGCTACTATACTGATACAAGGCTGACCCTGCCAAATAGCCTGTGTATCAAGCAGAATAAGATTGGGAAGATATAAGTGATGGATAAGCTCAAAGCACCAAACTACACAAATGAACAGTCTGGTCGCATACCTATGTTCTCTGTATTTTTATTGCAAATGTAGCTTTTAGGTATACAGTATATATCAGTGGCGTAACAATGCTGCTCTGCCCTCCCCAACAACAACAAAAATGGGACACTGTAACTCCTAACTCCCTTGTGCTGAATCCCGTCCCCTGCAACTTGCGTTGGAGTAGGTAAGACAACGGCTGGGGAGGGAGAATTTTTTTTAAGGAAGCAGATCCTCCTGTCCCCCTACTTCTTCTATTGTTATACCACTGGTCATAAATCTGCCTAATGTATTAACTTGAGCAATTTTTTTTCATAAAATTTGAATTTTTTTTTTAAAAAAAAACTAATTTTCAAATATTAAGTAAGAGATGAGTGCAGTGCCTAGTGGAAGGAACTGCGAAACAGCAAAACAAGAGTGACTGAGAGAAACGTCTAAATACATCCGGACTTGTGCAGGCTCACTTTGTAGTTTATCAATACATTCATTGATACGCTCATAACTATCACTGTGATTTTCTTAAACATTTCTTGCACAGATGTACAACATTGTTGAATGTTTGGATGGTTTTTATCCTTCCACATTCTTGGATTTGTATTCTTGTATTTTGCTGCATATATTGTATTAATGAGTTTCATCAAATTCTTGATATAATCTGTTACAGTTCAGTATTGCTATTTCTGCTACATTTGTGGTCTTGGCAAATGTTGATGTTTGTTATTTACACTTAAAAATTAATAATTATTACTGTGCAGTCATTATAAAAATTTTCGGGAATTCAGTAATCCTTCTGTTGTCAAGGTGCAACCTCATTTTTGTATTGTCAAAGTTGCTGCTGACATTTCCATTACTTAGTAGCTCATATGCAGAAGCTATGGCATATAATACACAGTCATAAGAACTCTTTGCTTGTCAATCCACTTGAAGATATTCAAGATTTAGCAAAGGGTATTTAACCACATTTTTAGAAACAACTTCAATCTGATCACAAACCGGAAATGAAATGTAACCAGGATCACTGTCCGCAACCTGTACCTGTACCAACAGGTTGTAAAGCAGTGTTGTGCCATTAGATCAGAAAGAATTTGCACTGCTGGTCCAGACACAGGCTACATATCGTACCATGCTGCGTATGAAGGCTGAAGCCCTTCAGTTTCAAACTGTAGTGTCAGAAGTCTTTGCACAGCATTCACAATCTTGCAAGGCAAGGGATTATTGGGAGTCTGCAGGGTTACTTTATCCCTCATGAGTAGATTCAGTTCAGGGATCCAAACACTAATTTTGCATGGCAATGAACCAAAATCTGCAGGGAAAAGGGAAAGGAAGTGGGAAAATGTAAAGCCATAAGTGGGGCAAGTATAACATTTTATCATCCTCTGTCTGTTTAGCTTTTTGTGGAACTGAGCATATTGTCAGACTATTGTTGGTTTATGTGCTTTAATGTTTGCAAAATATTTGTATTTATTGGGTCCCCTATATAAATAACTTGTATGGTAGTCAGGTCAGAAACAAATTTAGATGGAAGTGACCCTAACTCAAGTCCTCTCAACCAGAAACCAGCCGCTCTATTTATACACCCGTGCCCAACCTGCCCCATCTCCAACTTCACAAAGGGGGTGGGGCAGGGCAGGCGTGCCTCTATAAATAGAGGCTGCCGGTGGTGGAAGCCAGCACTGTATGGCCACCCACGACCTGGCAATGTGGTGAAAAAGTGCCAGCCCACGTTTCAATATTATATAGACCCCCAATGTTTATGACAGCACACTGCCTGAGGACGCTCACTGTATTCTGAGACAAGGTTCTAAATTTGCCCTGCTAGTGTAACTATATATACCAATATCAGTACTAACTGTATATCTAAATATCACAATAGCCTTGGATATTAATGTTTGTTCAAGAAATCAGCCAAGCCAATCTAAAAGGAGTAAATCCAATCTTCCATCACATCATACAGCAGGGCACTTTGAAGTACCACCTATACCAGGAGTGCCCATACATTTTTAATGCAAGGTCTACTTTTAGTGAGGTTGTTCCATTATGATCTACATTCATAAAAACATTGTTAGCATTCTCTTCCATGGTAAATATTACTTAATATTGATTTATGAAAATATATATATTGCTATATTTAATAAACAACTATTTCTTATGTAGCCTTTACATAATAAATATCTGAATGAAAAGCAAGAAATAGGAGGGTGATTTAGACAAGCTGTTTGTTGACAGTGTCTTGAGATCTACTGATCACCAGCTAAAGTTCTACTGGTTGATCCTAATCTACCTTTTGGGCACCCTGACCTAAACTGTTTCAAATGAAAATTCTGTTCCTCTAGTCTAAAGGAGTGTGTTCCTTATCCTTATTATGGGAAAAAAATCTCCTACTGCCTGTCTATAATGTCCTGTAAAGGGTAATCATGTCCCCATGCAACACCAACCTATACAGTCTACATCAAAATCCTCCATCCCTTTTACCAGGGTTTAGGCAGTCAGGTTGCTATGCCCACAAATCTGTATTTTCCATATATTATTGCACTGTGCATAAATACATTTGAATGTTTTTGCGTGCATTGTTAGATAAGTTCTGGTTAAGTTTCTATTTATTTTACTTTATATTCAAAAGGTAAAACATAAATTGCACATTGTGTAATTTATATATTCACACATTGGTGTATTTGCTCCTAAATTGATATTTTTTGCCACTATTGAACAGCAGTCTAATGTAAAGTTAGCAATATAAAACACAAACAGAATGAACAGCAGCAGGCAGAGTATTATTCCCCAGTGTCTGAAACATCTTATTAGGCTTTTGAGCCATATATGAACTAACTGGGGAATACCAATGGCAGCAGCTGTATGTACCAGAGCAGATTTATTTTTCCCTGTATGTCTGTTAAATGTTCTCAACATCAATTAACGGTGTCTCATGTGTATTTCAGAAAAGAACAACAAAAATAAGATTGAAAAACCTTAGGGAAAATCCCAAATAAAACAATGAGCATATGCTGATGTTCTTCTCGTAGGAAAACAGCACATTCTGGGCATTTGCCATGCAATATTTTGATAGCTCAAACATTCACCCCAAATCAACCTCCAACAGCCTTTATGAGAATTGCCTTAAAGAGCTGTGCTAATCGAGGTTGATCTATTTTGCCCCCTTTCACCCACTCCCTGCAATCTGCAACCAAATGAAAGCTAATCATTGCCATTGAAAAGTGCTGTAACACTTTTCAAAAATAACCCTAAACCCTAAAAATGAATATGTTTTATATACTAGACTTATTGCACCAGCCTAAAGTTTTAGCTTCTCAATAGCAGCAATGATCCAGGATTTCAAATCTGTCACAGAGGGTCACCATCTTGGAAAGTGTCTGTGACACTCACATGCTGAGTGGGCTCTGAGCAGAAAATTAGGTTGGCCTGTAATATAAGCTGATGCTACAAGACTGATTATTAAATTGTGATGCTAGTTGCACTGGTTTTTGTGCTGCCATATAGGAATTATCTGTATTAATTACTAATCAGTCTTAAATTGTGACATTTATATTCTATGTGTACTGTATATTGTGAGTCCGTCCCTAAGCTCAGTAAGTGACAGCAGCACAGAGCATGTGCAGTGAATCAGCAGAAAAGAAGATGGGGAGCTACTGGAACATCGTTGGAGACACAGATCTTTACTGCTAAAGGGTTGTGGTTGCCTTGTGCTGGTATAGAAGCCCAAAACATAATGTATACAATTTCCCGCCTACTTCTTTAGTTAAGCTTTAGTTCTCCTTTAAGGGAAGTGTTAGTATGGGATAATTTTGTATAAAAAGGTAGCACCATGCATAATAGTAACATAAAAAGAATTCTAAAAATATCAAGACAATAAAAATGGAAAATACTAAATTGTTTACGAAACACTAAAATGAAATGGTATTAATAGCTTAAGTTAAGAATTTAATGATATTCAGCAATTTTTTTAGCATTATGACGTTTGCATCAGCAGAGGGTACTTCTTCTGTAGGAGTACCACATCATGATTGTCTTCTGTTTCTTTGATCTTTTCTTCTGCCCTGGGCTGCATGCACACGTGCGCCTATATTAGAATGTAGAAAATGGCAGTGTAATGTTCCTGCAGAATTTTGAGACATTTGACCACAATTTTTATATTTTAAGGCACTCCTAAAAAGTATGTAGTAGCGTTCCAATTTTCCCACATTTCCTCCAGCATTGTGATGATAGCCCTAGATAAATATAGGCTGATTTCTGTGGGGTCATATACCATCTAAGTAACAGCTCAGCATCATTTTCAATACTGATTGCAACACTCTCTGGCTTTAAGGGCTATAAGGATATTTTCAAGGAAATGGTTTCAGGAAAGGTAGGTAGGACATGGGAAATGTTCTACAGAAGAATTTTAGGTTTTTCAGGGGACCAGAAAAAAAAATGGTGTAAAATCAGGGAAATGTATAATGCATATGTAGGTGGGACCACAAAACAACAATGTAAAATGAGGGACAACTAAAAATCAGGGGATGTAAAATTGGGGTTCTACTGTATGTGTATTAAGAAAATTTGATATTTGAAGGGTTATCATATAATGGTCAGTATCGGTTATTGCTTCTGTGGTGGTATTTGACAGTTTTGTGTGTTATTGAATTGTTAAGTCTCCTTGTGGGCATAGTGGCTTCCCATGGTAAGAACTGTCCAACACTAATTAGATTAGCAAAAATAAAGAAATGGAAATAAGGGGGAATTATAAACACCTCCATTAATTACGGACGTTATTTATGTAGACAGTCAAAGTATCTGTCCCTTGTGTACTTAATGTCATACTGCAGCTGTGTTACTTTGTGTATGGACTGGCACTACCAAATGAAACCATGCCATGCATGAATAAAATCATCCAATCTGGCATTTAAGAATTTAGAAGTATATGAACTATTCTCACAGTTTAGTGTCCAGGGCTTCAGTAAATGTGGGATGGGTGCAAATATAAGACCACTTTCATTAATCACACTCTCTGGCTACCCACACTTGGGGGGTTATTTACTAAAACTCAAATGTATCTAATTTTTATTAAAACAAATCTGATCAAACTCCCATCCATGATTTTATCTTATTTATCAATAAAATAACCTGAAAAAGTGGGATCCGGAAAAGACCCAATAAAATTGAGTAAAAAAATCGATTCATACTACTTTTTTGGGTGATCGTCCGAAAACCGCAAATTTTTCCGATTAGCGGATGAAACCCAGCGCAGATCACGATATCTTTAAATTGTAAAAGGGACATCTGCCACTGACTTCTAAATGACCTCGGAAGGTTTAAGATGACGGATTTTCGGTTTTGGACTTTAAGCAGCTTCGAGGTGGAATAATAAATCTTTTTCAACCAGGAAAAAATGAGGTTTAGTAAATAACCCCATTGGTGTATGATAATTTGAGGGTGGATCACATCCCACAACTCCAGCCATGCCTCATCTTCAGTATCCATCACCATGCAAAAAATCTGGCCAGCACAGCACCCTAAAATATCTTCTACATTTGTAGACAGCACAAAGAGCTGTACCTTCTGGTATCTCGTCCCACCTCTCATGTATAGGTAGGGTTGCCAGCTGTTCTGTTTTGACCCAAACAGTTCGGTTTTTCTAAAGCCTGTTCAGGTCTCAACTTTCTGTTCGGTTTTCAGCCTTGTAAAACCCCGAACATTAATCTGGCCAAATGAAAACCAATTAAATACCAAGATCACTCACCTTGACATTGCTTGGTTATTATGAAGTGAAGTTCATTTTTTGTAATTAAAGAAACAGAAATAAGGAAATCAATCAAAAATAAGATCGTTTTTCTAAATTAATATTGCTGTATTTCAGAGCTTTCTGGATAATTGATTTCTGTATTATAGATTCCATACCTGTAGTCTTTAATAAGTCTAATAAGATTGGTCTTAATCATCGGGCAAAATAGAGGTAGGGTTTCAACTGGACATCTCAGTTTGTCAAAGGGCTGTCCGTCCAAAACTTTCTGTCCCATTTAAAACATTGTGAAAACTGGACAGGAATCCATCCATTTGCATATAAGTGATGTAATAACCCTGACCCAGCATCATAGCTCCACGACATCATTGTGCCTGCCTCTGAGGTCATCATGCCCACTGCAAGATCACTGCTCCACCCCAATACTATCTGCCCCAGCTACATTGTTTGGGTTTAGCCACCAGCAAAGGTGGCAACCCTATGTATAGGCTATAATTAGACATATTAAATAACTACACTACCAATTGTTTGCCAGTACCGTTTATTATTTGATTGTACAGGGGAGTGATTCCTGCCTAAAATAACACGAACCAGGTATAATCAACTACAGAGGCCTGGATGTACAGGTGGATTATCTGTAGAGAAGGCTACTCGCACCCATACTTGCAGGGAGCACCTATGTGTTCCATCAACCTGCTCTGATAAATTAGATACAAACACATGGAATAACAAGCAGCTTTGATCCGCTTGTAATTCCAGTATTCTTAATGGGTTGCATCAACAGTTGGAAAAGACTTCTGCTACGTGAATCAGGAACTAATTCCATTATTAATTATGTGCTATAAAGTGCCATTCCAACACAAATACCTGTAACCTGTGATATAACGCACCCCACAACATGCGCAAAATCTACCAAAAACGATGCTAATTTGCATTTGTTTGTTTGCCATAATTATGTTGGGTGTTCTGAAAAAAAAAAACCATGGGGATGATTTGCATTCATGTTGCACCTTGTTCATAAAGGAGACTCAAGGTTTCAGTATCCAACTTGACCAAGAAATTACAAACAGTTTAGCAAGAAAGGCACAAAAGTTTAGCACAAGCCCTGGCCCCTAGCGCTTTATATTCCACATTATTTTGTGTAGGTGGTCCTTTAAAAGGCGGGTGTGTAGTGTACGTCTGAAGGGGGTAAAGTTGCACTGTATAGGATTGTAATGGGAAAGGCAAACAAACCATCTAGTGTAACGCTATCATCAAACATAACATTGTCTTCATTTATACAAAAGCGCGCTTAGCGACTTCCCTAACTTCAGACACCTCTTAGAAAAACACTGCCACACCACAGTGAACCTAGTTCCCGGCTCGGCCAATCCCATCGCCTCTGTAATGCCTTGCCTGCGCTAAGGGATGCTGGGAATTGTAGTTCAAGCCGCAGCTGGAAGATAGCGCTATCCTCTGGTCTCTCGCGGGCCACCGCTGACTGTCACTGTTCCCGCCTCTTGTCCTTCTCCCCAGTGTCCCTGCCCCTTCTTTCACGGGCACAACTCCACCTCTCACCCGTGGTTGGCTGTTTGCTTTCCCGCTTCGCTGTAGGACCGCCATTTTAAATAAAACTAATATTGTGCTGGGCCCGTGTCGTCCTTCCCGCTGCCGTCGTTTTACGTTATCCAGGGGGACCGCTGGCCTGTTTCCGGTCAGCCAGACTGCCTTAATATAACAGTGCCTCGTCTTCGCTTTCCAGAGCAGTACGACATCAGCCTGCGCATCCCGGGCCGCCCAGAGAGTGAGTACGCGCCTAGAGCTACACTAATGGCTAGGATGCCTATTGCGTAACAATCCCATAGCGGAGTAAGGCATTGGCTCTATTTGTGCCCGCGATACCAATGGCCTCTTCGCCAATTTATGTAGCCTGCATAATGCATAATGAATTTTGGATTTGCGAATCATAGACTAGAGCCCCATCTTTGCCTCGCGGAGATGCCCGACCTGTAGTGAATGCTGAAGAATAACTGCAGGCTCCCATTGTCAGTCCTGAGACTGTGTCACTCACCCTAGGCATCATATTCATTGGCAGCCCTTGTAATCTCTACTTCATGTTTATTTATGTGTCTACTGTTGGGAAACTGAGTATCAATTTTACTCCAGATCTCATGTCACATGTATCCAACCTGTGGCTCATCTTGGCTGTTCTTCTAATGAGAAGTAGAAGTCTTCTCTATACCTACTTGTCACATTGCTGTTATTATATCCATTGACTAAGTGTGGCATTTAACAACTGCTGGAAGGGCACTAGATGATGGTCCATAGGAAACGTCAGCTCATTTGTTTGCAGGCTGTGATTTAGAAATGTGTATTTATGGATATTTTAATCCCTTGACCGGCTATAGTTGGGGAGGTACATAGAATGTTCCATTTAGTTTTGGTTACATATGTGCATATAGGACAGCCTCCGATGCAAGTAGAAGGTACAGGAATGGGACCTGTTATCCAGAATGGTCAAGACCTGGGCTTTTCTATAATGTCGATCTTCATACCTCAGATCAGCTAAAAAAAAATTTTAAACAATAAATAAACCCAATATGCTGGTTTTGCTTCCAATAAGCATTAATTATATTTTGGTTGAAATCAGGTTTAAGGTACTGGTTTTTTTTTAGAGAGAAAAAGGAAATCATTTTTAAAAATTTGGATAAAATGGAGTCTATGCGAGACAGCCTTTCTGTAATTCAGAACTTTCTGGATAATGGGTTGACAGATAATGGACCCCGTACCTGTTTTTTTTGTTTTGTTTTAGGTAAGTGGTTGCTAAATTGTGAGACTAGCACATTTGCTGTTTAAGATCACTCAGGGTAAAATTTGGGATAATTCCTTGTTTGCCATGCAGGATCAGTTTTATGGATGGGACCTGTTATCCAAAATGCTCAAGAAGTGAAGGGGTTTTCTGTAATTTGGATCTTCATACCTTGTCTGCTAAAAAAAAACATTTAAACATTAAATAAACCCAATATGCTGGATAACGGGTTTACATATAATAATTTTTTTTTTGCTGCCTTAGGTAAGTGGTTCCTAAATTGTGGGACTGGCACAATTGCTGTTTAAGATCAATTAGGGTAAGGTTTGGGTTAAATCCTTATTTGCCATGTAGGATCAATTTTATTGAAGGGACCCACAAACAAATTAACCCTGCAATTGCAAGCCCTTAAGATGCCCACACACAGCCAGATATGCTTGAGTGGCAAGATCACCAAATAAGCAGATCTGGGCCCCAATTTATCCACCTTCAATCATATAGTGAGGCCTATGCAGGCCTTTTGGAAGATGATCAATGCATCAAAGCTGTCCTCGCCTAATTGGATATTCAAACCTGGCAAACAGATGTATGGCCAACTCTGAAAGGGTTGAATATCTGCCTGTGCATGGCCAGCCTAAGGGCTATTCCACACGGGGAGATAGCGAAGCGTTTGCGGTCGCGGCGACAAAGCGCCGCGACCGGCGCAGGCGACAGTTTTGTATGGGCGCCTATGTAAAAACGCCTGTGCTAACCACACGAGGCGATGCGCTTTTCAACAGTCGCCTGAAAAAGCCTGGCGAGGCATTTTCAGGCGACTGTTGAAAAGCGCATCGCCTCGTGTGGTTAGCACAGGCGTTTTTACATAGGCGCCCATACAAAACTGTCGCGGCGCTTTGCCGCCGCAAACGCGTCGCTATCTCCCCGTGTGGAATAGCCCTAAGGCTTATCAAGTGTGACAGGTGTGTATTGTTTGGAAACACATCACTGCACATTTTAAGAGATAAGAGCCTGAAACTAGACAGGACCAGGGCCCCATGCAAAAGATTCTCAGTTTGAACATTTTCATGCCACTCCCTCAGAGTTAAAGAGAATAGAAAAACAAACTTCAAAACCACCCTGTCTACCATTACCCTAAACAGAATGTGGGATCTGTTATCACTCTTGAATTATCTAATTGACCTTTACATTTTGGATATAGTGCACTGTGAATCTTTGAATATTAATGACAAAAAAAAACAGTATTTTATTCTTGTACAATAAAAACTTTCCATGTAGCTGCACTGTGGCCCTTTATCTCTTATGAATAGTCGTGGTTATTACAGTCCCCATCTCCCAGGAAGTAGAAACGTGGTTGAAACAAGAGTAGTGCTGTTTGACATACACCAATAGAAACCAGTGACATTTCCTGACTGCTTGTAGCCAGAACATTAAGTAAGCTGCAGACAGAAATCCATCTGATATCAAAATGAACACCACATCTTTCCTCCAGTTATAGAAACGCAGGATATTTGTGACTGCAGTTACTTGTTTTCCATATTTCCAGTACAGTAAGATGGTTGTTTGCAAGATAGTATAGACAGTATCATTATTTTAATGGCTCTCGTAAAAGAAAGTAAACCACAAGAGCTTCTGAAACCCTGTGGGGTTTCTGGATGCTGAACAGCAGACTTGTTTTACATTAATAATTTCCCTTGTGCCTGTCCTCTCACAACAAGCTCGTATTATCTTCTAATCAATTAGAATAATGTATTAATTTGGATTTTCATTCATCTCCTTGTTGAATGCAACATAAAAAGGTGGTCTGCCATGACTTCACATCACTATTATGGTCCATATACTGTATGTATGTGTATATATGGATAGATATATAGTAGATCTATAGATAGATAGATATGATAAGGACCAGCACTCTCTCGTATTCAATTTAAAGGGATACTGTCATGGGAAAAAAAATCTTTTTCAAAATGAATCAGTTAATAGTGCTGCTCCAGCAGAATTCTGCACTGAAATCCATTTCTCAAAAGAGCAAACAGATTTTTTTATATTCAATTTTGAAATCTGACATGGGGCTAGACATTTTGTCAATTTCCCAGCTGCCCCAAGTCATGTGACTTGTGCTCTGATAAACTTCAATCACTCTTTACTGCTGTACTGCAAGTTGGAGTGATATCACCCCCCTCCCTTTTCCCCCCCAGCAGCCAAACAAAAGAACAATGGGAAGGTAACCAGATAGCAGCTCCCTAAAACAAGATAACAGCTGCCTGGTAGATGTAAGAACAGCACTCAATAGTAAAAACCCATGTCCCACTGAGACACATTCAGTTACATTGAGAAGGAAAAACCGCAGCCTGCCAGAAAGCATTTCTCTCCTAAAGTGCAGGCACAAGTCACATGACCAGGGGCAGCTGGGAAATTGACAAAATGTCTAGCCCCATGTCCGATTTCAAAATTGAATATAAAAAAAATCTGTTTGCTCTTTTGATAAATGGATTTCAGTGCAGCATTCTGCTGGGGCAGCACTATTAACTGATGTGTTTTGAAAAAAACATGTTTTCCGATGACAGGATCCCTTTAATGAAAGCAAATGCTCATTAACTTCCCAGTATGCAGTACTTGCATTATATTCTGTGGTTTTAAAGTTATGTGGAAACGCGTAAAATGGGCCTGGTGGGGTTAGTATGTATCTGAGTTTTAACGCTAACTTAAATAAATTGATATGTTTTTTACTGAAAAAAGCCTCGGGTCAGTTATCTTTTGATAAAGGAACTTTTTAAAGTTATGTGAACATGTAATTGAGAGAAAAATACTGCTTTCAGTTGCCGTTTCAAAAAACTAAATACATTCTGCCTATTAATTTAATTAAAAAAATATTACATATTTGGTTTTATAAGGCATAACAGAGGATTGTTGTGATTTCATACTTTCTAACTTCCATATAATTATGGCATAGCGATAGATAGAAAATATAAAGCTAGTTACACCATAAAATATGTAGCCAGTTACATATTGTCATTAAAATTATTTATTTGTACTGTTGTAATAATGCATCCTTTGTGTTGGCAATAGGCATTTTAAATATCTAGGGCCAGTACTTAATTCATGGCAAACCCACACAGTACCTGACTAATCTGTCTGCTTTGTGGTCTTGTGTTCTGGTCCGTACACACCAGTTAAATCTAATGCATTTCATGTATGGATATTTTTCAAATCTTGAAAAATAAGATCTTTTTTTTTTTTTATCTGTTGCCTGTTTACTGCTTCGAGTAAAGCGGGACATGCGAGATATTGATGGAATTCTCCAGTATACAGACAGAGCAAATACTAATTATACCTTGATGTTTTTCCTTCAGGTAAGAACCATGTCTTCTGATGCTGAATCCGATGCACTGACTAAAGAGGAATCTGAACTAGTTGAAGAGACCACTGAAGAAAAAATGGCTGAAGATGCAGCAAATGGAAAAGAAGAAGAGGAGAATGAAGGGGACGAAGAAGAGGAAGATGAGGAGGAAGAGGAAGATGATGATGATAAAAAGGGTATCTATAGTGTTTTAGCTTCATCTGTACTATAAATAAAACAAAAAAACAAAACTTGTTTGTTTGAAGATTTGTACAGCAGTGAGATATGATTGCGGTGAAGGACAAGTATGCCCAGACACTCAGTCATACCAAGATAAAGGATTATAATCCCTGAACTAGAGATGTATAGCATGGAAATATTTGAGATGGGCGATGGAGGATACCGAAAGTGGTAGGCAGAACATGAGATAAGAATACTTAATAGGTTTCAAATACTTGAATTAAGTTTCCAAAGAATTATAGGTAGGGGCATATAATTGAATATATCGATGCATGTTCTCGAGTGTGACTTGATGGAGTACAGTTCTGTTATTTCCACTTTTCTCTGATGAAATAACCATTCAAGAAACTGTAAGGGGCAGATTTATCAAAGGTCGAGGTGAAGTTTCGAAGTGAAAAACGTCAAATTTCGAGCTATTTTTTTGTGTACTTCGACTAGGGAATAGTCATACTACGATTTGAAGTACGAATTTTTTTGAAGTCTAAAACTAAGACTACGACCAATCACCTCTAAAAGCTGCCGAAGTGCTGTTTTATGGGGGACCTCCTACAACCTGTATGGAGGCAATTGGGGGCGTTTGGGAGATCGAAGGTCGAAGTTAAAAAAAACTTTGATCAAAGTACAATTGTACGATTCGAAGTAGGCCGAATTCGGCCCACTTCAACTCCAAAAAACTTAGACCTCCATTTGATTGGTCTTTTTCAATTCGAAGTTCGAAGTTTTTTTAACTTCGACCTTTGATAAATCTGCCCCCAAGTGTGTGCCTAAATTTTGCTGCTTGTACAGAAAGTTCAATATTCCTAACCATAGTAGACTGTTCAGAAACTGTAGTTGTGCAATTTGGCATTTATGTTTGGAAATCATCTAGCTGTGTATTATGGAAAAAAATTTAATGTATAAAGACTGGAGTGACTGGGTGTGTAACATAATAGCCATAACACTACTTCCTGCTTTGCAGCTCTCTTGGTTTCCACTGGTTGGTTACCAGGCAGTAACCAATCAGTGACTTGGGGGGCGCACATGGGTCATAACTGTTTGCAATTGATCCTCAGCATGCAGCTCAGATTCAAAAGCAAACTCGCCGAACAGTTATGTCCCATGTGTGTTCAGAACTAATAGTTGATTGGTTGTTTTTAGAAACTGTAGTTGTGCAATTTGGCATTTATGTTTGGAAACCATCCAGCTGTGTGTTATGAAAAAAAAATGTAATGTATAAAGACTGGAGTGACTGGATGTGTAACATAATAGCCAGAACACTACTTCCTGCTTTGGTTGGTTACCAGGCAGTTATCAATCAGTGACTTGGAGGGTGCACATGGGTCGTAACTGTTTGCAATTGATCCTCAGCATGCAGCTCAGATTCAAAAGCAAACTCACCGAACAGTTATGTCCCATGTGCCCCCCCCCCCTTCAAGTCGCTGACTAACTCAAGAGTTAGAAAGCTGAAAAGCAGGAAATACTGTTCTGTTAGACATCCAGTCTCTGCAACCTTTATAGATTACATTTTTGACTAACTAACTATATTAGAAACATTTTTTGTTATTTTGCACAGTTTTTATTTTTATACTGAACTGTTCCTTTAAATCACAAGATGTCCAGAAAATCTTGATCCCTTCTGCTGGGATCAGAAGTATATCTTCAAGTGACTATCTCCTCAACTTCATCTCAATTGATTTGATATCTGCACGTTTGGTTATATATAGTGAATAAAGTACTCCCCTTTGTAAAATATAAGGATATTATAAGTTACCGAGGAGTTTCAAGACCATATAAAAACACGAGGCCAAAGGCCGAGTGTTTTTATACAGGTCATGGAACTCCGAGGTAACTTCTAATATCCTCATATTTTACAACTGGGGGTACTTTATTTATTATAATACACACATTTCAGTGAGTCATGTGACAGAAATGACATCACTACTCACCGTTTATAACTGATGACATCAGAACTCACCGTTTACAAGGATATAACTTACAAGATATTTATGGCTTTTGTGTATTATAAATAGATTAATACCACATAGCCATACGTGTGTGTGTTATCAAATGATTCGCTATACAATAGTTTGGCTCATGGGCCAATGATCAGATAACCAAAAAACTGGCTTGTTTATTTCTGCATAGGTATGATGATTCTGTAATTTGATATCATTCAGGAATTGGCTGGCCAAAAAATGACAGAAGAGAATTAACTTGAAACATACTTTTATCCTTTCCAAAGAAACCTTGTTTACTATAGTTATTTCCCATAGCACACACTTCAGCATGAATAATATTTGTTTTTCATTTCTGTAAGGTTAACAATTGATTTATTAAAGTGTATATGGTATCGGAAATAATTTCATCAAGAAATTAGAGGGGATGTCCTCCAAAAACCGTTTGTTTAATGAAAGAGTGTGTAACTCTAAGCAAATTTCCAATACACATTAAACATTTTTTTATGGTATTTTTTGATTTTATACTGTACATTCTCTGCTCTTCTGACTCCCTAAACAATGTAGCAGAAGAGCATTAACTTAATTTGTCAGTTTTATGATAAATATTAAGGCTAATGGCGCATTGTTTTATTCACTTATACCTGTCCTTTGTGACGTGTGGCATCTGAAACTGCTCGGTATTGACATCTTGATTGATGTTACTTGTCTGCTGATTCTACATTTGATAGAAAACTAGTGAAATCAAAATGTGCCTTGCTCTTTATACCTTTCCACTTTTCTGTTTCTGTTTTTTTTTACAGTTCTTCAGGTTAAATATGGACATGCAAGTCAGGTTGCATTTTTGGTTAGATTTCCAAATGTGCAGATCTTTGCCTGGTTTGCCCACCGACACACCAAATCAGGCTGATCTATTTGTTTGGCCCCTGGTCCAACAACTAAATCATACTGTAGGCCAATGGAGACCACTTTTGGAGAAGACAACATCAGTGCCAACTTGATTTTCTAACCTGCTTGATAAGATATATGGTGATTTTGTGATACATATCAGACATACAAGGGCTAGTAAGCTGCCAGTTTGGCCTAGAGAGGGCAAGTCTGCATAGGCTTGATATTTCTGAGGTCTCTCTGTAGTTTATTTTATACAATATGTGTCTGCTATGCGGGCCTTGTGGTACTGGTTTGTTAGCTAAATGCAGTAAAGCAGTTCTAATAACTTCTTTGTAAGGAGTAATGGTCTTTGCCTCCATAAACCACAAAGGATTTTGTAATGCAAATACTCTACAACAGAGGGCACCCCCATTCCATGAAAATTAGCTTGGTATAGCTGAGCATTAATTAATGTTTACACTAGAGCAGTCTTAAATTCAAAACTAAAAAGCCGTTTTTGCCCACTAGGTTATGTTTGTTTGCAAAAAGGCAAAGTCAGTACAGGAATTTTGCTTCTGTTATTTCCAGATTTCATTGAAAGGTGTCAAAATGCTATAAATGGTAGAATTCTAAAAGAATAGAAGGGTGGCACTTTCTCTCTCAGTAAGCCTTTTAAATAGCAACACACACACTTTTATAGAAATTTGTGTCCATGTGTGGTGTATGTTTACAATGTTGTTTCCACAATACAACACATTAATAAAATGTAACTTTTTAACATACTTCTGTTCAAATGTGTAGAATATGTTCATTCAATTAGTGTATTGAAAAGTCATTGATAACCTGATACCCCAGTGTCTTCATCCTGTCTGTGCATCCTATATACTAACCCGGGCAGGTGTACATGCGGCTCTTCACTTTTAAGTTAGGGTTTGCACTATACTTTGAATACACACAATACACCTCTGGCTGGTAGTGAGTTAAAAAATCTGTTGAATGATGACCACATTGGTTCCCTTAATTCATTTCTTGATACAGGTCTCTAGGCTTCCATTATGATCTGATTTTTGGCTCATGGCCAAACAGTTATTTACCCAATTTGGCCACCAATCTGCTGGGCTAAATTTGGAGAAGCTATCCGCTCATCTAGCAACCTCTCCAAACATGCAGAGTATTTCAAACTTTTACCTTTTTGTGGACAGCAACGAAAGCTGATGTAGTTACAGGATAGGGAAGGCAAGAGAAATCGGTGTGAGTGAAATTCATTCTCAAGACTGCAGTGGTAAAAGTTTATTCAAAGTTTTTGTTGAATATTATGTTGTTTTATCCTCTCTTTGTATTTATCTAGTGAAATATTTATCTAAAAATAATACTGAACTTTTCTCAAAAGGCATGTTTTGAAATACCAAATTCATCATGTATGATGCCCCATTGAGAATTATGAATTGTGAATATTTCATAATGTGCTAATATTAATACTAATATTCTTAATCCTGTAAAATCTTTTTTTGCAGAGAAAAATTTAATTGTAGAAGGTAAAAGGGAGAAGAAAAAGGTGGAAAGATTAACCCTCGAGATGAGCGTATCTAAAAAGGAGCTTGTTCTGACTGAAGGTAAACTTTTCACTGTTTCAAAAAAATTTGGTCTAACTGTGATATTAACTTAAACAACCTTGTTAGCTCTCGAAGTTCCAAGAATATGTTTTTTTTTTAATTTATGGAAATTGCAAACTACTATATACGTTTGCAGGGCTCCCCTGCTGCATTTCATAATATTTTGATTGCAGTCTTCACTTATACTCACTGCATAAATGATGGTGAACTGCTTTAAATTTTCACTAATGGCATTTTTGCTCTCCCCCACCCCATTTGGTTTACTTGAAAGGTGCTGTGTTCAAAATGCCCAAAATATGCTGCTCCCTTGAATGTACTGACCTCTTCTCAAGTGTCATGATTGGGCTGTTTGCCAGGGAGAGGGAGCTGGTTTTCCAATCCATTTAGTATAGTTTACATCTGTTTGATCCAAAACAAATTCCATACAGACTAATATAGAAATTTAGTCAGAAAAGACCAGGGTGACAATACGATTTACCTGTCGTAATCTATATAAGCGGAAATGTGCATGTAGCTAGTTTAGACATTTCTGTTTTTCATGGTTGTGTAATCTGGTTCTACTACTTAATTTTTCCTCTTACATTCAATTAAAGGGCAAGTCAACCCCAAAATAAAAATTTGCCTAATAAAAGAAAACATCATTCGAAGCAAGTTTCCGATGTACGGTTTTTTTTTTTGTTTTTTTTTTAAATTCAGTGCTTTTAACGTTATTCGTAAAAACAGTTTCTACTGATTCTACAGCATTTCTTAACTCCTTGATGTTTCATTTTTAAACAATGTTGAGTTCCCCAACAAAGACAGGTCTGTTAATCAGCTGGTTTGTTTTACATTAGGGCAGAGAATGGGCAGGGACAGACAAATGTAGCTTTTTATCAACGTATAACTTAAAAACTGTAGGAAAAAGGTAATCAATATATTTGCAAAGTTGCTTAGAATTAAGTTTTGTTTTATTAGGCATTATTTTATTTTTTTTGGTTGACATTCCCTTTAATTATCAATTTCTTCTTATATGAATGCATTTTAACCCAAATGTGTTAACTTCCAAGTTTTTACTGTAAAGGTTTCATTGAAATCACTGCAAATAACCAAATATTGATGTATCTTTATTTCACAGTTCTATATAATCACTATTCAAATGGTCTAGAAAAAAAAGTGTTGAAAACTAGTTTGCCCAACCTCTTGTTTTCTATAGGAAAGGGACAGAAGTTATATGACATTGAACGTGTGCAGTACTTCCTGAAAAAAAAGAAGTGTGAAGAACTACGACCTTTACACAGACTGCTTTTTAATCGTCTGGGCTTGGTAAGGACATTTATTATTAATTTTGGGATTTTTGGCCTGTAACAAAAAGTAAATTCAGATTTCCACTTTCAAATCTGTGGGAGTTGCCTGATTTAGGATAAATTGCCATGTTCTGTGTTGTAAGCTAGATTTCCAGCATCTCAATGGACACTTCTGCACCATCAACAATGATCTCTTATCCATCTAGGTGACTGATCTCCAAGCTATACATCGTACCTAAATAAACCTTTTAAGTTGAAAGCAGGAGCTATGGGCCTTCTGAAATTTAAAGGAATTGCTTCCTCTGCCATTTGACCCCAGAGAAGTTGCTTGCTTTCTGTCTTTAGAATTCCATCAAAGGATTTTTGCCATCATTACATTGTCTTGAATCCTATAGACAATTTTGCCTTAAAAATATTTGTACAGTGTTTTTACATTACCTATGTAACCCCCCCATGTTCCTCTATGAGGGGGCTGCCATATTTGTGCAGCAGTAGTATTAGAAACTATAATTGACAGGTTAAGAAGAGACATTCATGTTTAGAAACTTCTTTCTTCAAGTAACTGTTTTTTGTTTTTTTTTTTAAAGTAACGATCAACATGACCTATTGGTAACTTTTGAAAAACTGTAGTTTTTAATGGTCAATGTCACTTTAATATATTCCCAGTGCTTTACTGGATAGATTTTGAGCTAGTTCTTTGGCCGTGTGTATTTTTCATGCTTTAAATGTTTTTTTCACAGATTAATTTAGTGAAGAAAAATATTGGTCAGTTCAATGGGTTCCCTTTTGAGAAAGAAAGTGAGCAATACAAAAAGAAGGAAGATATGCTCAAAAAGTAAGGAAAACAAGCCTTTTACATGAATCTTTCCCATTACGATAGAAATAAAAAGGACAGATTACTTTGCTCTTTTACTATTTGTATACTAGTTTTGAGAATGCACTAAACACAACAGTTATAACTTTGTAACAGTGATAACTTTATAACGCATGCTCAACTTTAAGGGGCATATTTATTAAGGGTCGAGTTTAGAGTTTATAGAAATCCGGGGGGGGGGGGGGGCGATCGAATTCTATTAAATTAGGGTGAATAGTATTGACCTGCAAATTCGAATCAAATTTGATTTGAGTTTTTTCACCAAAGAAAAAATGTAAAAATGTTTTTTATTTTTTTTCCAAAAGCCCACCATACGACTCCAAATTGATTGTAGGATTTCCCCCATAGGCTAAAACACCAATTCAGCAGGTTTTAGATGGAGAATAGTCGAATTTGAGTTCTTAAAGGGACAGTAAATGATAAAATTCAAATTTTTTTTTTAACTCGAAATTTAAATTTGGACTATTCCCTAGTTGAATTACACTAAAACTCTAAATTCAAATGTAAAAATTTTAATTTTCAATTCGACCCTTGATAAATCTGCCCATAAGCCTTTTTTTTTTTTTTTTGATTAGCAACTTGAATAGTCAAAAACACTAAGCAAAGGCTTTGAACTGAGCAATTACTGAAATGATTTGTTCAGGGACTTTGGACAAATCTCCTGATCCACTCATAGCGGGTAGTGGTGCAAGGTTGTTGCCACAGTTTAGCCATAGCTTCCCATAAAAACATTTTTATATTCCACTTACAGTTGACATACTTGTCTTTTTTGAGTTGATGACTGCTCCAAGGTTGTTTACTGTATCATAGCTATTATTCCAGAAGAAGGATTGTGGGGTGGGGGGGTCATGGCAGGAAACATTTCACAGTTCTTGTATGTGCCAGGATAGTCTAGAACAATTTTGCTGTTTACATATTCTGAGCAAACCATCACCAGATCCTTGACTATAGGATGACCTATGTGTATTGTTTTGGATGCAACTCACTAGAATTATTGACTATTGCCTAATACAGAACCTTTTGATGTTGCGTTGTCCATGCCAGTAGCTGTCACCGCTCATATAGCTACTGTAATAGGTGTGCTTTCAAAGCATAGTCAATAGTATCGCTGGATAGCTGTCAGCATAGAGAGCAGCACTAATAGAAACTTTGTAAGAGCAGGTATGCTGATCTTACAGCTAGCCACTATTCGTTTTTGTATTTCTGCTATGACGGGCTATGTTAGTATTCGTATAATGTTATCAGGCACTAAAATGGTAGATGTGTCAAAGGAGCATCTTTTTTTTTTTTTTTTTTTTTTTTAGATTGACCTATACTAGATAAAACCCACTGCTTTCTATCAGCATTAAAATGAATGTGCTAGCGAGTGATGATGGTTGGAAGAGGGGAAGGGGGTCAGTGTCAGGAGTTGATAAATTCAGTAAAGGAGTTGGATTGGAAGCTGGTCAAAACGACAGGAACATGGGATTATAGGTATCAAAGGATCCACTAGGAAAACAAAAGATGCTTGAGCACCAGGACCATCTCTTCTACTATAATTGTTGACACAGTTGGTCCTTTATGTGGCTTTCGTTGTTTTTTGGTGTGAGAAAAGTTCTAAGTGGTTGGGGCTGCAGAACATAAGGTGAATCTTTAAGGGAGGCAATGAATTAAAGGACAGGTCCCAGTACTGGAAATGGTTAGAGTAGGCTGCAGTATACCATGGTGGTTTGTATTGGAACAGATGTCGAAACTGCTGCATGATAGTGTAGGGAAGCTTGTCAGATGTGTGGGGGAGTTGCAAAGAAGGTAGTGGAACTTATAGGAAAGCAGGAGAGAAGAAGTCTGGTGTTGTAATTTGATTATAACAGTGAAGTTGCTGAACATTGATCTGTGATAGTTAGCAATAAGACTTGTGACTCTGATTACAAGAGTTGTGTAAGAGACCTATATTTTTTAACAAATATTTTGCTATAAATTTACACTTCTAGATGGAAAAAGATTGATCTTAAGAATACCTGTGGTGTACTTGATCTTGAAAAATCTGGTTCCAACAATGAGCTGATCACAAAAATTATGAATTTCCTCATGGAGCCAAAGTCTACAGGAAAAGTAAGCCACTGAATCAACCTTTTCTGTGTTCATACTACCTAGAGAGTTACAGTATATGTAAGGCTCACATCTATACTACAAAAAGTGGGTGTACAAAATAGAGTGCGAGTGCCCTTTAAACCTTAAGTTTATTTTTTCAAATACAGTAGATAATATATGTTTACAGTGTCAATAGTTGCTTAGGGATATTGCAGATTTTCAAATGATGTTTATTTTTTACTAGCCTTTACCAAAAATCAAAGGTAAGTCTCCCAAAGCCAGTAAAAAAGACAGAAGCAGTTCAGGATCTGCACGGAAATCCAAGAGCAACAAATCGAGTGTTATCCTCTCTGATGAATCAAGCAGTGAAGATGAGAAAAAAGACAAGGAGGAATCTTCAGAGGAAGAAAAAGAAAGCGATGAAGAAGAAGAGGTAAACACATATATTTCAGAAATTGATGAGACAAAGTCACATGGCAGTTGTGTTAAATGTAAATATTAATAATAAAGCTATATTGCAGGGAGTATTTCTTTTTACAGTTAAAACATTCCTTCTGTTACTGTACATTGTTTATATGGCTAATTGCAAAGGTCATTCAAAGAGAAAGCTGCGAAACCATATAAAACAAAATTCATTTATATTCCCAAAGCGCAATACAGCAAAAGCAAACCGAATTTTTTTTCGTAGATTGCTGTGCCTTTTTATATTTATGTAATGTATCTGACTTAAGTGATCACTGTCCCTACACAATCTTAATTTGTTCTTGCATCAATAGCATTTTATGACAGGAAATAACTTCCATTTAAAATTTCATGTCTGCGGATTTTTTAAAAATGTTTGTTTCCTTTTTATAATTTCACAGCCACCGAAGAAAATTGCAAAAAAGGCAAAATCAACACCTAAAGCAACACCTAAAGGAAAAAAAGCAGCAAAATCAGCAAATGTCAAAAAAGCTGACAGTAGTACTCCTAATAAGAAAAATCAAGGAAATGCCAAAAAAGGTAAGGTTTTCTCCATGTTGTTCAGGTTAGTCAAATGATGATTGAACATATCAAATTCCAAATAGTGCCACATATTCTTAGTTGGATTGAGATCAGCGTTTTCACTGGCTCATTGTAGGACATTCATTTTTGTCCTAACGACACTCCAGTATAAACTTGGGCTTCTGTTTGGGTCAATTGACCTGCTGAAAAAAGGCATTTTCTAACCAGATTATTGTTCTCTAAAACAGGTTCTTTTGCACTTTCCATTTTAACAAGATGCCTAGACCCTAAAAACTGCCCTACAGCAGACTGCTGCTGCCACCACCATACTTCACTTTTAGTTTCTTGTTTTTGGGGGTTTTTTTTTACATCTTGCAGCAAAGAATCTAAATTTTTTTTTTTTTTTTTTTTTTAGAAAAAGCTGTACCATCAGAGAGTGAATCAGATGACAGCTCTGATGATGAACCCTTGATCAAAAAAGTGAAGAAGCCACCTACAGACGAAGAGCTAAGAGAGACCGTGAAGAAGCTGTTAGCAGCAGCAAATCTGGAAGAAGTGACAATGAAACAAATCTGCAAGAAGGTAATTTTAAAAAAAAAAAACTAGTAAAGTGGATTATTACTGAAAAAAAATATTTCCAACACGTTACCTTAACCCAGGAATTCCCAACCTTTGAAACCTGTGAGCAACATTCTGAAGTAAAAGGAGGTGGGGAGCAACACTAGCACGATTAAAGTTCCTAGGGGGGGGGGCCAAATAAGGGCTGTGATTGGCCATTTGGTAGCCCCTATGTGGATTGTCAACCTACATTGAGCTATTAGAGTCAAATTGGGAGCAGAATCAGTAAACATTACTGGTATGCATGCCGGAGACCTCTAGTGACCAAACAGAGGTAAAACCATAAACTCAATAATTTCTCCAAGGCATGCTAGTAAGTAAAAAAATATACTTTATTTACATCAATAATTAGAAAACATGAAAAATATCCCCTCTAACACCTGACGCGTTTCATGCTTACCCAGCACTTAGCCATAGGCAGAAACCAACTAGTCTCTTTTGCTCTGTTCCTTAAGTACTAGCACATGTAGTCCCTCCCCTTAGTAAAACCAATCACAAGCATATGTTACAATTGCCATATATCATCCAATGGACTACTGGCTTTGTTCAAATACAATGATCTATGTGTTAGATAATCCATGTTACAGGGCATATACAGAAATATAATTATACAATAAAAAATAGTCATATACATATAGTTAAATATAACAGGTCACGTCAAATATGTAATTGGGGCCTAGTGGCAACCTGGTTTGTAGTGGAAAGATCCAATATACCTCTTTTCTTTAGTTTCATCAGAAGGTCACCCCCTCTAATGCCTGTCTTAATTTTTTCTATTCCTTGTATGGAAAAATACTGTAAATTACTGTTATTGCATTCTTGAAAGTGTCTAGTGACATTGGTTTTGCTGCTTAATTTAATGTTACTCACTTGATTGATATGTTCCCTAATACGTTCTTTCATTTTTTTTCTTTCATTGAAAGAACGTATTAGGGAACATATCAATCAAGTGAGTAACATTAAATTAAGCAGCAAAACCAATGTCACTAGACACTTTCAAGAATGCAATAACAGCAATTTACAGTATTTTTCCATACAAGGAATAGAACAAATTAAGACAGGCATTAGAGGGGGTGACCTTCTGATGAAACTTGTTGCTCACGAGCTAATGGTTGGGGATCACTGCCTTTACCTGTAGAATGAGAAACCATATATCAAGGTTTTTTACATAATGTGGCGCAACCTTCCTTAAAGGAACAGTAACATCAAAAAATAAGTGTTTTTAACATAATAAAAAGCTCTGTAGAACATAATGGTTTTATCTGTTATCCACTATTAAACCTGTCTCAATATCCACCATTACTACACAGCAGTTTGTTTATATGAACTATAGTAGTGTATCTGAAGCAAACACATCAGTTTTACCAGGGCAGGGCAACAGTAACTTATATTTTCATTACTTTAAAAAGCTTTCATTTTTTGGTGTTGATGTTTCTTTAAGCTATGACTTCTAAAAAAAAAATATTTTGCCAAAACAATTAATTAATCCTGTCTTCATTTGTTTGTATGTTCTCCCTGTGTCTTTGTGGGTTTCTTTTGATCTACTCCTGTTCTAATACATTCTGGCTGGTTAAGTGGCTTCTGCTAAAACTGACCCTACTGTGTGTAAATGTGATAGGGACCTTAGAACTTAAGGCTCCACTGTGCCTGGAAATGATTCAAATGATGTATAATCTCTGTAAAGCCATCTATATAAATGTGTGAGTGCTGTAATACAAATAAATATGAATGGTTCAAACGACCCCCAGTCTATCATTAGACTACTGCACCTCTTTTTATACTTGCCCAGAATATTTTTGTGCTAGGGTCCTGTGTATGCCATGCACCAGTTCTAGCTGGTGGAATATGAGTTTAGAGATTAAACTCATTGGGGACCACCTGACAAAATTGCCAACCCATCAGTGATTTTATTTTTACTTTTTATTTTACTCTTCTGTTGCAAATATACTTTTTTTTTTTATAACCAGTGCAAGGTTGCAATAGATAATCTACATAACTATGAAGATTTTCATTCATACAGGTCATGGTATATCTAGTATAGGTCAATCTAAAAACAACTGGACTTGCTGAGTAATCAATGAAGACGTTTCACTACTCATGCGAGCAGCTTCTTCAGTTCAACTGACTGGTGTGGGAAATTCTCGGCATATAAACTTTTCCACTAATCCATTTACAATGGCACATTGTAACTCTTCAAAGAGGTGACACCTGAAGAAATTCACAGAGGTGTTGATTCTGTGTAGTTGTGATAGGATTATCCAATGTGTCATGCAACTCCTAGATACTATTTACTTGTGAGAGTTGCATGAATGGATGTGTGAAGTGTTCTGAATCCGCCGGGGTACAGATGTGAGAACAGCATTGTATGTAGCAGACAGGTGGTGTCGAAGGCCCCCGCCTCTGTTCAGAGATGGTCTCTCCACCTTGACATGAATCACCTCTTTCACGCCTCGTTCAAACCAGCAGTCTTCTTTATTCAAGATTTGGACCTTGCTATCTTCAAAGGAGTGTTTTAAGTGTAGAAAGACAGCTGAATTTTGCCCTGTAGAGTTCTCCCTCCTATGCTGAGCCATTCGCTTGGAGAGCAGTTGTTTTGTCTCCCCAATGTACTTATGTGGAAAATTATTATCCAGAAAGCTACAACATGCAGGAATGTCCCACAGAATCCTATTTAAAGAAACAATCATTCATTTTTGACTGATTGTTTTCGCTAATAACTCTTGTATTTTATGTAAAAAAAAAAAAGGAGTAACACCAAAAAAATAAAAGGCTATTGTAGATTATCTGCTCAGTGATAGCAATACATATGAACCCTTAGGGAAAGACCCAACCAGTGGTTACAAGAAAAAGGTGATTGGTTGCCTACAACAACTTGAAAAGGAGAAAGCCATTGATCAAATTGTATACCACCGTCTGTACTCCAGGAGTAGCACTCCTCGCTACACTGGACTCTGTATACCACATTGCTTTGTTTTTCTTTTGGTGTTGGATCCTTTGGGTGTACCAGTTTTTGTCTCAGTGTGTTGCTAGGTTTGAAAAACACAGGTACATGGTGTTTGTTGAAAATCCTCCTGAGTTTCTCTCTGACACTCCAGCGACATATGGGATGACTATGTTTCGCCTACTATGTGTCTCCGGGCGGTTATTTCTATTAAGTGTTCCTGTTGGGCTTGGTTGCTGCTGTTTTGACAAAGACCCATTCTGGGTAGCCACATGCTTTCAAAGCTCCTCTGAGATGTTTTTTGCTCTTTGTCTTTGGACTCTGTATCAGTTGCCACACATTCCACCCGGTGGTGCAGGGTTCGAATGACACCCAGTTTGTGTTCCAGTGGATGGTGGGAATCAAACAACCGATATTGATCCGTATGAGTGGGTTTCCTGTATACTTCCGTCTTCAAGTTACCGCCTCTTGGATACATATCAAACAGTCCAAAAAAGCAAGTTTGTTCTCGTGGACATCTTCCCTTGTGAACTTGATGTTATTGTCCACTGAGTTAATGTGTTCTGTAAAGGCTGCCACTTCATTGGATCTGATTTTAACCCAAGTATCGTCCACATACTTGAACCAGTGAGTCGGTGTAGTTCCCTGGAAAGTAAGTAAGGCCCTCCTTTCCACTTCCTCCATGTACAAGTTTGCTACAATGGGAGAGACTGGAGAACCCATTGCACAGCCATGTTTCTGTCTATATAAAAGGTTCTTGTACTTGAAGTATGTGGTGTTAAGGCACAAATCTAGCAACAAACAAACTTGGTTGGGACTGAGCTTCGTTCTGCTGCTGAGGGTGTTATCATGTTACAGTCTCAATCGCCTCTGTCGTAGGTATACATGTGAACAATGAAGTGACATCATATGAAAACATTGTTTCTTCTGCCTCAAGTGTAACACAGTGAATCTTGGTTACAAACTCTTTTGTATATGATGCACTGTATTGCCTACCAACGGGGCTAAGATGTTAGCCAAGAATTTTGCAATGCTGTATGTCACTGAATTTATGCTGCTGACAATGGGTCTTAGTGGGGCTCCTTCTTTGTGTATCTTGGGGAGTCCGTATAAGCATGGTGTGGCTTCCCTGGGATACAGACAGTCGTATAAAATTCAATCAATGGCTTTCTCCTTTTCAAGTTGTTGTAGGCAACCAATAACCTTTTTCTTGTAACCACTGGTTGGGTCTTTCCCTAAGGGTTCATATGTATTGCTATTACTGAGCAGATAATCTACAATAGCCTTTTATTTTTTTGGTGTTACTCCTTTTTTTTTTACATAAAATACAAGAGTTATTAGCGAAAACATAATCAGTCAAAAATGAATTGATTGTTTCCATACCATGCCAGCACAACTTTAAATGTGTTTGTGTTAACATTTTCCCTTTTTGTTTTAGGTGAATGAGAGCTACCCCAACTTTGACCTGTTTGCCAGGAAAAAATTCATCAAATCCACAGTTAAAGAAGTAAGTGTAATAAATACCAGCATTCACTGTTACGTTGTAAATGCAGTGTGTCCCATACCTTTATAGGGTAAAGAGTCCTTTGTATATGCACTGAGAACCATTTGCTATACATTTGACATTAGACTCACTAAGTATGGGTATTTCATGAAAGCTGCCTCAAATGGGTCATTGGGGAGTTTCCCAAAAAAATAAAGTGGCTGAGTTGCTGATTTTTAAAAGATTCTGAAGCAAGTGAGTTTTAAGGGTTTTAATGTCAGTGAAAGGATAGGTAAGCCTTTTTTTTTTTTTTTTATAAATACCCAAGACTCTACAGCATTTAGTCTTATGACATTTCTGAAAGCTGAAATCTGCAGTTACCTTCAGCCATTTTCTGGTCTAGTGTGATGCTCCGTCAGAATTTTCTTTTCTGAGCACTTTGACTTTGCATGCTCTGCTTCCTGCTTTAATAAAAATCAGTCCAGCATGCACAGTAGACACATTGTTCAATGAGCAGAAGCAGAGTTCAGAAAAGGAGGTGAAGCTTCATGCTAGTCACAATCCTTTGTTATCCACCAAGTAAAAGCCTTGTTGGATTTGGGGGGAAAAAGTGGTTGCCAGGAACTGGTGCTGCTGGGAGAGTCAATGAGAGAAGTTTAGTGGGGTATTAATATTTTGGGCAAACTGCAAGGGAGAAGACCAAATAGGATCTGTAAATTGAAGGTGGTGGGAGATTGGCTATACTTGTGTCACTATTATTTGAAGTCCTCTAGAACAGCACATACCTCTTAAACACCAAAAATTAGTGTTTATAAAGTAATGAAAATATCCTTTACTGTTGCCCTGTACTAGTAAAACTGATCTGTTTGCTTCAGAAACACTCCTATAGTTCATATTTATGGAAAAAAGGCTATATGGCACAGGTTAAATAGTGGATAACCGATAACACCATTAAGTTCTACAAAGCTTATCTGCTGTAAAACCTGAGCCTTTTCTCCTTTGAATGGCTGCACCCATTGCTACACAGCAGCTTATTAACTGTATACAAACAATATTAGTGTTTCTAAAGCAAACACAGCAGTTTTACCAGTGCAGGGCAACACTGCATTATATGCTCTTGATTTTACTGTTCCTTTAAGGAGATATAATTAAATAACTTTACACCAAAACAAATTATTTTTATATATTTTAATAAGTTAATCACTTCATTTTACATTTACTTTATTCAACCACAACAACAATCTTATCTGTAATTCCTAAACCCATACCAGTAAAGTTTTCTGTTATTTATTTATTAACTGAGAACATTTAACTTTGTTTAATGGGCTGTGTAATAGAGGTATATCTGCACTTTTGCAAATTTATGTTGCCCGTGTCAAATTATGTTTCCCATGTTTTTCTTTTCCTGCAGTTAATTTCATGATTCCAGTTTTAACCGTGGACAAAAAAGGAATTGTTGGAATATGTTTCTATAGATCACAAGCTCTGAGAATTACACCAGCAAAATGTATTTGTTTTTACCACTTCGGGTACAAATATTTTTTTTAAGCAGGATTGCTTTATCTCTGTTTGCTTATGTAAATTGCTTTATTAAAAATGCCTTTTTTTACAGTGATTTCAGACGGTGTTCTTAGCCCCTCATTTTCTCCATGTTGGTTTCTTGTTCCCAGTTGTAATATATTTCCTGTTAGACCTTTTAAGGTTGTGGAAAAAGTCAGATTTTTTTCTGGTTTATTCCAATAAGAGATAATTTATCGTTTCGAAAAAAAGCCAGTATAGTCAGTGCAGAATTAGGCAAGGCAATGTGATTTATAAAAATATACATAGATACTGTATTTTATTATTGTATCTTACCATACATGGATAAAATTGAAGGCCAGCGTCCATGCCAATATTTTATTTTATTGTAATATTTCATTATTGGGAACTGCATTATAATTGACTGTCCATGCTTTCACATGCCTGCCTAAATGCTATTACAGTACTCTTGTTTAAATCTTGGGATTTTTAATAGGAATGCATATATTTGAATTTATCCTTTGCCCGACACAGACTGCATAGGATTTTGATGGACATACTGCATGTAGATGTTGCTACTATTTTTGCATTTTTATATATATATTAAAATGTTACAAGTGTTTTGGATTTATATTGTTTTTATTTTATAATGAGGGTTCTTGTGTAATTATATTTTATTTTTACATCATTACATTACATCAGTTTAATTCATCTTTTGGTATGTGGCATATGTAACCATTTCTATTAAATATATAATCTATTCTATAGTCTTAACATTGGATGACGATAAAATATTTCTGAAAGTCAAGAAAAGTTACCAGTTGACACGTTTATCAAAGTTTAATACAGTTTTAATGCAAATGTGTCATAAATCGCACTGCCCTCCGAAAACAAAGAAAATCAAGGCAATTGCATTTCTCTGCATTTTAATTCAGTTGAAGCAACTTTGAGATCCAGTATTTGGTCACAGCTCACATTAGGTCATAAGATACAGATATATGAAACCATTGCAGCCATGATTCCAAGAGTATATCCGCAAATAGCCACTCTATAACATACTAAAAGTTAAAGGGGTGGTTCACCTTCAAGTTAACTTTTAGAATGTTATAGATTGGCTAATTCTAAACAACTTTTCAATTGGTCTTCATTATATAATTTTTTTTTTTATATAGTTTTTTTTAATAATTTGTCTTCTTGACTTTTCTACAAAAGCAAATGCTCTGTAAGGCTGCAAATTTGTTATTGCCCATTTCATTAATCCTCTTTCTATTCAGACCTCCCCTACTCTTATTCCAGTCTCTTATTCAAATCAATGCATAGTAGCTAGGGCAATATGGACCCTAGCAACCAAATTGCTGATAATGGAGAGCTGCTTAATAAAAAGCTAAATAACTCAAAAACCAAAGATAAAAAATAAACTGCAAATTGTCTCAGGATATCACTCTCTAAATCATACTAAAAGTTAACTCAAAGGTGAACAACCCCTTTAACTTGAAGTTGAACCACCCATTTAACAGTTCGGATGGGTGCACGTTCTCCACCAGCAATAGAAATACCAATACCCATTTACTTGTTGATTTTGACCCAATAATGCTCACATGTCCATGAACATTGGACGTTGGAGTTGCAGTAACACAGGCAGAAGATCTTGCCAAATCTGTAAAGCAGTTCCATGTAATCTTTTGATTTCTAAGCTATGGCTTCTTAATATTTGTGTTTGCCAATGACACAAATATAGAGACCTTTTAATCAATTGAGGATATGTAATTCTTCAAGCAGGATATTTGACCATTATTTTCTGAATTGGCTCTTCACATACAATTAACCTGTTATCCAGAAAGTTTCGAATTACAGTAGTTCGGTCTCTCATTTGCTCCATTTTATCCAAATAATCCACATTTAAAAAAAATTGTACATGTCCCAAACTAAGAAATAATTAATCTGTATTTGAAGCAAAACCAGCCTATTGGGTTTATTTAATGTTTAAATGTTTTTTAGCATACTGAATTTCTGAAGATCCAAATTAACGGAAAAATTTATCTGGGGAAAAATCGGGTCCTGAGCATTATGGATAACCGGTCCCATACCTGTATTTTTGGTATTACATAACGTTTGTTCGTTGGCAAGTAGGAGTAATAGATCTGTGGTGGTCTTTCTCTTTTAACCTGGAAGCAAACTGGTGCTTTCCTGGAACAGCGTAAGGTAATTCAAACAGAATCCACATTGATGGCAGGTATAGGCATGACATGACAACCATTGACCAGTCTTACAGCAGCAACCACTCACCTTAGTTTAGATGTTAAAGGAGAAGGAAACCCCCTGGGCGCAAACCCCCCCCCCCTGTGTTGCTTCCCCTCCCTCCTCCCCCCTGGCCTACCTGTCCCGCTGGGCAAATGCCCCTAACTTGTTACCCCTCTGCGCAGGTCCAGTCCACGGAGTTCACAGACGCCATCTTCTCCCAAGTGAACTTCTTCCTGCTTTGACTGGCGTTTTTGCCGCATGCACAGTAGGAGCATTTCGCCGGTACGGATCTACTGCGCATGTGCTAAAAGTCACAAAGTTTTCCGATTTCACTTTGTGACTTTTGGCGCATGCGCAGTAGATCCGTACCTGCGAAATGCTCCTACTGCGCATGCGCCAAAAACGCCGGTCAAAGCAGGAAGAAGATCACTTGGGAGAAGATGGCGTCTGTGAACTCCGTGGACTGGACCCGCGCAGAGGGGTAAGTAACAAGTTAGGGGCATTTGCCCAGTGGGACAGGTAGGCGAGGAGGGAGGGGAAGCAACACGGGAGGGGGGAGGGTTTTTGCGCCCAGGGGGTTTCCTTCTCCTTTAAGCACTTTAAAAAGTAACTTTTTGGCTGGGATGCATTAGCACACAGCTGGAACAATGGCACTTCAGTTGTAGGACCATATAGTATTCAATAAATATTATAGTTGGTAAAATACAAGGAGTTCAATGAAAAGTCAGCTTTTTACTAATGTGCACATTTACTAATGTGCACGAGGAGTAAAGAAAGAATAACAGAAGGGAAGGAAGAGCGCTCCGTGGTGCTTGCTCAGAAGCACCCACGCCAATCAGGTAACATTAAAATTACTAGGGTGAATAGGGGGGGGGATAATAAATAGTGCATGGGGAGCTGGTTTATCAAAATTAAGATTGCAGGGAAAAAATTGCAAGAACTTAAAAAAAAAAAGTGAGTAACTTTTCAAGTTTATCGTGCCCAAATAGGCAAGATCACCATTTTACGCAGGTAAATAAAGCCACACTCTTTCAAGAATTGCATTGTTCCATTAATTTTCCATGACACCTAAAATCTCATGTTTTAATTAACTAAATATAAATTATATATATATATATAAATATAATTGCTTGACACTGTTCCCATTGACTTCTATAGAACCTTGCCAGCCTTTACTTACAGAATTTTCTGGCAACTTTTCTGTTTCTTTGTTTTTTTTTCTTGAATAAATCCCAACTGTTTCAGAAAATACTTGCATGAGTATTTGTTTTTGCTTTTTTTTTTCTTTTCTTAAAATTTAGAAAAACTCAAGCTTAATTTTTGATAACCCTTGGTGTTTCTCTGCTGGTCGAGAATTTATGCCAGTGCCACCCAAAACTGTCTACATTTCTTGCAACAGGAATGAGCAGTTTCAAAAGGTAGCCCAGGGTTTCTATCCATCCTTGTTCCAGAACCTTAGTCCCTGCTGGAAATATGTCCCCCAGAAACATCGCCACCCGCTTCCCTTAATACTTTAAAGTGCCCATCACACTTCTTTTCATCCACCTCCCTTTTACTGACTGAAGTAGCTACAATGAAAAGTTTGCTATTTCCAGCTAGATCAAGGCAGACGGATCCTGATTGGATTATTTATTATGGTGCTAAGCAACATAGCACGCACACTATAATGATTAATGTGATCCAACTGCCAAGTTGGCCTCAAACCAACCGGTGTAGAGAAAAAACTTTCAATACAGGTACTGGACTGTGCATTGTGTGACAGGGTTGAACACTGTAGGAGAATGGGGGGGGGGTTATAAGAGAATACTCTGATATGAAGACTTGCAGGACTTGTTGCCCACATTAAAATAAATCACTACTGCAGGTGGCAAATGTCCCAGAAAATGTTTCTTTAACACTAACTCACAGCTATATGACATGGGAAAAGGCCTGCTTGTGCATTTTTTTTTTCCAAATCACTGTAACATAATTTAATTGTGGCGATTACAAGTTTAGTCAACGGCAAGTCATTTTCAGGGAGATTTGTCACACAAGAAGTGGAGAGAAAGAAAGATGAAAAATGGGGAAAAAAGGAAAATCAAATGAAAACAAGGCACTAAGGAAAGCTATGAAAAGACAAGCACAGCAAGGAAGGGGAAGCAAAATTGAACAAATAATATAAATGCTGCATAAAAGGTGAAAGAAATTAAAAAAAAAAAAAGGTTTTGTGGTGGCGAGTAAGTGAAATATTCAAAAAAGCAGAAAAGAGTGGCAGAGAGCAGCTATTTAACAAAGGAGAGGATTCTTTAAACTGCAGACATGCATATCCTGCATACACTTGCCAACTATGCTGTTACAGTTCTATGGCATTGGTACCTGGAATTATTGGTGATTTGGTCCTCATTTACTTAGGGACAGATGAGGCAGAGGCTAGATAAAGGTTTAGCTAATTAGGTTTTAAAAATCTGCATTAAATGTCTTCCTCAGTCTATCCTACTGTCCCAGGTGTTGCCTATAATCTGGAATTCTTAGGCTGCTTTGTTGCTAAAAAAAAATGATTTGCACCTGTTTTTTGTATATTTGTGTCTTACTAAATAAGGCCCATGGGTATGGTGCAGTGAGGACCTCAATGTGCTCTTTGGTTAGGGGTTGGGTCTAATGTTTTTAAAGTGTAATACTGCTGAGATTCCTTGAAGTCATACTTACACGTTTCCTATTACTGTATTTGTTTAACAATGTGAAGCCCTGTCAAGTTTAATATATTAAATGGCAAATTTATCAAGGTGTTTTATTTTACCCTGCTCGAATGGTGCCATTATTTTTCACCTCTTCAGATCTTGTGTAAACTGTTTACGTCGATGGGAAAAAATCAAAGCGGGAATTAAGTTCCGCAGAAGTCGCTCTGGAAAAATCTGCATGAAAACCAACCAATGGATGAATGCTGTATATTTCTATAGCATTTTAATGGTCAGGACACACGCTCAGATTCGGGGTGATTAGTCGCCTGGCGACGACAAATCTCTTCTTTGGGGTAACAAATCTTCCCGAACTGCCTCCCGCCGGCTAGAATGTAAATCACCAGCGGGATGGCACTCTTGAGTGCTTTGTTTTCTGAAGTTGCCCCAAGTTGCGTTTACAGTGCCATCCCGGCGGCGATTTACATTCTAGCCGGTGGGAGGCAGTTCAGGGAGATTAGTCCGAAAAGAGATTTGACGCCTGGCGACTAATCTCCCTGAATCTGAGCACATGCCCTAACCCTAATGCGATTTTTTTACTTCTACTCTGAAAAAGCAGACAGCTTGATAAATAAATGTGTTTTTACACAGCAATGTCTGCCAATGTGTGGCTTATTTGGTCAGTCTTTTTACACAGCATGATAAATTAAATAGGCCTCTTTACAGGTAAAACCTCGATGTAACGTTTTTTAGGGAACCAGAAAAAATGTAAAATAATGGAAATGCTTTATATATTGGTGGGAACACAAAAAAAGTGGTGTAAAATATTGGAAAACGTTAAATCAGGTTGTTGTAAAATAATGTTTATGTAACACTTCATGGGCTCCACACGGTCAATACTATAATAGTGTGACAATGACGCCTTGTCCCCAGGCACCGTCCCATTGAGAGGATTCGTGTCTGTGGAAGCAAAGACCAGAAAACTGTCCCTGCTGAGAGGAAAGGCTCGTGGAGAAAGGGACAGCACATTGCTACGAGGAAATGTTCAATATATAGTGAATAAAGTTCCCTGCTCTTTTAAAATATAAGGATATTATAAGTTACCGAGGAGTTTCATGACCATATAAAAGCACGAGGCCGAAGGTCATGGAACTCCGAGGTAACTTCTAATATCCTCATATTTTGCAACTGGGGTACTTTATTAAAATACAAGTTTCAGTGAGTCATGTGACAGAAATGACATCAGAACTCACCGTTTATAATTGATGACATCAGAAATCACCATTTATAAGGATATAATTTACAAGATATTCATGGCTTTTGTGTATTATATAATTATAACATCAGGTTAAAGTGAAGGCGTCTGTGGTGATTAGACATGTCCAGCAGCCGTAATATCACATCCGTAGTCGCTGCTAAGTGCCCCATGTCTCCATTAACCACATGATACTGCTCCCATACAGCCCGCTGCCCTAATCATCTTGGTTTCGGCGCATTGCCTGACAGAGCAGGTGATTGGTGGTACGCGCATGCGCGTTCCCGTAGTCTCCGTTTGCTGGTGCTGAAGCCGGAGGAGGGGTAGAGTCGCGTTGTGTCGCTCACTTTCGCAGTAGCACATTCTAAATACAGCCCTTGCCTAATAAAGGTAATGGGGCTTGTGCTCAGAGCCGCGGCCCCACGCACGCTATAAATACTCTCGCTGCAGAGCAGACAGGCTTTGCTTGTGCGACTTTGGATCGGTTGCCTTAGAACTCAAGCTACTGCTGTTACTGTACCAGGCATTGGCCTCCGCACCGCTGTAGCACCATGCCCAGAGTGGATGCCGATATTAAACTGGACTTTAAAGATGTCTTGTTTAGACCCAAACGGAGCAGCCTAAAAAGCCGTGCAGAGGTAGGTTTCTCATTCTGTGAATTCCAATGCAATAACTTGCCCTTATATTCCATAGATGTGGCAGCTAGTGTGGCTCTGAATATTTGTCAAAGCAGGACATTGGTCACTAACGCAGGGTAGGGCACAAAGGGCATTTGCCCAGCATTTCTAACCCGCTCCTGTTGCAGAACTACACCTCTTAGCAGGGGCTTTCATTTAACAGCAGCTGGAAGGTGGCATATGTGGACATCCCTTACCTCCATTACTTTTTCCTTCATGAGGTTCCAGCCTTTCTGCTAATGCTGAGGCCCCAATGATCTCTTACTCTACCCAGAGGGCTACAACATTAAAGATGGCCATACACAGGCCGATATCGGTCATTTGGGGGCTTCCGACGGGTCTTCCCGATCGATATCTGGCCACGATATCGATCGGGAAGGTTTGATTTTAACCCAACCGACCCCCTTGGCGTATCGTAATTTGATCATTCGAATGGTCAAATTTCCCCCCGACATAGCCATGCTATTAGTGCGAGGTCTACTTTTAGTGATGTTGTCCAATTATGATCTACATCCATAAAAGTATTGTTAGCATTCTGTTCCATGGAAAATATTACTTAAATATGATTTATGAGAAAATGTATATTGCTGCTTTTAACAAACAACTTTCTTATGTAACCTTAATGTTATAAATATCTGAATGAAAAGCATGAAACAGGAGGGTGATTTGGACAAGCTGTTGACAAAGTTTTGAGATCTACTGATCACCAGCTAAAGGTCTACTCGTAGATCCCGATCTACCTTTTGGGTTTGTTTTTTTGAAAATATATTATTCATGGATTAGAACATTTGGTACATGTGTACATTTATTTGGTTGCCGGTTTTTAGTCAATTAAACTAGGGCAAATGCAACTGGGGAAGGAATATATACAACATACACGCAAGTACAATGCCACAGATATGGGCATTTACACTTTTTGGGGAATCCCCTTTCATTTAATGGAGCACATGCTGGCAAAGAAAGGCTAGCACTCTGTAACCTCGACTTGCAATGTATTTTCACCTTGAAACTGCAGGCATTTGTAAGGGAACAACTGTTGGGTCTGGTTTAAAGTGGATTTAGTCAGAGCTGAGTAGCATGAATGAAGCAAATGGAGAATACTTATCATGGCATCACTTGATAATTGTATTGCTATGACCTCGTTATATGGAAAGCAAAACATTGAGATAAGGCTATTTCAAATGGAATGAGGTTTATTGAGTTTAACAAAGAACATTTAATAGTTTTGCTTTGGGAAAACGATTATGTTACACAAAGTGTACCATCAGGGCTTTTGCCAAAGATACTCCCCTTTTCACACGCTTTTATAGATTAAAATGGGAGTACACATACATACGTTATATAACTTGAACCCTCCCAAAATGTTGGAAGATGACTGAATGTTCTACGCTACAGATATTGCACTGAAAATAGTTTCCCACTAACAAGTATCCCTCAGCCTTGCAGTTCTTTATCTGTTAAAAGCAGACACAGGGATGACCTAAGCAAATGAAGAAAACAATTCTGTACAAGGGGCCTCATCTAGTATCTGCTGATACTCTGAATTCTGTCAGTAACTTACAAAGTGGACTCTCATCACTGGGTGTCATTAATAAGAGAAATAATAACTGGGGAACATCACCCATCCCTTCACCTTTCCTGCCTTGGACAGCCGGTCTTTTTGCTGAGTCAGAATGATAGGGGCATTTGTTATTAAACTTTATTATTCTTACACATAACCATTTGTCCGTCATTGGAATAGGCTGTTCTCATATAAATGTGGTCATATAAAAAAAAAAATATCATCGCAAAGTAAATTGCCTGAGGATACAGTAATATAAGAACTACAAGCTGAACTGCAACTCCCAGGATCCTAAAACAGCCAGAGACTGTAGTTTTGCAATATAAGACATTCCTAATGTAGGTCTTTATGTGATACTGCCATTTAATGCAGTGCTGCAATTTGTCTGTTTGTGCTGAGTGGGGATGACATTGTGATTTTGCAGTTGTCCTTTTACATTGCATCCTTACAAATCTTTAGCACTGCGTGTATATCATGTCTTTTTTCATGAATATACATCTTGTTTTTTATTTATCAGACATTTTCGTTTGCTACAAATGCTGCAGCCTAATACCTTAACAATATGGACAATTATGGTAAGGGCCAAACAACAGCCCATTTGTGGGAGCTGGTTTAAAATATATTAACGGAATTAACGGAAAGGCTGTCTCCCATATATATATATATATATATATATATATATATATATATATATATATATATATATATATATATATATATATATATATATATATATACTCTTTCATGTAGCTGGAGCACTCTAGTACATAGGCAATTGCCCGGGTGCAGGTTATAGTGAATTATACATGGAACAACGAAAAACCGCACACACAGGACTTATAAGGTGCAAAAATAAAAAAGATTTATTGCAACGTTTTGGCTCCTGTACTCCAGCCACCACCTGAAGAAGGCTCGAGTACAGGAGCCGAAACGTTGCAATAAATCTTTTTTATTTTTTACACCTTATAAGTCCTGTGTGTGCGGTTTTTCGTTGTTCCATGTGTGTGTGTGTGTGTGTGTGTGTGTGTGTGTATATATATATATATATATATATGTGGGGTTTTTTTATAATTAGCTACTTTTTCTCTGTGATAAAAAAAGTACTTTCAACTTGATATAATTAATCCTTATTGGAGGCAAAACAATCCTATTGGATTTATTTAATGTTTAAATGATTAAATGATTTTTAGTAGACTTAAGGTATGAAGATCCAAACTATGAAAAGATCTGTTATCCAGTCTATCTATGCAACTGATTTTCTGATGCCCTAATTTCCACCTCCTTTATTGTCCAAGCCCTGGCCAGATTCATCCCATTGTTGGGACATTTGCCAAATTACCACTTATGGCATGCACTATACTTGTAATATTAATGATATCAGAGGATAGGGAGGACACCACACAAGAGGCGACACTTGGTTGAAGGGACAAAGCTTCTATTGCACAGGGCTGTTGTACATGTTAAGCTGTACATCAGAGCTGTGTAATTGCTTCACCTGCAGTGGAATTCAGTCCACATAACCCTTTGAGATAATAGCTTAGTGCTTACATATTGATAATCCCCTTTTATACTGTACTATTAAATAACCGATAATCTCCTCAATTTCCCCACTGTCATAACAAGCCTCAACATGCAAATGCCTTATGTACATTCCATTAACTAACAACTAACTAATATTTATTGTAACAACTAAAAGCTTTTTGTCTCAGGGATTGTCTCATAGGGATTTTGCAGTGACACTTGCACATTTTCTCTTGCGTTCATCTCCCCCAGTATTGTGTTACAGTTGTAAGTCACCTTGCTCTTGCTGCATTAGCAGGAACTCAGGCAGAGGAATGTGTACACACTACAGAAAGTGGGTGTTCCCATGTCTCATTGAAGCTTTCTGGGAGCTGCAGTGTCCCATCCATCAAGGCTTCATTTCACTCTCTACTCATATGTGATTCAGGGGCTTGCGTCATGAAAGCTCCTTATTGATCCCTCCATTATAGTGGAGAAATTTATCTGCCACTGAAGCTGTAAAATCTGACTGCATTGCAGGCTGCGGCTGCTCCTTGTGCTGAACACTTTAATGGATGGCTCTGAGTCACTGTTAATGTCTGCACCACAGGCTTTTTCCTACCAGTACATAAAAGCAACTCCTTTCCTGAAGCCAGAAGGACTCATGGGTTCACTTTTCCAGTTTTCTCGGAATATATTAGTGATCAAGCGTTTCTGCCCCTGGGAGAGGAAAGAAATAATACATGTCTGTAATGTAATGGTTTCTTATGTCACTCAGTTGCACTTCCCCAGATCAATAATTATATAAAAATAAAAACATGTTCAGATATTTTTGAATGATTGCACACAGGGTCGTTTCTGCAATGCCGCTCCCTTGCCCCCCAGCGTTTACCTTTTCCGGACCGGGGTCACATAGCTAGTAAACTAAGCTTCCTGTTTAAAACCCAAATTTGGTTATTAAAGTTACAAGGAGCAGCTTCTTTGTCGCCTGATTGCACGTGTATCTGTTGGTAAGGTTAATATCCTGGCAAAAGGGAGGCAAGAACAAGTGCAGACATTTGCCCCAGTTTTGTCTTCCACATGGAAAGCCTGTTACAACATCACCCCCTTTATCAGTCTTGTTTAAAGGGGGGGTTCACCTTTCAGTTAACTTTTAGTATGTTATCGAATGTCATTTCTAAGCAACTTTTCAGTTGGTCTTCATTATTTATTTTATATTGTTTTTGAATTATTTGCTCTCTTTTAAATCTTTCCAGCTTTCAAGCAGGGGTCACTGACCCCCTCTAAAAAAATAAACCAAATGCTCTATAAGGCAACAAATGTATTTTTATTGCTATATTCTAGTCTTTTATGCAAATCTATGAATGGTTGCTAGAGTAATTTGGACCCTAGCAACAAGATTGCTGACATTACAAACCGGAGAGCTTCTGAATAAAAAAGGCTAAATAACTCAAAAACCACAAAAAATTTAAACCAATTGCAGATGATCTCAGAATATCCCTCTCTACATCATACTAAAAGTTAATGCAAAGGTGAACAACCCCTTTAAGAGAATCTGAAAAGTAGATTGCAGAAAAGAGATTCTAGTTTTCTAAATATACATTTATTATTAATTTCCATCATGAACTTGTTCCTTTATTCAGTTAACCAATTTTTATACATTTCTTCCCAGATTCTCTATCACACACACATGAACATAGTGGCACACACATGTTTATTTCATGCTTGCTGCAGAACATAGAAATATTATTGTACTGGCACCAGCCATTATTCTAACACTCATACAAACACAGTAACTTACACACACACACACAGCAGACACTATTTTACTGACATAAGGGCTCATTTACAAAGACAGTGTAATGTGCTAAGTTAAACAATATACGGTACAATTTTTCATGTATTTTTTTTTAGCATAATTGCGGGAGCATGCCAAGTTAAAATCCACCTTAACTTGCACACAAAGTACTGACCATTTTGATAAATTGCAGCAAGTTGTAGAGCATTCAATTTCCACTATACAGTTATGGGACCTGTTATCCAGAATTCTCAGGACCTGGGGTTTTCCAGATAAGGCATCTTTCTGTAATTTTGATCTCCATACTTTATGTCTACTACATAATAATTTAATCATTAAATAAATCCAATAGGATTGTTCTTCATCCAGTATTACTTATATCTTAGTTTGGATCAAATACAAGGTACTGTTATATTATTACAGAGAAAAAGGAAATCATTTTTGAAAATTTTAAGTTTTTGATTAAAATAGAAACTAAGGGAGATGGCCTTCGCATAACAGGTTTCCGGATAACGGATCCTATACCTTTATTTGTGTTGTGATGGTGTTGCTTCTGGAGCAGCTAATAAAGCCATTAGCATCTGTCGAGTCATGCCTCACACACTGATTTATTAATTTACTAGCTCTCATATGTTCAATCATTCACAAATCCCTGACCTGGGGAATCTTACAGTTGCACATTTTACACTAGGTATATTTCTGGGAGAGGACAGTTTATGCTGCTCAGTATTTCTTTGCACTCGCAAAGTGGAGACATAGGTCTTCCTTTTTAAAGGAAAACTTAAGCAACAGATAGTTCATATCATATTAAGTGGCATATTAAAGAATCTCACCAAACTGGAATATATATTTAAGTAAATATTGCCCTTTTACATGTCTTGCCTTGAGCCACCATTTCGTGATGGTCTCTGTGCTGTCTCAGAGATCACCTGACCAGAAATACTTCAACTCTAACTGTAACAGGAAGAAGTGTGGAAGCAATAGACACAAGTCTGTCTGTTAATTGGCTCATGTGACCTAACATGTATGGTTTGTTGGTATGTTTGTGAGTACAGTGAATCCTACGATCTCAGGGGGCGGCCTTTATTTTTTAAAATGGCAATTTTCTATTTATGATTACCCAAAGTATATTATTATGAAAATGGTTTATTTACATGAAGCAGGATTTTACATATGAGTTGTTTTATGCAATTTTTTTTTATAGAGACCTACATTGTTTGGGGGGTATAGTTTTCCTTTAAGAATAGACACCCAGGCTTAGATTTCTGATGCCCATAGTCCTGCCCAGATGATTTTAATGTGCTTGGACAATTGAAGTAGGGCTAGGACTGACTTATAGTAATTTTGAAACCAAATGCAACATTTTGGTGGAATCCTATGAATTCAGTAAAACAACACAGGTTGTTTTTAGTTGTAGCTGTAAAAAGAAGGTGGTGTAAAGGAAATTAGCAGACAAGCTTCAGCTGTGCTCTCTGATACTCAGAATACTGGCCATTTGCAGCCATAGCAGCTGCGACCACAATACTATGACAAGAAGCGTGGCAACTAGGCCGGGGTTAGATCCATATTCTGTGCCCCCATGTCCTATTAACGCTATTAACCTTTTAAATGCCACAGATCGTAGAATCTACGTTCTGTGGCAAAGGTACTTGAAATGCCACAGAACGTAGATTCTACGTTCTGCAGCATTTCCTGGTTCAGGAGCGGAGGAGCGGCTGTTAGAGCCGTTCGCTCCGTTCCTGCTCGATCCCCTGCCCCTAGGCAACGAGCAGAGCAGGGGATCGAGTGGCCCCTGGGGCGCGATCGCCCAGGGGCCCAAAAACAGCAGCAGGCACGTGTTACTTACGTGTCCTGCTGCTGCAGCCTGCACCGGATCGACGATCTCCGCCCCCACAGCACACAGACAGGAACCACGAGGCAGATGTCTTCCAGAGGCTCTTCCTGATCGCCTGCAACAGTCTCCAGCGACTTTTTCAGGTTAGTGCAACAATTACACACACAAACACACCAACACACACTTATTACAGTAATACACACTTAGATTCACACTTACACACACTTACACATACATTTTTGGGGATTGGGGGGGTCACTTACACTCACTGCACTTACACACATGTGCACACGCACACACGCGCACATAACATGTAATTTACCATTTGTACACACGCACACGCACATACATGGCATTGTGGCTTTTTTTTTTTTTTCTTATCGCATCGTTTCTTTTTTTGGCTGAAAAAAATGTTTTATTGCCATTACGCATAGCGTATTCGCTAACCGTACTGTGCAATACCTTTTGTATGTTATTTCGGTGATTATATTGCAATTTTGGGTATTTTGGTGCATTTTTAGCCATTTTATTGAATTTTTAGCCATTTTATTGCATTTTCAGCTCTGCATATGTTGTGTTCACTTGTTTCTAGCCGTAGAACCTGTTTGGCCCATCTAAAATATTCAAACTGTGATTCTGACGGCCGATAACACTGGTCTGGAAAAAAAACATTGATTTTTGTGGTTTTATTGGATTTTTTTGCATTTCACCCTTTACTGCCTTATTTTGTTTTGCCTTGTAAATTTTATCTACTATATATCCATTTGGGGGTCTCTGTGCGCCACATAGTTTGGTATATCTATGCATATTGGGCATCAAAGTGTTCAGTAGACCTCTGGCGTTCATATTTAGGATGTTTTATGCTGATACGTTACGAAATGTGGGGCATATAATGGGGTAAAATTCAAGCTTTCTGACAATTTTCAGAAATTTGATAAAAACCGTTATGTTCAGCATTGCTTTGCAGTTTGGCAGTTTGCAGTAGAAACACTTATTTACCCATATTGGATTCGTCAGAATGTGTACTTTCTGAAAATATATGGTTTTCTGGGGTCTCTGTACTGTTAGGGGGGTCTAATGTCGCATAATACACACACCAGGTGCTTATATTGCAGCAGCCAGCGCGTCAGCTGTGAAAATGTATATACACTATTGTCATTTGGGGGTCTCTGTGCGCCACATAGTTTGGTATATCTATGCATATTGGGCATCAAAGTGTTCAGTAGACCTCTGGCGTTCATATTTAGGATGTTTTATGCTGATACGTTACGAAATGTGGGGCATATAATGGGGTAAAATTCAATCTTTCTGACAATTTTCAGAAATTTGATAAAAACCGTTATGTTCAGCATTGCTTTGCAGTTTGGCAGTTTGCAGTAGAAACACATATTTACCCATATTGGATTCGTCAGAATGTGTACTTTCTGAAAATATATGGCTTTCTGGGGTCTCTGTACTGTTAGGTGGTCTAATGTCGCATATTACACACACCAGGTGCTTATATTGCAGCAGCCAGCGCGTCAGCCGTGAAAATGTATATACACTATTGTCATTTGGTGGTCTCTGTGCGCCGCATAGTTTGGTATATCTATGCATATTGGGCATCAAAGTGTTCAGTAGACCCCTGGCGTTCATATTTAGGATGTTTTATGCTGAAACGTTACGAAATGTGGGGCATATAATGGGGTAAAATTCAATCTTTCTGACGATTTTCAAAAATTTGATAAAAACCGTTATGTTCAGCATTGCTTTGCAGTTTGGCAGTTTGCAGTAGAAACACACATTTACCCATATTGGATTCGTCAGAATGTGTACTTTCTGAAAATATATGGTTTTCTGGGGTCTCTGTACTGTTAGGGGGGTCTAATGTCGCATAATACACACACCAGGTGCTTATATTGCAGCAGCCAGCGCGTCAGCCGTGAAAATGTATATACACTATTGTCATTTGGGGGTCTCTGTGCGCCACATAGTTTGGTATATCTATGCATATTGGGCATCAAAGTGTTCAGTAGACCCCTGGCGTTCATATTTAGGATGTTTTATGCTGATAAGTTACGAAATGTGGGGCATATAATGGGGTAAAATTCAAGCTTTGTGACGATTTTCAGAAATTTGATAAAAACCGTTATGTTCAGCATTGCTTTGCAGTTTGGCAGTTTGCAGTAGAAACACTTATTTACCCATATTGGATTCGTCAGAATGTGTACTTTCTGAAAATATATGGTTTTCTGGGGTCTCTGTACTGTTAGGTGGTCTAATGTCGCATAATACACACACCGAGTGGTTATATTGCAGCAGCCAGCGCGTCAGCCGTGAAAATGTCTATACATATTGTCATTTGGGGGTCTCTGTGCGCCACATAGTTTGGTATATCTATGCATATTGGGCATCAAACTGTTTAGTAGACCCCTATGTTTATATTTAGGATGCTTTATGCTGGTAATGATACATGGACAATACGATGCTGGAAAGTTGAAGCTTTGAGGCAATTTCCAGATATTTCACCAAAACCGCCAAATTTGGCAAAGCCTTGCGACTCAGTAGTTTGGAGCAGAAAGGCATGGGTACCCATTTTAGATTCCGTAGAATGTGTACTTTCCAAAAATATATATGGGTTTGGGGGGTAAACATATATTTCTGTGTTTTTACCCCGCAAAAATGCAGTCAATGTGTTGATTTTTCATTAGATGAAGTTACCCACAGGACTGTTTGTATGCGCCAAAATGTTCAGAGGAACCCTGGCAATCATATTTAGGGTGCTTTTTCTTAGTACGTAATGACACATGGGTGATATGGTGCTGGGAAGTTGAAGCTTTGAGGCAATTTTCAGATATTTCACCAAAACCGGCAACTTTGGGATAGCCTTGCGACTCGGTAGTTTGGAGCAATAAGGCATGGGTACCCATTTTAGATTCTGTAGAATGTGTACTTTCCAAAAATGTATGGGTTTGGGGGGTAAACATATATTTCTGTGTTTTTACCCCACAAAAATGCAGTCAATGTGTTGATCTTTCATTAGCTGAAGTTACCCACAGGACTATTTGTATGCGCTAACTTCATTTTGGGGCCTCTAAATGCCAGATACTTTGGTAAACCTATGAACAATGGCCACCAAACTGTTCGGAGGAACCCTGGCAATCATATTTAGGGTGCTTTTTCTTGGTGCATAACGATACATGGGTGATATGGTGCTGAGAAGTTGAAGCTTTGAGGCAATTTTCAGATATTTCACCAAAACCGACAATTGTGGGAAAGCCTTGCGACTCAGTAGTTTGGAGCAGAAAGGCATGGGTACCCATTTTAGATTCTGTAGAATGTGTACTTTCCAAAAATATATGGGTTTTGGGGGGTAAACATATATTTCTGTGTTTTTACCCCACAAAAATGCAGTCAATGTGTTGATTTTTCATTAGCTGAAGTTACCCACGGGACTGTTTGTATGCGCTAACTTCATTTTGGGGCCTCTAAATGCCAGATACTTTGGTAAACTTATGAACAATGGCCACCAAACTGTTCGGAGGAACCCTGGCAATCATATTTAGGGTGCTTTTTCTTAGTACGTAATGACACATGGGTGATCTGGTACTGGGAAGTTGAAGCTTTGAGGCAATTTTCAGATATTTCACCAAAACCGACAACTTTGGGAAAGCCTGGCGACTCAGTAGTTTGGAGCAATAAGGCATGGGTACCCATTTTAGATTCTGTAGAATGTGTACTTTCCAAAAATATATGGGTTTGGGGGGTAAACATATATTTCTGTGTTTTTACCCCACAAAAATGCAGTCAATGTGTTGATTTTTCATTAGATGAAGTTACCCACGGGACTGTTTGTATGCGCTAACTTCATTTTGGGGCCTCTAAATGCCAGACACTTTGGTAAACTTATGAACAATGGCCACCAAAATGTTCAGAGGAACCCTGGCAATCATATTTAGGGTGCTTTTTCTTAGTACGTAATGACACATGGGTGATATGGTGCTGGGAAGTTGAAGCTTTGAGGCAATTTTCAGATATTTCACCAAAACCGACAACTTTGGGAAAGCCTTGCGACTCAGTAGTTTGGAGCAGAAAGGCATGGGTACCCATTTTAGATTCAGTAGAATGTGTACTTTCCAAAAATATATGGGTTTGGGGGGTAAACATATATTTCTGTGTTTTTACCCCACAAAAATGCAGTCAATGTGTTGATTTTTCATTAGATGAAGTTACCCACAGGACTATTTGTATGCGCTAACTTCATTTTGAGGCCTCTAAATGCCAGATACTTTGGTAAACCTATGAACAATGGCCACCAAATTGTTTGGAGGAACCCTGGCAATCATATTTAGGGTGCTTTTTTTTGGTGCGTAACGATACATGGGTGATATGGTGCTGGGAAGTTGAAGCTTTGAGGCAATTTTCAGTTATTTCACCAAAACCGACAATTTTGGGAAAGCCTTGCGACTCAGTAGTTTGGAGCAGAAAGGCATGGGTACCCATTTTAGATTCGGTAGAATGTGTACTTTCCAAAAATATATGGGTTTTGGGGGGTAAACATATATTTCTGTGTTTTTACCCCACAAAAATGCAGTCAATGTGTTGATCTTTCATTAGCTGAAGTTACCCACGGGACTGTTTGTATGCGCTAACTTCATTTTGGGGCCTCTAAATGCCAGATACTTTGGTAAACTTATGAACAATGACCACCAAAATGTTCAGAGGAACCCTGGCAATCATATTTAGGGTGCTTTTTCTTAGTACGTAATGATACATGGGCGATATGGTGTTGGGAAGTTGAAGGTTTGAGGCAATTTTCAGATATTTCACCAAAACCGACAATTTTGGGAAAGCCTTGCGACTCAGTAGTTTGGAGCAGAAAGGCATGGGTACCCATTTTAGATTCAGTAGAATGTGTACTTTCCAAAAATATATGGGTTTGGGGGGTAAACATATATTTCTGTGTTTTTACCCCACAAAAAATGCAGTCAATGTGTTGATTTCTCAGTAGCTGAAGTAAAGTCCTGATCAATTTGGATGTGCTAACTTCATATTGGTGTCTCTAAATGCCAGATACTTTGGTAAACCTATGCATAATGGGTATCAAACTGTTCAGTGGACCCCTGGCAATCATATTTCAGGTGCTTTTTCTTGGTACCTAATATAGTTTGGGATATGCGGAGCAGCAAAATAAAACCTTTGAAATGATTTTTCAGAATTTTGAATTTTTTTTTGAAAAACCGCTATTTTCAGACAAGCTTTTATGTTTGGTAGTTGGGAGTAGAGAGACATAGTTACCCATTTTGTAACCGGCAGAATGTGTACTTTTCAAAAATGTATGGTTTTCTGGGGTAAACCTACGGTTTCAGGATTTTTTGCCTTGGAATCTAAAGCATGCTGTTTTCTGCCTTAGTGCTTTCAAAATTCGGTAATATACTGCCGGGAGTTTTTGCTGTACAGAAATCCTAAATCTCCCTAAAACTATACATATCTGGTATTGGCACGTTCGAGAGACATAAGGCTTTCCAAATCAGTTGGATTTTCATCCCTAAAATGAAATATCTTTCTGGTATAAATTGATATACGATGAAAAATGGTAATTTTTCATTTTTTTTTGGTATTTAGCACTATAAATTTTTTTGCACAGGTGGAAATACATGAAAACTCAGGCAGATTTAGAAAGCTCAGTTTCTACCGAAAAAAACAATGTATAGTTTTCCTAGGTAAACTATAGGTTTCCCCTCAGAAAATGCCCCTAAAGTGAGAGAGCACAAAATGTTTCAAAAACGGCTGGCATTTCGCGTAACCAAAATGTGAAATTCTGCTGGCACTTAAAGGGTTAATAAAGCATTTCTGAATGGAGATGGCACTGGGCAGTAAATCATTTGTGTTTATTTATGGATACTGTTGGCACCTTTGAAATTATTTCTCACTGTCCATTTCTAAATTTGTTGGGCAGAGCCCATTCCATTATCAAAAGTGGTAAAATGTATAAAGGTTTGTGCTTTGATTTATACCACCTCAGAGCTGGAGCAACCAACTTAACTCCATAGAACAAGGTGAGGGTGGAAAGTATGTAGAAAAGGTTTTTAAACAGCATTTTAGTTCCGAACTTTACACATTCATCACACAATTTTTAATGTACACGTTATTTTAAATTGTTACGTGTAGTGATAAAGTGGTAATCTATTTTTTCTTGGAACACCACTATGTTATGGTGCTTGTTTTAATAAACACTTTTATGTATAACGCATAATTAATGTCACGTAAATAGTCTATACTTGCTTCAAAACCTAAAAAACATTCTTATGCTTATCATATTCAGACTATTGTCTAAACTAAATCCAAACCCTGAATATCACTAGACCAGTGGACAACTGGGGACTGTTTGGCATTCAGCCATATGTTTGGCATTCAGCCATATGTTTTGTGGTGGATTCTGTAATAAACAAAATTGTGGATTTGATGCATCCGTATTTGCAGTGCTTTGGCTCAACAAGCTTGCTAGATTTTTTTAGAAAGTAAGATAAAAAAGATAAGTATTATCCAGTTCTTATTTTAGAAGTAAAGCTGACAATGGAAAAAGCCTTATTTCTGAATATAGTTCTTTGGACTGAACATGCAAATTAACTATTCCAAGTGCATTGTTTGAATTAAAGGGATTTAATTGTGGAGCAAATAAAGTTTTGTATTTGTTATTTTTGGAATTTATTTGCTTTCTTAAATAGCTTTCTTTGAACGCAGCCAGATTTCTAAATGTATACATCTGACAGAGAGAGCTGTTTCTTTGGCCATATTTCAAGCCCATATTTTGAACTGATTCAATGAATGGCTAGATTTGACTTGATATTTTCCTTTCATTTAAGACCATTGTAACACTATATTATGTAGATGCACAGGGACTACACAAGGTACTTTTTATAGCTATACAAAAAGAAAAAAGGATGATATATATAAAAGTTCAGTGTACAGGCGTGGGACCTGTTATTCAGAATGCCCTGGACCTGGGGTTTTCCAGATAACAGATGTTTCCGTAATTTGGATCTAAATACCTAAAGTCTACTAGAAAATCATGTCAACATTAAACACAATAGGCTGATTTTGCTTCCAATATGGATTAATAATATCTAAGTTTGGATAAAAAAGGAAATGATCTATCTTCAGATATATAAAATTGATTAAAAGGAGGGGAAATTCAAAAATATCTAAGTTTGTGTCAAGTACAAGGTATTATTGTATTATTACAGAGTAAAAGGAAATACTTTTTAAAAAATTTGGATAAAATGGAGTCTATGGAAGACGGTCTTTCCATAATTTGGAATTTTCTGGATAATGGGTTTCCAGATAACGGATCCCATACCAGTTCTAAGAAAGATGAGGATAAGGTCCTCTGCATGTAAACAAATTATTTTAACGGATACTATTTCACTCTAAGAGGAAAGGAGATGAAAGGGAACGTAAGTCAGGATAAGTTCCTATCTGAGGGATTGGGATGTTATAGTGTTTTGGAGTCAATTCTGTGGAGTGTGGTACGGGTCACAGTATGTAATACAAAATTTAGTAAGAAAAGCAACAATGTTAAGAGGGTATATGCAGCATATACAGAATAAATACAGTATATCCATTAAACAATACTAAAAGCTTATAACAAAGGTAAACTCCACTACTTGGCATGGCGTCGTGTAAACATCTGTTTTCTTTAATGGGTAGGGATCCAGTATGATATATTAGTATGTAAAAGTGGTATGTCCATTATGTTCCACATAAAGGGTCCAAGAGTGCCAGGTGGCCCAACAATTATGCATATTTGGAACGCCCAATTTTACAACTGCATTGCTCATATGTAGCAACACTAGGGCAGTCAGGCCCGGATTTGTGGAGAGGCCACTAAGGCCCGGTTTCAGGACGGCAGGATTTTAGGGGGCGGCATGCTGCCCAACCACACCCACATTGGTTCAGAAACACTGGGGATGAGCAGGATATACGATAATTTTTTAAATCTCCCATGCGCCAATCCCCATTGCTCTGGTCCCGACGAATTTGAGGGAATAAATGGGAGGGGATGGGGGCGACAAATGACAGCGGGCCTATTGGCAGCCAAATATAGGGCAGCCAAATATAGTTCTCACTGCTAAAGGAAAGATAAACTGTAAAGCCACAGTTATATGTGGCATACGGTCCACTTCTTGCCACCTGTGTTTTGTAGGCAAATAGAAGTGGATCAGCTCTCTTCTGCAGGTCTGTGAGTGCAGCTTCTCGAGAACAGATTGGACCAAAAATGCATGCTTTTGTGTTTTTCGGGCTAATCTCTGCTCCGTGTAGCTGCACTCAGGCCATGGCTCCATCAGAAATTCATTGGGGGTCAATGGAATTTAAGTGTTTTAGCATTCCTATTATAATTTTTGTGTTGCTTAATTCGTACAGGGTGTGATGTTTGTTTCCTTAATTCGCACAGTGTGTGGTTTGTCCAACATAAACTTTACAACAAGGGCCATTTAGAATGTAGGATACATAGACTATCAATTTGATTGCTGTATGGACAGATTCTTGTAAATTATCCAACTACAGTATATCATGGCATGAAAACACCCTATTCTTATCCAGTTCAAATTGGGTCTTTTGCCATTTTTTCTGTTGCAGATTTGCAGTACAGGTTAAACCACTTTTATTGTTTTATAACTGATCAAATGCTTGGCACTTGATTTAAGAATTGAATGCATGCCTTTCTGAAATAAGAAGTTTCTGCAATAGCTGTATTAGCAAAGATTTATTATGTGAGCTTTCATTGTGTTAGGCAGATTTCCAAGACTTGTGCTCAGGGCTGAACAGCCATGTCGGTGGCCTGTCCCCAAATCCTGCCTTATCCTATATGTAAACAAATAAATAAATACAAATGATTTGCCGTTACCTTCCTTAGATTGTCTATGTTTGACTCATAGGTAGATCTGATACGCACCTTTACATTCCGGAACTCCAAGCAGACCTATACTGGCATACCTATCATTGCTGCCAATATGGATACTGTTGGCACCTTTGAAATGGCAAAAGCATTGAGCAAGGTGAGTAATTTAGGTTACATATAACTAGGGGTATGTTTAGCAAAGTGTCTTAAATTCTTATTGTGAAGCTCCTGGGTGCAAACAGCAAGAACTTAATTGACAGAACTGGAGCATTAGGCAGTAGAGTCATCCAAAATGGGTCTGATGAACAAGTGGGAAACACTACTCTGACCCCAGAAACAGTATTCTGAGAAGCCACAGATGTCACATTACTTTGTCAATAAGGTGATAATGATCCACTCCTTATGTTAATTTACAATTAAAAGAGATGGATCATTATACCCCTAATAATTAGTTGACTTCTCTTGAATGATCATTTAATGACATTTGCAACTGCATCATTTGCTCGGTTTTTGGAATTACACGGTTACACTAGTATGGCAAATTAATTTACAATTAAGATTCCAAAGACACTTCCAATTTAAACCTCTTACGTTGTGTTGCTTTTCTTGTCTTTTAGCATACACTGTTCACTGCAATACACAAGCATTATTCACTGGAAGACTGGAAGCAGTTTGCATCTTCTTCCCCCGAATTCCTGGAGGTACCAGTAAAAGGCTTTGATGATCTTATGTCATATGTACAGTGATAAATGTATTATTTCTTGCAAAATGGTACATGCCATTATTTTTACTTACCACAATTAGTTTCTTTTTATTCATCCAGTGGACTATAACAGGCCTATGCTCTAAGTTATTTGTTTTCTCTTCTTCACTTATTTTCTTTATTGTTCTATTCTTATTTCTTTTCATACACTTGTCTATCCGTACCCTCTATTTCTTCTATTTGATTTCACTCATAAATGGGATGATCATAGGTGTAGGCTTAGAAGGCTAAATGTTTAGCAGGAGGGCCCACTGATACCTGGGAGTTTTCCTTGTAGCCTGGTATCCCTGTCCCCGATAACAGCTGTTGAGCCTCATCCCTACTGTATATATGTATTATATTAGCTAACAATAAGTTAGTAAGTGTGTCATGTATCAGTGAGGTGACTTCTAATATCCTAATAATTTAAATTTATGACTTGAGTCATGTGACACATGGCCTAAACTTTGACCATAGCTGATTACATCAGTGAGCACTGTTTATAAGGATATTTTACAGGTTTCTGAGTACAGGTATAGGATCCCTTATCCGGAAACCCGATATCCAGAAAGCTCCGAATTACAGAATGGCTGTCTCCCATAGACTCCATTTTATCCAAATAATCCAAATTTTTAAAAATGATTTCATTTTTCTCTGTAATAATAAAACTGTAGCTTGTACTAGATCCCAACTAAGATATAATTAATTCATTTTGGAAGCAAAACCAGCCTATTGGGTTTATTTAATGTTTAAATGAATTCTAGTAGACATAAGGCAAAAGATCCGTTATCAGAAAAACCCGAGGTCCCATACCTGTATTAAACAAATTTCCTCACTTTGCCATGGTGTTCTCCATAGGCAACTGCAGTAGCCACATATTGATGATCCCTAGAGGTGTTGCTTATACTACAATCTAGGTATAATGACTTAAGTGAGGTAAACAATATAACTCTTACACATAAATGTCAGTATACAAAAATGTTGTAAGTTGATCAAATAGAGCCCTTAAAAACCCCTGAAATGTTCGTTTCAGTGCTCATTAAACAGTGGTTTGGAATCTCCACTTCCAATATAATATATCATGAAACATTTAGGGGGTTATTTACTAAAATCCGAATATATCTCATATTTTATTTAAAAAAAACACAACCAAACTCCTGTGCTCTATTTGACCTCAAATTAATCGAGAAAATTTGATAAAACGGAGGGATAAAAGAAAACCTGCAACTCTCACATTTTTCAGGCTTTTTTTCCCGAATTGCTCAATTTGTTTGAGTCTTTGCACGAAAACCCTGAAAAAGTACAGATTTTCGGGCTAAACCCACTGAAGATCATAATAACTTCAGTTTGGGATTGGTGCCTCTCGCATTTTCTTATACAGAACCACGACAGGTCTGAGGTGGCGAATTTTCGGATTCTGGCTTTTTGCATCATATGTGTATAATAAATCTTGAAAAATTCGAGTTTTGCTCCAAAAAGCTAGACTAGAAAAAAATTATGTTTAATAAATAACCCCCTTAGAGTTAGTGAAATTAGATTTATTTAGAGATGCATATTGTAGGTATTTAGGCACAGGGTGCTTCTGGTGCAGTTTTGTTATGTACTTAAAGGAAAACTATACCCCCAAAATGAATACTTAAGCAACAGATAGTTTATATCATATTAAGTGGCATATTAAAAGAATCTTATGAAACTGTTATATATATTTAAATAAATATTGCCCTTTTACATCTCTTGCCTTGAACCACCATTTTGTGATGGTCTCTGTGCTGCCTTAGACATCACCTGACCAGAAATACTACAACTCTAACTGTAACAGGAAGAAGTGTTGAAGCAAAAGACAGAACTCTGTCTGTTAATTGGCTCATGGAACAAGTATAGTTTGTTTGGTATGTTTGTGTGCACAGTGAATCATACGATCCCAGGGGCGGCCCTTTTTTTTAAAATGGCAATTTTCTATTTATGATTACCCAATGACACATACTACTAGAAAAGTATATTATTATGAAAATGATTTGTTTACATGAAGCAGGGTTTTACACATGAGCTGTTTTATGCAATATCTTTTTATAGAGACCTACATTGTTTGGGGAGTATAGTTTTCCTTTAACAGTAAAATATAATAGGTAAATATAACAGGTTAACAGTAAAATATTCCCCAGTTACACTTATATTTATTGATAATCCCAATTGTGTTTTTTCATGTATTTAAAGGGGTACCCTTATTTGTATTTGCATAATAAAAATGTAATTTTAATAAACGTTGGTTGCTGTGGGTAAGCTAGAACTAAACCTTGCATTTACATTTCCTTAAATATGTAGATTTCCAGCCACAAAGCAAGACAAGAGCATTGATTCGCATGAGCACAAATAAATCCCTCACTTCAAGTATGATAGTTACAATAACCTAAATTATAAAAAGACCTATTTATATCAGCTTTTCATCCTATACAGGACATTTTGTAAACATTTCCTATTTTTGTCATGTACAGTACAAACACCATTTCGTAGCTCTATGAATTGCTGGTTAGATGGAGTATGAGTAACTTCTGCATTCACTTAGAAGTGGGCAGCAATAAATACTTCGGGGAAGATTAATTAAGGGTCGAGGTGAAAATTCAAATTTTTGAATTTTTTTTGGTCAAAACGCTCAAATTCGAATTGTGAATTATAAAAACTTGATTTGAGTTTTAATTTGAATTAGAATTTTGAGCTTTATCATACTCTGGCCCTTTAAGAACTTGAATTTAACTATTCGCCACCTAAAACCTGCCAAATTACTGCATAAGTCAATGGGAGAGGTCCAGGGATCAATTTGGTGATTTTGCAGCCTTTCTGAAAAAAACTCAAATCAAGTTTTTATAATTTGAATTAAATTCTATTCAAGTTTTAGGGTTGTTTCAATTCGTCCACGTTTAAAAAATTTGATCTTATTAATACGCTTCAATTGGTCGTATTTTTGAATTCATGGGAGTTTTTAAAAACTCACGTGAATTCGAAATTTGACCCTTGATAAATGTTCCTATAACTGTTTATTACTGAAATGTTAGCTGCAACAGCTACAAAATCCAAAAGTGCATGTACAGTTTATACTTTATATACTAACTTGATCTTATACTAACTTGAACTTATCTTGTTTTTCCATTTTATAGCATGTAGCAGTAAGTTCTGGCAGTGGTCAAGCAGATCTGGAAAGGCTGAGCAGTATTCTAGAAGCAATTCCACTTATCAAATACATATGCTTGGACGTTGCCAATGGATACTCAGAACACTTTGTAGAATTTGTAAAAACAGTGCATGCGAAATTCCCGAACCATACAATCATGGTGAGTAATCTATGTTTTATATCTTAACAAAATCCCACTTTCCCAGTATTCATCATGCAAGACTTCTCAAACTCTTAATATGCTAGTTTTTTTTCTACTATTCATCTTTTATTGTAACTTTCAAACTGCTACCTGCTTGCTAGGTCTAAAGGCTGAAAACAGAAATGTAAATAATGTAAAACCAAGTTAAAAAATGAAGACAAGTTGAAAACTGAATTAAAAGTATAGGAGAAGTACAGGTATAGGATCCCTTATCCGGAAACCCGATATCCAGACCCATAGACTCCATTTTATCCAAATAATCCAAATTTTTAAAAATAATTTCCTTTTTCTCTGTAATAATAAAACAGTAGCTTGTACTTGATCCCAACTAAGATATAATTAATCCTTATTGGAAGCAAAACCAGCCTATTGGGTTTATTTCATGTTTACATGAATTTCTAGTAGACTTAAGGCATGAAGACCCAAATTATGGAAAGATCCGTTATCCGGAAAACCAAGGTCCCGAGCATTTTGGATAACAGGTCCCACACCTGTATCCAGTCTCATGAGAGAAAGAAGTCAAGATTTGAAGGTTCTAATTCAAGGTCTTTTTGAAGTTCAAGAGCTGGCAGAAATTCTTTAAGGCAGGGCACCTGAAGAGACATTTAAACAGTCTAATATAAGTTACAAAAGTAAGGCAAAGTTGGTTAGTTGCTATGGTAGTTCAGTTTAATACTTGTGATTGTGAATAAGCCTCCAAAATAAAAGAGTTCTAGTCAATACGTTTTCTAATAATAATCATCTTTCAGGTGCTGTTTTGGATATGAAAAGGCTGAATACATTTGTACAGTTTCCAAATGGATTATTTGATCTTACTCTTTCTTGTGGTTCCCAATAGTTGGTGAATTTATTTGATATACTGCCCTACTTATCAAACAGTCTTACAGAAGACTTCTAGGCTTTTCAGCTGAGAATGTACATGCTCATTTATTTTCCTTTTTCAGAGTTTTTGTTTGTGAAAATGCACTTACACCTGCTCCTATGTGCATATCCCATTGAAGTCAGTGGCGCTCATTTATCAACACAGGGCAAATTTGCCCATGGGCAGTTACCTATAGCAACCAATCGGAGCTTTTTAAAGCCAGCTGAAAGTAGAACAATAAATGCAGCAATTTGATCGGTTACAATGTGTTACTGCCCAGTGTTGATAAATGACCCCCAGCGTGTGACATTAGCCTTATTAATAGTATGCAATCTGTTGTACTGTCGGAAGAAATAGCCAAATTTGTTTTTGTGGGAATACCTTTATCCTCATTATATCCCATTTTTATTGATTCTATAAATCTCACAGGTCATGGCATCTCCTTTCCATTTTAAAATGTGAATGCAGAAAAAAAAATCAATGAAAGGACCTGTAAAAGAAGTGTGATTGACATCTTATGTCCAGACAGTGAATCAAAATCCTGTATTTGAAATGAATACAGTATATAAGACGAATCTTAACGGCAATTGTGTTTTTTAGTACACAAAGAAATACCAACATTAGTACTGAAAAGCATATTTTTTTTTCCCACACACCCTCTTAGTGGTTATATTATTTATTTCTCTAGAAGAGCCATACAACTGCAGTTCTATATAAATAGGTATATAAATGCATGCCAGCATGGGATCATTTCATTTTAGAAATACCTTACATCCTATCCCCAGCTCTAACCTTTTCCTAACAGCCACAGGAAACCGCCACTGAAAGCATTTTCCAGTACAAAAATAAGATTGAATAATCTATTTCTGCCTCCTCCCAAGTTTGACTTTGGTGGGGTGGTTTCTGCTTGAATGAATGTCCATGTGTTTTCTCTTTTTTCCAGGCTGGCAATGTGGTAACAGGAGAAATGGTAGAAGAGCTCATTCTTTCAGGAGCAGACATCATTAAAGTTGGAATTGGACCAGGCAAGTTTATACTGACATAGAGACTCATTTATATTTGCTGTGAGTTAACCGTGAGTGGAAAATATTTTTCATTACCAACACATCCTTCCATATTGCCTACTGTTTCCGCTTTGGCTTCCTTAGTATTTGAGAACACATTCAGAAATGAGTTGACTGATGTTTCAGGCTGTGCCCTGTTTTAGGATATAAAAAGTGGTACAACTGTTACTCTTGTGCCTTCCCTGCCCCTGTCTTTTCTCACTCTGAAAATAAAACCTAACATGGCACCCCCACCCTATTATAGCACTAAGGGGACACCACTTTATATCCTTGAACCACCACCCACAGGGCTTTCTTTTCCATGGTTACACAGACCAGTCTTATCTAGGGCCCTACATAAACATACACAAACACATATATGCTATACATCAGCAAGTGATACATTTAAATTAAAGGAGTACAATTAAGCAATACACAAGCAAACAATAAATATATTTATTCAAACAGTATGTAAATAAGAGGAAATGACAGGCAGCTCTTACATGTATATTTCATTTTAGGCAGCCAAACCTTATTAGATATTCATAAGATGAAATGCTTCCAAGGGTAAGGGTAATATATAAATACTTCAGTGCATTTTACTGCACTGCTTTGAATAGGCATGCTAATGCAAATCACTACAGGGACAGCTGTACGGCACCGCTCTACGGATGTCCTGAAACAATTATTAACCGAGGACGGAAGAGACTTAGAATATGCATTGCATATACATGATGTAATTTTGTGAATAAACCAGCTTCTCTTGGTGTGGCACCATGGCATATGCTCTGGAGGAACTCAGAACTGTATTATATTTTATTTCAGATAAAAAAAAGATTCATTTAAAAGTCTCCCATGTTATTTTTAGGAAGAAATGGTTCTATGTCACCTTAGCTAAGGCTGTCGTGAGAATTTGAGAATTGTTGTTTGGCAGCTGCATGGGAGTTAAAGGTTACACATACTGTGCTTGCTCCAAATATAATTTGTTACAGTAGGAAATGCCATAGTATAACATCCACAGGTATTTATATACATTTTCCAGAATGGTCGTAAAGACTGTTTCTCTTCCTTTTGTATATGCAACTGGGAAATGGTCTCATGTTTTTCTACTAGGTAAACATTAAGTAATTTTCCTTATCTTAGTAATGATATGCTGCACAGACAAGCATGTTTGACATCTGAACTTCCCCAAATAAATATAAATATTTTTTTTTTTTACATTAATACAGAATTCATCAATATTTGTTAGTACAAACTAATCATTTAGCCACAGATAAAAGAAATGCTTATAAAAAATTGGAACTCCATGTATGAAATTAATTGCATGTTTATGTCCATAAAGTAAAGGCAATAATAAGGGTATGGACTGATCTCAACGAAGTAAAACTGTTGGCCACACACTGGCTGATCTTAATACGGTCTAGTTATGAATGCAAAACGAGACTACAGTATTTTACCGATCTGGGCATCTTGACAAAGCAAACGGATCACAAATTTAAGAGTGTTATTTGCTGACCTCACATTTTAACAAGTTGGGGGTATAAAACTTATATTATATCAAATAATAAACATTTTTTTCCTTGAACCTGTGTCTTATGTTTTGTGGCCAGACTTCAGAAAAAAGTAGATTACACTGTACGTTGCATTTCTCAATGTTGAGATAAATACTTCATATTGCAACAGTATGTGCCAAATAATTTTTTCTCAAATAGATAAGGAAGAACAGGTATGGGACCTGTTATCCAGAATGCTCGGGACCTGGAGATTTCCGTATAATGGGTCTTTCCATAATTGGGATCTTCATAAAATCATGTTAACATTTATAAAAACCCAATAAATTGGTTTTGCTTCCAATAAGGATTAATTTGTATCAATTACAAGGTGTATCAATTACAAGGTGCTGTTTTATTATTACAGAGAAAAAGGAAATCATTTAAAAATAAAAAGGCTTATTTGATTATAAAAGAGTCTATGGGAGACAGCCTTTCCGTAATTTGGAGCTTTCTGGATAACGGGTTTCCGGAGAACAGATCCCATACCTGTACTGGGGATATCTGACGTTTCAATAAAACACAAATACAATAAACCCTCATATTTGAAAGCTTTTTATTTGATTCTCTTAAATCTTTATCCTCCTTGAATAGAATTTGAAAATACAACTTCCTTATCATCAAGTACTGCTCACTCTTCATATAGAATTATTAGGTCTGTGGTGAATGATCTTCAACTGTAAGACAATCCACACAATGTGGAAATAGTGTGTAAATAATATAGAACCAGAAAAATAGATTCCATGTTCTTGGCAGGCTGTTAACCCACTTGCAAACAACCCATTGTCTACATTGTTGCCAGGGAAAGGCTTGATGTCACATCCAAGGACTAGCCTTAAGCCAGGGGTGTATAGGTAAAGACAACTAGAGTATTTAGGAGAAACTCTACATGGCTGCACAGCAATGTCATATTAATTTTAAGGAAACACTAGTGATCATGTTTTATTCACAGGATCGGTGTGCACTACCAGGATTAAGACCGGTGTTGGTTACCCCCAACTGAGCGCTGTGATTGAATGTGCTGACTCTGCCCATGGGCTGAAAGGACACATCATTTCCGTAAGTGAAGGAGGGACATTTTCAGTTTGTGCATAACCTCACATCATCTGAATGTCATGGTGCACAATCAATGTGCCTGGGAATCTTGTATTAATTTAGTTTATGAGTTCTTACACATTCATATATTTAATGTCCTTCTTGGCTAAAATAATAATTCTGTTACTAGTGTGTGTTCTAGTGTGGCATAGCCTGGTCTCTGTACAATGTTCAGCACTATAGCTTTTGTAGAACTATAGCTTTTAGAAGTAGCTCAGCAACAGCTGCCCATTGACTGGATATGGTATGAGCAACAGTTGCCGAGTTGGTATACAGTTCACAGCTTTTTGTGTGACTATAAAATTAGTGCCACACACTCCACTACGATTGCAAGCTGTGTGGAACAGGTCCCAGTTTGCCTAAAATAAAATCCTTGATGTGGATATTAGCATTCTAATTCTGCTGGCTCAGACTGTAGGAAATAGACTGGCTTGCACATGGTAGCCAAGCTTCCAACACAGTATCCGTATCAAACATCAGTACCAGAATAAGCTGTAATTTCCCCTATAAATAATGGTCAGTGCTAAAAAAGTAATTTTGAAATTTTTCACCTATGTTGTTGACATCCCTACAGCAAATTTAGTGGGGGTTTTTTCTAGAAGCCGCAGCTAGATGGTGCTGTACTACATGTATTTACATGTGTTCTGAATCTATATCTAATGGTGCATTAAAGCCGCAGTGTAATTTATAGTTATATTTGCAATTAACAACATTGAGTGCATATATGTATGGGTATATTTATATAGCTCTACTTGTATACCCTGTACCCAGTTTTACTGTACACAACAACAAAAAATATCTTTCAAATCAAGCAGTTTTGAGTAGAAATGCAGCAAAATCCAGGATTATTACTATTACTATTGACACAGATTTATAAAGCGCCTATATATTCCACAAAGGGACAATAGATGGATATATGAATTAAGCATACACATATTGATTTATAGAAGAGGTAAATAGGGCCGTGCTTGTTAGAGCCTATAATGGTTTGGGATTCAGCTGACTCCAGATCCTACAAACAGTGCTGTTATTTTACTAAATTCCAACCAAAACCCTTAAAATGCCGTTAAATCCAAACCCTAATGTTACATTAAAGCTCTTGACAAATGAAAGTGGTATATTTTTTTTTCCAAATATTACATTTTATTTTGTTATGCATAAGAATATGCCAGTTAGTTTTCAAATTTGGTGCAATATTTAGCCATATATTTTGTGGAGGACTTAATATTTGCCCATATTCAAAAATAATGGATTTGGTGCTTCTCTAGTTTTGAGTAATGCTGATTATTGCTACATCAAATAGAGATGTGTATGAAGCATGTGCCTTGCTGGACAATAGTGAAGTAGTGACACAGAGCAGCCCTGCAACCCTAATGTAATTTGCATAACAGCTTAAAAATCGATACTGTTCATTTTGCTTTGTGAGTGATTTAAGTTTGTTTTGCTTTAAGGACGGAGGCTGCAGTTGTCCAGGAGATGTCGCCAAAGCATTTGGTAAGTTGCTTGAACAATTGGCAGCACAACCTTTATTGTATGTTCTAAACAGGCTTCAAATCATATGGGCAAATCTCATTGCTAATTGCTATAGCTTGTACCTTAGCACTTCCTACATCTCTTATGTAATCACTGATGCAGATAATAGCTTCTATAGATAGGTGGACAATATGTAAAAACAAGATGTTCAACTGCTGGAATGCTGGCAAGTAGACATTTAGCCAGTTGGATCAGGGGGACAAAAATTTATTTTTGTTAAATTGGCTTTAGTGTGAAATCAAAAACTGACCAGAACCATTAAATGGTTATTATAACCTCTTTTGGACAACAGTATGTTGCAAATAAAAATAATAATAGTACATGCTAGCTTCCAAGGAATGTGTTACAGACTGCTTTCAGTCTTTGACAACGTAGGGGTCATTTACGATGTCTGAGCAGAATTGCACCCCTTAGTGCTCAGTCAGCAAGAACTCCCGCTTGATTACTGCCTACGGACTGAACCTCTAACTTGTTAAAATCTTGCATGTGGTGCAACATTGGCATGCACATACCAGTGTCAGCCTCTGTGTCTGGATAACAAGTTAGGAGACAGGAGGTAGGACGACTACAGCTCTGGAACTTGCAGGTTGCTCTGTATTCATTGGACTGGCCATAGGTCTCTGCACTCCAAAACAAAGCAAATAGGCCTAGGACAATGCATTCAGTCAGAGTTTTTTGCAATTTTCACCCTGCCTTACTGCTCATAAGTTAGCCCGAATGCCTATATAATCTTAGCACAACCTGCCTTATTTTTTTGAAGACTTTCTTTATTACAAAAATCCAAGCACAAACAGCCATCAAGGAGCTTGGTATTCCAGACAAGGCAGGTACCCTAGTGGCAATAGGGCACAATTAGCCAAAAACAACTTGTTATGGAAAAGTCGAGATATTCAGCATCAGGAACAACATAGTTTGTACCATAAAACTAGGTCAGTGTGATTTATTTGGCTTCTCTATATTCCCCATTAAAAAAATATATAATTTAGAGGAAGATAAAAGCCCATTACACTAGTGAGTGGCAATTTGTTAAAAACTTTCAAGTTTATTAAATCTTTTCTTTAGTTTTCTGCTCCTCTTTGGAAAAAAATTTCCAAGTTTTTCCCTTCCTTAAGACATTTCCTCACTATATTTTAGGGGCAAATCCCCGGCTACTTGCAATAGGTCTCTTACCTTTGACTTTAATAACCCATGAATTTACCATTCATGTCAATAGTAAGTGACCGACTAGAAGGAGTTTTGATCATTGTCTGTTGATCGAAATACCCCATGAGAAGTTGCTCTAATACTGTTTATATTGTTAGTAATCAACAATTGTACTGAAACATACTTAAAGTTTGCACTGAGTCGCTTTTTATGCTTGAAGTACTAATTTTGGTATGACCAGACTGTTTTTTGTGTACTTATTACCAAAACTATCACAAAGAAACCTGCCACCTGAAATGCCTTGTCACAGTGCTGTTACAGGACCAGAAAAATAAGCTCACACTGCAAGGGCACACCAGGCTTATGGAAAACTTCTCTCCATCTGTGGAATTTAATGAGGTGGAGAGAAGCAGTTCAGCTCAAGCATCTGCATGCGTGTGGCTACACGGAACAGAGCAGGAATCAGCCTGAAAAATGGGAAAACAGGCATTTTCAGGGCCATCCCACTGATTTGAGCTAATCTGCTTCTCTCAACCCCATTTTTTCTAATGCTATGAAGAATGGGATACACTCAGCAGGGTGAGCGAATGAATCTATTTATTGCTGCAAAGAAAACTCACGTGTATAAAAGCCGATCATCAGCCCTGTGTGCCATTAGCCTAAATGTTGGAATTGTATTTTATGTGTGTGGTTAGACCTTGCTGTGCAGGGTTTATCACACTACAGACAGGCATAAATAAAACAGTCTGGGACATCTAACCAAATAAAAATAGAGTCTTGCAGACGGTGGAAATTGCAAGCTGCGTTAGTCTCATCTTCACAAAAGCCAGGGAAAACAATTCCACATGAAGATAATTTTATAATGTTTAATGTTTTCATTGATCAGACATATTTAGAAAAACAATGGAGCCTGCAATTAATTCCATATTTCTGATCCTGTCTACCAAAAGTATTGTGGACGTTTTGTCCACAGCGCTGGAGGAGATTAAGCATGGGCAAAAAAACACACTGCATCCCATGAGTAGATACTATGATGACTGAGGCGGCTTCCTGCTCACTAATATCATACTCACTAACAGGACACACTCTGTGCTTTTTTTTATTTCTTGCTCATACAGTATAGAGAGCATTGAAGTTAAATTGAGACGTTCAAGCTGAATGAGTTCATCAGAGGGACCAGCAGTTACTGGATATATATATATATATATATATATATATATATATATATATATATATATATATATATATATATATATATATATATATATATATATATATATATATATATATATATATATAGACAAAAAAAAATGCACTGCTGAGGTCTTAAAAAAAACTAAAGTGTAAATTTATTGGCACAGCCTTTCTCAAATATATATATCCACCAAAGAGCAAGCACTCATGATAATGAAAATAATGTGCCTGGGTGCAACATCAATAAATAAACTCTAAATCCAGCGAATAAGATCCACACTCTCAGATCTTAAAAATAATAAAAATGTATTGTTCAATCACAGACTGACATTTCGCCCCCCCAGTATATATAGTGAATAAAGTACCCCCTCTTGTAAAATATAAGGATATTATAAGTTACCGAGGCGTTTCATGACCATATAAAAACACGAGGCCGAAGGCTTCTGGGGTACTTTATTTATTATAATACACAAGTTTCCGTGAGTCATGTGACAGAAATTACATCAGAACTCACCGTTTATAAGGATATAATTTACAAGATATTCATGGCTTTTGCGTATATATATATATATATATATATATATATATATATATATATATATATATAAAAAAAGACAGAGTGGGTCTCTCGCACACCTTCAAAAAATCAAATACCAGGTGCTGCTGCCATGTCAAATATTCAGAAATCCATCCATAGAGAGCAGCGCACACTGGAATTTTTTAAAAAGATTTAATTTATTTATCAAATATTAAAAATGTATATTACATGTATCGACGTTTCGGTCCTGGTCTGGGACCGTTCTCAAGATACCATATGTGTATAAAACTAGGGTATTTATACCCTCCTCTTTCCTCAAACAGGAAGTGAAATCACCAACACACATCACAAATGACATAGGAAATGGCAAACAATTTGTAAAGTGCTGTTGATTCATAATTCGCAACAAAGTTGCTCATCTGTCTCACCTTACTTTTAGGGACAGTGATAAAGAAACATATTTACACATTTATATCAAATCGTACCTCGTGTTGCTGAAACAGCTATCAAACATTGTAGTATTTGTCATTCTAATGTCATATCAACAAAAAAGCAAAAAACATGGCAAAGTCGTATTAATTATAAATATCATCTCTGGTTAAGAAAACAGGTCAGGGACAACTGTTCATTAAGACCGTTTGGTGCCATAGTATTCAGTTTTTTTATCCAAAAACATTCTCTTCGCAAGAGTAGTTTAGACCTATCTCCACCTCTCCGAGGAGGGGGTATATGGTCGATGCCAATATATTTAAAAGTAGGTAACCGATGTCCCATCTCCAAAAAATGTTTGGCAACAGGTTTAGTAGTACAGTTGTCCCTGAAAGCCGTGCTAATGGCCGAACGATGGGCATCCATCCGGAGCCTCAGAGTCAGATCAGTCTTACCCACATATGAAAGACCGCACGGACAGGTAATTAAGTAAATAACGTGAGTTGTAGTGCAAGTAATATGTGATCTGATAGCAAAGCGTCTCCCCGTGTGGGGGTGTGTGAAGCTATGACTCGGACTCATATACCGACAGGATGTGCAGGTTGGACATCTAAAGCATCCCATCTTCCTGTTGGCCAACCATCCCTTCTGTACCTGTTGATAACTCAAAATAGGATCAGTCTTAACTAAGAGATTGTGCAAGTTCACACCTTTCTTATAAGCCATCAGAGGGGGACTGTTGATAACTGATTTCAATCCATTGTCAGCCTGTAAGATATTCCAATTTCTATGTACCACTTTTTTGATTTGTCCAGAAACCCCAGAGAAATGTGAGGAAAAGACAACCCTATTGACAACTGGATCTTTCTTAGCACTTACCAATACCTTCCTTTTGGCCTTAAAGAGAGCCTGTTTGAGCAATCTACGGGGATACCCCCTAACCAGAAATCTGTCCTCCATTTCTTTAAGTTGGACAGCTCTGGTGTCATCAGATGAATTGTTTCGTAAAACTCTACAAAATTGCGAAATAGGGAGAGAGATTTTCATGGTTTCAGGATGTTGACTATTAAACTGTAACAAAGTATTGCGATCAGTGACTTTTCTATACATATATAGATATATATATATATTTATATATATATATATATATATATATAGATATATATATATATATATATATCTATAGATATATATAGATATATACATACATACAAATAATTTGCCTTGGAAAACATTTATGATACCTGCCGTTCTCAGAATGTGTTTAGCTTTATTGTGCCTAGTAATATTCATTGGCTTGCTTGTTCAAATTCCTTCATTAAGGGAAATAGGCTCAGGTCCACCCAGAATTGATAGGGATCTTTATATACCTCAGGACTCTGCAGTGCAAGAAATATCCCCTGAACCTTGCAACTTACATTCTTTTATGCTTTCCTGACTGGACCTCTCTATTGTTAGTGGTACTGCACATGAACAGAGGAAGGTGGTCATAGTAACAAGTGAAATTACAGGCAGGGCCACCATCAGGGGGGGGACAGGGGGTACGAGTGGCCCGGGCCTGAAGGGGGGCCCGGCAGTGCTGCACTTTCGAAAGAGCCAGGCCCCCCTGGACAGCGCAGAAGCCGTGCGGCCATTTTCGAAGTCCCGGACAGCTGAAATGCGGAAGTGCCAAACAGCCGAAATCCTAAAGCGGCGAAAAGTCACGAAAACAGCCGAAGCCGAACTCCCAAAGCGGTGAAAAGACCCGAAGTCAAGAAAACAGCGAAATTGAAGTCCTGAAGTGGTGAAAAGACCCAAAGGAGACTAAGTTGAAGTCCTGAAGCCATGAGTTCTTTGGGGCCCCAATTTTTTTTAACTTATGGGGGGGCCCTGGTGCCAATTATTTTTTTTAACTTGTAGGGGCCCTGACCACCAATTTTTAAAAAAAAATGTAAGGGGGCCCTGGCACCACAGGTTTTTTTAACTAATAAGGGGGCACTGACCATCAATAGCTTTTTACAACTTGTGTGTGTGGGGGGGTTACCTTTTTTAGCACTGATGTCTGTGTGGTCTTTTAACTGTTGTGTGGGGTGGGAGGGATCTGGCGTGATTTCTAATGGGGGCCCTATGGGACCTGTTATGCAGAATGCTTGTGACCGGATGGTTTTCCGGATAACGGATCTTTCCGTAATTTGGATCTTCAAATCTACTAGAAAATCATGAAAACATTAAATAAACCCAAAAGCTGGTTTTGTTTCCAATAAAAATTAATTATATCTTAGTTGGGCTCAAGTACAAGGTACTATTTCATTATTACAGAAAAAAACTAAATAATTTTTTTAAATTTGGATTATTTGGATAAAATGGAGTCTATGGGAGACGGCCTTTCCTTGATTTGGAGCTTTCTGGATAATGGGTTTCTTGATAACGGACCCTATAACTGTACAGTCACATATATGCGAGTCTGGTGCCAATGTATATTAAGGATGGAAGCAGAGTCATCAGTGTGTAAACATTTTGATAGGGTTCAGTCTGTGGGAACTCTGTACCATTTACTGCACTCACATAAGAAAAATGTAATATTATTTTAGATTTCAGTGATATGATCTATGGTTATGATGTGCCAGTGAGCATTAAAAGCTGCATCATGCTGTCCAGACCCTACACAGAACATCCAACCCTGGCAAACAAGCATGGAGACTTGTGCAAGAGGCACTAGTTATTAAAATGTGTTATTGGGGCTATTATCAAACTATAAGGAAGTTTTAATTTAGCAAGAGAAGGAAATGTTGTGGCATAAGTTTCTGTGCACTCTTTAGAGTCCATGGAGTAAATTTACTAAATGGCGAAAATTCGCCAGCTGTGGCTTCACAGCCATCGCAACACTTCACCAGGCGTAAATTCGCTAGGACAACACAAATTTACTAAAATGTTACAAAAGCTGGCGAATTTTTGCTATCGTTACTTCGGTGGTCAAAGCGAAGATGCACTAGTGTTGAATTCTGCCTAGCGCAACTTCATTAGAGTTCTTTGCTCAGGCTAATTTGCATACTGCAGGAAATGTAAAGTTGAATGAATGTATATGTTGCAGCAAATACATTATATTAAACATGTCCATGGAACCTTAATAAAGAAAATAGAGTTGTTATTAAGCCCTACATATGAACCCACTGTATAGTTAATGTTCCATATGATAGAAAATGTATGGGGGGATCCAGTTATCCAAACTGCAGGTTATCACTTTGAAAAAAGGAAAAGACACCATCGTTTTTTGGGAGTTAGAAACTTTTTCCACTAAAACTATGATGTAAGTAACAGAAGATTGAGGAAGATCTAGTGCACTTCGCTTGGTCTGAGCTGGCGAAGGCAAGTCTGGCGACAGTGGTAACGTTCAGTAAATTCCGCATCTTAGTGAATTTGCGGAGTAATGTCCATTCGCCAGAGTGAAAATTCGCCAGGCGATAGAGTGCGAATGATCACTAGCGTCTGTCTCTAACGCTAGCGAAGTTACGCCTGCGCCCGATAGTAAATCGGCAAAGTGCCTGAAAGCAGTAACGCTGTCGAAAAATCGCCAGTGTTAGTCACTTCGCCCTTTAGTAAATCTGCCCCTAAGTATCTCACTACAAGTGCATCTTCACTGTCTGTGCTGTTTGTGGTCTTGAAAGCTGCCGTAACATACAGAAAGTACAAAAGGGTCACCTAGTCATTCTGGGATTCAGATTTAAAGGGGAAAAATGCTCCTCTTTTTTGACATGATCTCATTCAGTTGGGCTTATGTAGAAAAGGTGCATGAACAAAACGTGAACTTCCAAAAGCAAATATGGATATATTTTTGAACACCTTATTCAACAGATTAAAAGGAAATCAAGTCTGTCTCTTATAGCCCCACTAGGCTCAGTCATGCAACCCCTGCATTGTCTTGCTTTCCAGCCTTAGGGCGGTTGGGAAATTGCTCTTGCAATTATACTCTTTTCAATCTGTGGCATCAGGTATGTCAGGTAAGTCTAGATTTCTACATAAATCCAACTTAATTAACTAATGTAAAAAACACTATAATGTTTAAATCTTACACTATATGACTTATGGTATTTGTTCAGTGTTTGGATATTTGTATGGCTTCTCTGGCTGAAGTGAAGAAGAATTTTACTGCTAACCTTTTGAGACCTCATATTCATCCTTCCATGTTTTCTAATAATCTTACAATGGCTTATGAGCGCTCTGCAGGGAGCAGTTCTGCAGAGCAGGAAATGAGGCGTTCAAAGGAAAATGCTCTCTCAAATGGGAGCAAATGATATTGTACTGTAGCTCTAGTTCTCTTTTAAGTGTTGATAAGAGAAGTGTTTTTCTCTAAGGTGAAATGAGCAAGGTCTATAGAGGGAGAGATATAAGTCTTGTCTCTGTATTATTCTTTAACACAAGCAGTGGGAAACTGGAGAGGGCTCTCTCTAGGGTGAGATGGCAAAGTTTATAGCATGAACAATTCTTGTCCTTGGGTTATTCTGTCGGCCTTATGAAGGCAATCAGTTATAAGTTAAAGGAGGGGTTTCCCTAAAGCTAGGCGACTTAACATTACAAAGTTCATTTACAAGTAATTAAACTGTAGTAGCGATTGTTGTAGATCTTTTTTTGGTCTCCTTATGAGGTTGAACCTTTGGTAAAGGCCCCGTTTAGCTCACGTACCGTATATATATGAAGACACTGTTGTGTTATCCATTGAACCATAGTTTCAAAAATATATGGAACAGCAAGTAAGTGCTCACCCCCAAATCCCACTCTCTTTATCATGCTAAGCTTCCAGGTATATTTTGAAGAGCAAAGCAGAATCCTCCCTAAATCTTACTCCAACTGGCCTTCAAGTTAAGGCCCCCCAGCCACTGATCCAGTCCCCAGGCAGTGCATCCCCACAGTTTGCTGTTTTATTTATTTTATGCTCCTTTTTTACAAAGTGCTTAACGGGCCTACAATTTAGATGAGCACAAAGGTATCACTGTATTATTACCATAATCTTGCCATGTTCGTACCGGTTGCATGCCTGCAAGTTGAATGCATAATAGCTTTGACAGAACGATTTAGATTAAGGCCCCAAAAACGTTATTCCTGGAATAAGAATCATTTAATGCACAGTTTAGGAATTCTGCTATACACAAACATTAAAACCTTCCCACACTAAGTGCATATTTTCTATGATGGTCTCAAGAGAAACAAAACAAAAGATTTCCCACTAGATTCTGAGCAGTTGCTTATATAAATGTGTTGAGGAGTATTCGTTGGCACACTATTATAACAGTGCATTTTTTCCTGAGACATACAGAAGCAAAGTGGGTTTATATGGATTGTTATTGCAATCTAGAACCTTTAAGAGCAGTAACTGGAAAGGCTTTGTATGGGTAAAATGCAGAAATGCCTTGGCAACAGCCTCATATTTTTTTTTCTTTTTTTCAAAGATGCCAATAACCTACAAACCTTTGCTACAGTATAATTACATTCTTTCTATCACTTCAGGTTTGTTATAAAGGGGCATGCCCCCAGCCTATTTCTCTTTAATAATGGATAGATATGTTTAATTCTCTTCTATAATTCATTATCACTTTCTCTCTCCATATAACAGGAGCCGGAGCAGATTTTGTAATGCTGGGTGGGATGCTTGCAGGACATGATCAGTGTGCAGGGGAAATCACAGAAAAGAACGGAAAGAAGGTGATGTTGTTCTACGGAATGAGTTCTGATACTGCCATGAAGAAACATGCTGGCAAAGTGGCTGAGTACAGGTATGGTATTCTATATGCTGGAGACCATGGCTACGATTATATGGGAATGTGAGCAGTAACTAAACACCAAATATCAATCAAAACTGACAGCTCAATACAAACCACATTTTCCATATATCATATACCGGTATCCAAAGTTAACATTGACAGGTCGCACAGGGGAACTGTCGCAAAAATGAAAATGTAATAATAAACTTCATCATACTGAAATAAGTTTTCTAAACACAATGAAAAATTCTGTACCGTTTCTGAAATAATCATGTTTATCTTCA